>NW_028187055.1:3193033-3392384 GCF_003343005.1 Rhea americana | reverse complement strand
TTATTTATGCTTGGTCAAGAAGACTAATATAGCATTTTAGCAATGCATAAGCTAAATAGGTTTAACAATTTGCCAAGTGTTATCCTCATTCTTAAAATTCTGTGTACATGCTTATATAAAGTTTCAGTGGCACAATCCACAGCAGCACASTTCTCCTAATGTTATAATCATATGTGGCAATTTTCAGTGCAAATTATACTTACAGTTTTGCCCCCACTTTGAAAAGCATCCTGAATTAAAAAAAAAGCCAAAGCTTAAGTACCTGTTAGCGCTAGTACTGTATTCTAGGATTCACTTTTATTTTAACATTATTTCTACTGAAAGCATAATCCCTAGAAGTAAACATGGGGGAAGCTAGGCATACATAAATAGTGTGAGGAACAGATTATTCAGCAACATTCATACACTATTCAGCTAGTGTATAGGCTAGCAGATTATTCTGTTAGCAAAGGTCCTGACAAAGTTAGTGTAACCCAACGATTAACATGAGAGTCAATAGCAACTAAAAGTCAAGCAAGGAATCAGATGCACAGCCAGAGAGCAGGTAGACACCTCTACARAAGAACTTCCTTAAATATAATTATTGCAGAGTAGGCTAAGTGTTTTAGTACTAGATGTGTCTGTCAGTGTTGTGTGCTACATTCTGATAAATATTACAGATTATATTATGTATATAAATAATGAAATTCTAATTATCTATGGATGAATTTATTGCAATCAAAATTTATGGTATAATTTCTGTGTACTTCTAATGGGTCCAATAGATCTAGCATGATAAAAGAAAATCAAAATTATTCTTAACTAAGAAAATGAAAGCTAGTCAGGAAAACAAAAGTGAAATGAGCTTTCTTTTTTTTATCATTTTTTCTTAATAAAGGCTTGTGGCAATGCAGGAAAAGGAAAACTAAAACTTCTTCAAACTTGTTTAACGGAGAAGCTGTTCTGAAAATTGTTAATATGGTTTCCAAGTACTCAGGAACATTAGACATTACAGAATTGGGTTGTATGTCCTTGGGGAAAGAAATTAATGGAYATAAAAGATTCTCTATCTTAATCTATATATTTATAATATGTACATAGTTCTTGTCGTTGCTTTAAGCATTAATGAATATTAAACAGAAGTGAAATTACAATTTGYAGAACCAGCCTTCTGGGACTTTATTAAGTAGTTTTGAATAAAGCTATGATATTCCTTCTCTACCAAGGACTTGAAACTTCATCTTCAGCTGGTGATGTGCTACAGGTCATATCCCACTGCACCTGGGYGCTGGCACAGGGTCTGCTCCTCCAAAATTAATACCGCAAGTCAAATCTTAAGTCCCAGTTAAGCGGCACAAAAATCACCTTAAAATATCAGATTCGCTTGTTGCAAAAGGAGACCTACACAAAATAGTGCTTAGTCTTCACTGGTTCATAAAAAGAGCAGCAGCTGTTCTGTACCCAATGGTATAAAATTGTCAGTGGTCTCACATATTCCTGTAATTTTCTCATCATTACATCAGAATGATCACACATGCTGGATAACTGCTTTCTCAGATTGACTCCTTCCGAGTCACCTCTAACCACTTCCAATGTGAGTTATGCAGGTGTGGCTGGGAGGCAGCACCATTGCCCGCATGGCAATGGCCAGATCCTAGAAAACTGGGACCTTGGTGTAGCCAGTGTTTAGGTGAGGATCTGGCTGTGATGAGTAGTGGTAGCAGCTGAAGGAGGTGGTCCCTACCCTGCACGATAGTCAGTCCTTGGTTCTCCATCACTTTCAGGCCCTTGGCAAACACAGGACGAGCAAGTTCAGCACTCAAGTCCCTCCTTCCCACATGCCCACTCTATTTCCACCCTTCTTCAATGTCTGTCAAGCTTCAAAAACAAAAACAAAAGTATCTATTTTCACAAGACTTTACTTTTTGATACTTTTTTTGCCTAAACTGGACTCTGCTGGTCCCCTAACCCTGCTATTCAAAACATGAAAGCCTTCCAAGTGCTAAAATATTGTGGCATCAGCATATCAAACAAATGGACTTTAGTTGTCTCTCTTGGAGCAAATGGACTTGGATAAATGACTGCTGGAAACTGGAAGAAATTCAGTGTATAAGGCATGCAGAATACTGACCTGTATAACTTCACATGGGCATCATCAACCTTTGGTGACCCTGATACCTCTGGTAATTGAAACTGAGAAATGAATTTGATCCCCTTAGTATTCAGTTTGATGGACAGTTTTCTGGTATATATTTCTTGTACCAAAGCGATATGATTTCTGTTGTTTGTTTATGTTTGCATTTTCTCTGTAGATATTTTTAATTACATGCACTTCATTTCTTCCCTGCTGGTTATTACTTTAATATGGGAAGAGCAGTTCACCAACACTGCAAATGTATACTTTCCTTTGCAAAATTATGTTCATTTTCTTTAGTAACATAGTTATCAGTTATACCACACAAACCATTTAATGCTTAATTAGTCCGTCTGTTAACTGCTCAAATTCATAACACTTAGTTTTACTATATATATATAACCAGCCAGCCAGGTACATATAATGAGAGGATGCTATTGCTAATGACCTTCTTCCACACACTGAAATATTTCTTGACATTTTTGAAATACTGTGCAGCAATTTATGACATGCTTTTTTCTCCCAGTGGGTTATATTGCAGATGTTCACTGGTAGTAGATGTGCCAAAACATGTAGCACTTTATCCAATCTGGCGGCCCCATAGATTTCCAGGAAAATTTGAATTGTAATTATTTCCTCCACTATTCCGCCTTTCTTTCAGGATTAAGGAATTTCCTTGTCCAGATATACTCCATTTAAACTACATTTATAATCTCAATTTCACTCAAAATTTAGGCTAAATGATTTATATTCATGAGTGCAGCATGAATCATTATCAATTTTCATGGTGTAGCATGCTTCTGAAGGTATAAGACATGCAGAAGAGTGGTTTCTGTTCACAGTTGCGCAAAAGATCTTTATAAACTCTAGAACATCAATAAAAGAAGACAATGAAAAATGAAATTTAAATATTTGTAAACATATTTCTTCCTCTATCAGCAATTACTTGAAGCTAGAGACATCTCTTGTCCTATTACTCACTAAATATATGCTATTTCTTTATATGAAATGCACAGAAATGTTCAGAAAAATTGAGGTATTGAAGTGGGAGAAAGATGTGGCTCATCTGATTAATTATCTTTTCAGATTAGAAAATCAAATGCTCTTAACTAAATCTAACTGAATTACCTGAAATAAGCAAAGGTCACAAAAAGTGGATGATATCAATATATTATTACACAGATTAATATTCTCTGTCTCCTCTTCAATACTGAATTGCCTTCGACTGGTAGATAGCRAAAGTTCTCACCACAGACTTGCTTTATTTGAAATAATTAACTGTATAGATTTATAGATAAATGAACAACTAGACACTTATTTGTCTAGATATAGATTYATCTATATGTATCTATCTAGATCTAGGTCTATTTAGATATCTGGACATTCTAGATATCTATAGATAAATAAATAAATATAAATACATTTAGATATATAAATATAAATAGAGATTTGTAGATAAATAAATAAAAAGCTACCTTCTTGTCAGATGCAAAACAGAGGACACAAGTCTGTGTTCAGCCAGTCTATTTCATTGCTGKTTTTTGGCTACTTTCAGAAATATTATTTTAAAATAAAATTAGATTTTTTTGAAGTGACCGACCAATATATTTTGAGAAACCGTCCTGTCCTGTCATATGTATGGCATGCACAAGTTTTGTAGTGAGGCAAGTTCTGATTTTCATGGCAACTGTCTGAAGTAAGGGTGTGATTGAAATGTAATTATTACATGTATTTTAACCTAACATATCACTGTCTATCGTTATACTTATATATGCCCTTTCTCTATTTTTTGYAAATGAAGCACAATTTAGTGCTGCCACTAATAGCTGCTTTTAACAACTGGCAAGACAGAAACATACTGAAGGCAGAAAAAATTCAATAAGTGATGTTGTCAGTGCCCCAAAGGTAAATGCATATTGCCTCTTACATGRTTTGACCTTTAGGCTGATTATGGGTATGGTTATCTTTGCCAGGAGCACACAGGCTAGATTAAACCATACAGCCTTTTTAATGCTGATTAATCCTGATGGAAGTAGGTTTGGCTAGTCCTAGSGAATGCAGTAAAAATATCAGTTATCATCTGAGCAATTTTTAAAGTTATCTTTGATGTGAGCTAGTAGGTTGTTGTGATTTTTTCAGGTCACAATGTGAGAAATGCTAGTTTGTGTTGATATTTAAAATTGGCTGGTATTTTCATTTTGTAAAAAAGCCACATGATGCAGGTTTTGAATGATACTTCGCAAGCATTAAAGAAATCCACGCTGCAAGCCTAAGAAATATCTTAGTAAAATAAAAATAGATTTTGACTGCCAGATTTACTCTTCTTTACTCAGAGATYTTCCTTTAATTAAAGAGTGGTTGGAAGATGATCAGCAGTTTTACAAAATACAATAAAAATGATGCTGTGCCAAGCAATCCTGAACAGTGCAATAAAAAAGCCCGCGGCCCTGGTCTCTCCCACACCTTTGATGGAGCACTGGAACTGCTGAGGTTGGGAGATGATCAAACTGGAGGAGACACGTGATCTCCTAAGCAGATGTAAATAACTTGTGAGCCAACCTGTGGAAAAYGAAATCAGTTTCACATGAATTCTCTGCTCACCAAGGGAACGGTCTGTGGAGAGGCAGGACAGCATGAACCAAATATAGCTAAAGGGAATAACTAGCAAGGGAATAAACCAGCAAGAGCCGTAGCAACGGCGAACAGCATGTCAACATCAGCAGGAGGCTGGGCCAAGGAGGAGACAGGCTTGAATGGCAGGTACCTGTGCTGTCAGGGGGGACAGACAACAGGAAACAACCGCCAAATTGCCTGCCACTTAGGCTGATTGAAGGCAAAACCGTGCTGAAATGCAAGCCATATGGCAAAATTATCTTCTTATCTGGTCCAGAGTTGCACACACACAGTTCTGCTGACAGGTGCCACATGGATGTAATGAAGCAGGGCATTGCTGGCCTCAGACATATCCTGTCAACACGATTAGTAGTGCACTTTGGGATTACATTCTTTACAGAACTAGATATGGTRTAGTAAATATATGTTTAATTTCTCAGATTCTTTCACTATTTCCCACTTCTCTTACTTCGTCTTCTCTGCCGAAATTCTCTTTCCATTCGCATGTCCCTGAACCTTGTCTTCCTCTACTCTCTTCTTTACCTCATTATCCTTTCTCTTTCTGCTCTATATTTTCTTGATATTTTTCAGTTCTCTATCTCACTGTTATTCTTTCTCCTACTCCTTTTTCTCCTATAATATCTTCATAAGCCATACATTTGTAGCTTTTCCCTTTTATACACATTTGCTGTGTATACCATGRGTCTATGAAAGGGATGAAACTCGGCAGTAGATTTTCTTGTGCAGACTGGCATATTCAATAATCTCCATTCAACCTATTAAATATATAGTATTAAAAACTTTTCCACTGATCTTTCTCCCCCTAGTAATCCACATACGCACACATCTGAGGAAGGAGCCCTTTTGGACTTATGAGGGCCATTGAGTGGGGACTGCACCAAACACTAAATAGTGTAAATGCACAGAAGGATGCTTATCCTTCTGTAGGATAAGCAAGGTTACAGTACATGACTGCTTAAATTTGAAGAAGGTAGATTTGGACTAGATGAAGGAGGGGAAACATTTGTAAATCCCAAAGAAGGCAATAAAAGATCGTTCTCAGTGTTAAGTGTTTCTTTTTCACTGTGTTAGTTAGAAGGGATACATTCTGAGCTAGGGAGAAATTAATTTGCCTTTTCTGGGAAACCAGGTGTGAAAGCAGGCCAGGCTGTACTATTCAGATGTTTGGTGGTCCAGTCAAGGCTAATGAATGACAATCATGAAAGGAATAGTTTAGGATGCTCAGGGAAAATACCGTTAAATTGGAATTTAACAGTATTTTTACTGAAAATCTGATTGCGTGAGCCAGACTAATTCATTCAGAACACACAGACATGTCATTTGTATTCAGTCAAAACAGCTAGAATTTAAAGTATTAAATAGATGCACAAACTGCTTATGAATGAGCCATGGACCAAGCGCTATTGCCAAAGTTGCTTGCGGAATAACACAAATACAGGGAAGCTGCAGCCTGTGTCAGAAATCATTCATGAGAGAGAAGAGTGGCAACATTTTTCTTTTGTGAATTGTTTCCTAGATTCTAATCAGAATAGCTTGTGAAGGCTGATAACTATTTAAAAGTTAAAAGGCCAGTTAACAGTGCTCTAGAGGTTAGCCTTTTCACAAGCACTGAGTTGCTTACGTCCCCAAAGCTCTGAAACACTCCTCTGTGTGTATCGCTCAGAGCTTCCCATTCGCGTTTTGCAGCGAAACTTATGCAGCCAAGCTGTTTTCAACAGAGCTAGAGATTTCAACAAAGAGAATTTTACCGATACGGTAATTACTTTCTGGAGCTGCATGTGCCGGCTGTTGTGTGTAGTTTCTATGCTGCATGGGTTTCAGGGCAGCAGCTATATGAGTGTTCATATCGGTAGGAACTAAGCTTCTGGTTGTTATGAACCACAGCTTTTCTCAGCAAGATGCAGACACGAGTGAATTAGGTTCATGTCATGTGGCATCCTTAAGATATGATGGAAATGAAGGAGAAGTTGAAACAATTTACACATCTGGGCAGCAAGTGGGAGGCTATAAAAAGCAGGGCCCCTCTCATTCTTTCTTTTGGATAGTGATTAATAATATGCAATAGGAATTTGGAACAGAAGTATATTTACCTCATCATTATTTCAGTTACAAGATTTTGTAATAAGTCACCACTGCCTTCTACTTCATGGTACTGCTCTCTACAGTTCTAATTCAATGTCAAAATACTCTTGAATTTGAAATTCAAGCTTATTCACTTGAATGTAATTATATGGCAGATTCTGAAATAGTCCGTGTTATGGAAATATTGTGGAAACTGTTTCTATAATAAGAGAGTTTGTTTTTGTTTTTGTTTTTTGTTTTTCTGTAGTGTTCACAGCTGACCCATCCTTGGGCATTCATCTGAGCATCTTGGCTACAGAGATGACTTTTTTACCCCTAGTTGCATTCCTGTCATTCTCAGCCCTGAAGAAAACAGAAAGATCAGGAAAAGCACTAACAGAGCTTAAACTTCAGCAAATAAGCAGAAGAATGACAAATGCCTTATGACAACTAAGATCTTTTCCTCTTTTTAAGAACACGGTAGCTATACTTCAGGCATGAAGACTTGGCGTGGAATTCAACATTTAGAAGCCCACTGAAGACAGGGTAGTATTTTGTCGTAAAAACCCAGAGATTTTCCATTTGCACAAAGTTTTTAAAGACTTACTTGGTTCCTTTTGTCATCTGTAACATAGGAAGGACAAAATATTGTACTATTTATCAATCCTAGGAAAAAAGCTGTTTAATACATCTCATTTTTAAGCACACGGTGAAATGTATCTTACTGACATCTACAAAGCTATTTCTCTGAGTGCCATCATTAACAGAAACAAGGCTAAAATGAATACACAGAGAATTAGAATGCATTAGATGACAAGCAAAACATCATTAAAGGTACAAAACTAAGTCACTATTTCTAGTAGCTAAATTCTGAAAATAAAAATATTTTTCAGGTATGAATATGATGGGAAATATGCATGCATGTATTTGTAAGTAAGCTGTCTTTGAAGACTCATTATGTGAAGAATAATAAGACTGACATTTGTCTTGGGGTGTGGGTGTGCAGCTGACTTTAATCTTCATTTTATTATGGTTATAATACATATGGGAGTCACTCATTCCTCCAAGATCATTACTTATTAATTAAAGCTTTTTCTGAAATTGCACATTACCTGAGCAAGTATGGAAAGCATGAAAAAGTAAGACTATTCCATTCTACTGAGCAACTTGTCCCAACTTCCTCAGCATTTGAGTTATTCATGTTATGCATATAAAATGCAGCTATTTGCATATTATACAACATTCATATTTAAAGAATAAAGGTCAGTGTTAGATGTATGCTGTGTATGTAGTTGGAAAAAGTGAAGAAAATCAAGATCCTACACACTCTCTGCACRTTTTAGGAGCATAAGGGATATTGTATGCATACGATTCTTCCAGCACATGAAATTGCTGAAAAAACGAAGCAAGGGGCCAAATTATCTTCTCTAGAAATGCTATGTTGCTTCAGATTGGAGTAAAAGGTTGAAAGGTTGCTAAACCCAGTACCTTAGCAGTTCTACAATTCTCCTCAGAAGAAAGGTTAAATTGAAACAGATATACAGAAAATATTGATAAAACGGACAAAAATTACAACATTTTTCAAGGTCAGACTTCTAAGCCACTTGGGCACTTTGAAAGGGTTATCTGAATGAATATTCCACACATCACATATAATACAAATGGCAACAGGATTTTTCACATTACCTGCCTGTATTTCTGCTGTTCAATATTTAATCATAACAAGTCATCAAAAACTGGCTGAAAGTATAAATTTTTTACAGTAGAATTTTCTGATTTGATTCACAATGTAGAAACGGGTGTCATCTGTCCCCACACTGTATAGATGGCAGAGTACAGAATAAATTTCTGCCAAAAGGTAACAGAACATTCTTGTGCAGTAGTACTTTTGACCCACCTTTGAACTACAAATCTAAGGGAAAAGTTATGTTAACAGTTACTCAGAATTTCAGTTTAGTTGTGTGACTCTAGAAACAGATACAGAAAGAGCCTTGTTGCTTTTTACTTATCAGAAAAAAAGTATCTTTGTGATATAAAAATTTCCGTGATATTTTAACTATAGAACAAAGTAAACTGATACATTGACTAGCATATGGAGTACAGATCTCTTTTCAATGTCATCTGAATATGTATCATGTCTATCAAACAAGTTTGATAACTATTAAAAAGTGTAGAGTGAAGTTAAAACTTATATTTATGCATGCCATGTAAATGACATTTTTTATACAGGGTGAGTTGATGCAATGTGTGTGTGTGTGTGTGTGTGTGTGTGTGTGTGTGTGTGTGTGTGTAGAAGAACTGATCTCAAAATTTAGTAACATACTGGGCAGCATGAAGTGTTATCAGGGAAGATATTTTAAATGGCAGAATGGTACTTTACATTGAATACAACTCATTTCCCCATGTATGCATGTATGAAGTATATGTACATGTATAAAAGTTTTTCTTAGTGTTTTGCATTATTTTTAATTATTAATTTACATCATATATTTATTGTAGATAGATAAAGACAAAGACATAGTCCATGCTGCAGACAATTTATATTCTGACAGGAATACCTTGGACAAAAATGAAAGTAGAAACTGTAGTTCAAACAGCATACCTAATTATAGACAAGTATTATATATTATTGTATCTAACTTCAGTGTAATCAGTACATTTTTATGACTATTCTCTCCAGGTGGATTTTATCTTTACAGAGCATTACTATAAAGTCTTTTTAAAGACTGTTTTATGAGAACAGACATAAAAAAAAATTGCTAGAGATATGTTGTAACAAAAGGCTGATGGTCAAATGTAGGCAGCTTGCTAAACTTTTTGTCAGTTAAGCCGATTTACATGAAATTTATCTGACTGGGGTTTAGGAACAATGAATCTCCCCAAGAAGCTTATTGAAAAATATTGAAGGAGTCCAAAGCAAGAATTTTAAACAAAGAGAAAATAAAGGTGAAAAGAGAAGAAGTATCAACCACAMAACTCAACAGGCAAATGGCAGCTGCCTGCAGTGGGTTTTAACTAAGACAGGAGTAGGTTTAGTTGAGTCTTCTGGGTGGGATGGTTCCTTTTGGAAGCAGGAAGAAATAAMTGGTTGTCATCACTGTCAGCTCTCACTCACCATGTGGTGGAATCAATCATGATGTCACTTAGAAAAGTTTATTTGCTTAAACTGTAAAAACAAAGAAGTTTAAACTGGTCATCTGCCCCACTACCTAACCACTGGGGAAAATAGCTGAATGATCYTCCTGCAGCAGACAGATTGAAAAGTGGAGGATTATAAAACAAAAATTTAAACATATTATAACAGGGTCATCATCAGTGGTGCGGAGTCTAKTTTGAGACCTGTGCCTRGTGGAGTTCCCCAGTGGTCAGTACTGGGTCCCATCCTGTTCAACTTYYTCAKCAATGACCTGGATGAGRGGACAGAGTGCCTCCTCAGCAAATCTGCTTATGATACCAAGCTGAGAGGAGTGGCTGACACACCTGAGGGCTGTGCTGCCATTCAGAGAGACCTGGACAGGCTGGAGAATTGGCCCAAGAGGAACTTCATGAAGTTCAAGAAAGGCAAGTGCAGAGTCCTACACCTAGGGAAAAATAACCCTAGGCACCAGTACAAGCTGGGGGCTGACCTKSTGGAGAGCAGCTCTGCAGAGAAGGACCTGGGAGTGCRGGTGGATGACAAGCTGACCATAAGGCAGCCATATGCCCTTGTGGTCAGGAAGGYCAATGGTCTCCTGGGGTGCATTAGGAAGARTGTTGCCAGCARGTCRAGGGAGGTGATCCTGCCCCTCTACTCAGCYCTGGGGAGGCCTCATCTCRAGTACTGTGTCCAGTTCTGGGCTCGCCAGGACAAGAGAGACATGGAGCTACTGGAGAGAGTCCAACGTAGGGCTATGAAGATGATCAGAGGACTGCAGCATCTGCYCTATGAGGAACGGCTGCGAGAGCTGGGCCTCTTCAGCCTGGGGAAGAGAAGACTGAGGGGGGATCTTATCAATATGTACAAGTACCTGAAGGGAGGGTGTCAAGGGGACGGGGACAAACTCTCTTCAGTTGTCCYRTGTGACAGGACAAGAGGCAATGGGAAGAAATTGMAGCACAGGAAGTTCTGCCTGAMTGTGAGGGGGAATTTCTTCCCTGTGGGAGTGAYRGAGCACTGGAACAGGTTGCCCAGAGAGATTGTGGAGTCTCCTTCTCTGGAGATCTTCAAGGCCTGCCTGGATGCAACCMTGTCTAAYATGCTSTAGGTGACCCTGCTTGAGCAGGGAAGTTGGACTAGATGATCTCCAAAGGTCCCTTCCAACCTTACCGACTCTGTGATTCTGTGATAATCCTTATTCTTAATTCTTACACTATTCTTATTACATTATTACCACTACATTATTGCTATCAGTATCACTATTTCTGTCACTATCATTATTACTATTACTTTCATTATCATACGGTTTGGCTTATTATATTTTTACACTGTGAAGGGATGCTAAAATACTGAAATGAAGCAGAATTTCCTAAGAAACTGAAACAAGGTAATGAAGAGACAATATACAGACATAAAGTTTGAGTATCTCCTGGGCAAAGGCAAAGTAAAGAGTTAAATGAATTTAAAATGTTAATAGCATGGGAAATACTGTGATTTGAGGACTCCAATCACTAAACTTGGAAATGCTTAATTGAATCTAAATGGAATTTCTGAAACTKATGACAATAATATTCTTTGCCTTTTATATCTTAATACTGACAAAGTACATTTTCCCCTTTTCTGATCTTTCATAAGAGCTGATAAGTCTTGTTCAGTGCTATCACTTCACCTTTTCCTGAATCAGTGAAAAGGATGAAACTAATGAAAATGATCTRCCAAGAAGTGCTTGCCTTCTCTGTCTTTGGTTGCCCACTAGATTTTCTTTGCATTTAAGGGAAAATGTCATTTTTCCTTACTGGCTGAAATCTCTTTATTTTTAAGAAATTCTTGAGAAACTTTAGAGCAGCAAAATAGTTGGCACAGTTCTTGAGGTCATGAGACCACACAGCATTTTTATGATGTCAAGGTCATATAATTTCCAGAAAGGGGAACAGAGATGATGTTCATGAAAACTGAGCTTTAGAGTTCCCATTTTGAGGCTTATTATTCGCCACAGGGAGAATATTTTCTATCTGCTATCCCCTTGCAATGAAATTCTTTGAGTGCATCCATCTATCTTCTTTCCATAATAACTAACCTGAAATGATTTTTGGGAGGAGTAGGGATGAAAGCAAATATTTTTTTTTACATTTGCATTACTCTGTAACTATTTACAAATAATTTCATAACTTATACGTGTAGCTTGCCTATCTCATTTATCTTCTCTCAGACTTCTTTGCTAATTCTAAAATCTTAAAAGCTTAGATGTTTGAGATCAAGTTACTTTGTGTGTTATGGACTACATATTTCCCTCACTTACCTTATTCATATAGCCAGTAACATTGCCCTGATAAGAAAATCTTGGTGCAAGTAAGATGGATTTATGTTGTATGGGTGTCTCAATACCTTGAAAAGAGAAAATAGAGATTGAGAATCATATTCTTAGGAATAAATTGGCATCTGCTGCTGCAGAGCAGTAGATATCTCCCCTTTATTTCTGGCACTTGACTAGACCTTGAAATAAAAATAATGAGCACCTTCTCAGTTAAACGTTTGAAGGAGAATTTAAAGAGAAAGTGAGAGCTRTGAATGTGAGGCTGACTAGAACAACCAACCTGAAAGAGAAAGAAACCCCTCAAACTCTGAACAGGGAGAAAAAAAAACAGAATATAGGAGAGCTAATGCTATTTCTATAAAAACACCCTGCAAACACACCTTCCTTGCACTCCCTTACCAAAACAAAAACAAACAAAAAAATAATATTCTCCAATGACAGAACAAAGAGGCACTGAYAGCAGAAGAATTAGAAATAAATCATATTAGAAGACACATGCATTCCCACTCAGGCTGACACACAGCAGTGGGATTGTATTTGGGCTCTGGAGAGGGCTCAATTAATGCCTCTCAATTTAGCCTATTAATGAAGGCTAAGTGCTCCTTGTGATAGCAGTTTACAATAARCAATGCTCCCTTCTTCTTCTATCATCTGAATTCAATACCCAACTACTTACRAGCTAATCTTCGTGTTTTTCTTCTCCCAAAATCTGTAAATAATGGATTCTTCATGTTGACAGAGCTGCATGTGTTGCTACCATGATATAGTATACGCCTCCAAAAGGGCTTGAGAGGGGGTCCAAAATATCCATGTATGTGGTTCAGTGTTTTGTTGCTGAGTAAAGATCAGTGCTTTGCATATGCACTTTTCCCATAGGCACAAAGAGCATTTAGGAGTTAGTGACAACTGTCAATATCATTCAGCAAAACGTGCTTGCATGAAGCTTACCAAGGTGAACTCCCCGGCAATGGACCAGTTAAATTCTGCTCTGCATCTATACACAGCCACTGAGGCCATTGCCACTTCCCATATGTTTGTGGCTAGCGGTGAACATCCCCTCTTAGCTCCAAGCTCCCAGGCAGTGCTTTCTATGTAAAAATAAATACTGATTTTACTGCTGCCAGTCCGAGTGCTGTTGTGAAGTTCCACAGCTCTCAATCTCTATATAAGATTTTCAAAGGGATCTCRYSGTTGCTGATCAGTCCTAAATATRCTACTTTTATCAGTGACTACCAAATTATTGATTTTCTCTCATAGACTGTACTTTCTTGCTTTTTTAACATCAGAAATAGAAATTCTTCCATTTAGAAATATCCRCTTCTTTTGAGCCACTTTTTTTTCTCAAAAAGGTTGATTATTTCAGCACCAGTACTACCAGTCATCAGACTGCCTTTCTACTGACTAGCACTCACCTTTYTCTTTCTTGTTTGTCATACTTAGTTTCTACATGTAGACTTCTCTGTAATACGTTTAAGGACTGAAGAAAATGTTGTTTGGTTTATAAATATCTATCTCCTATTTTTTTTTTCTGTTTGCTATTTGTTCCCTGCTGTCTTTGGCAAAAGCTGTTAACTATTCCCAGAGCTGTACTGACATCGTCAATGATGCTAGTATAAAGCACCAACAAGGAAATAAAAATAACATGATTCTCTTTGTGTTTTAGTTCTGATGGAAATCAGGGAGATAGATAGTATCAGGGTGGGAAATCAAAGGATGAGAAATGGAAGAATACAGTGTGGCTCAAGGGGGAAATATTTTGCAGCTTAATTGTGGGCATTAAGACTTAAGAGACTGAAACTGTTAGGTACCGAATAAATGAAATCAACAGGACTTAAGGGCAATCAGCATCTCCCTGAGCTATTCACATCCCTTAAAATCAGATCATGAAAAAAGGCTGAAAACTTAGGCTAATCTGGCATGCTCCAGAAGGCAGCAGTACAAATGCTGCCTCATAAATCAAAGTAATTATACCATGCCCTAAATATTTTTAAGCAATCACTTATTTTTCAGAGGACTATGTTAGTAATAACTTACTTTTCTCAGTAATATATGCCAAAATTTACTCTTACTGTTTTCCATTTTTTTTTCCTTTCAGTCACATTTCTTCTTTATTTCTTCTCATGACCAGGAATTTAGATTTATTTAAAATTTCTCTTTAATAAAAAAACTTGTAAATATGGATGGCAACCAATACACAAACCTACAAATTCAAATACAAATATTTTWAAAAAAATATTTTGAGAAATCATTTGACTCTTCCATCTCCTAATCAAATAGAACACACTTCTATCTACTTTTATAAATTCTGACTTTCCAAGTTCTTCGAAATTGGATTATGGTTTTTTAACTTACAACTAAATCTACCTCAGCTCATACTGCCTTGAACTTATAGAAAGGATCAATTGAGGTGTCTTGTTCTTAGAGCCAAATCTATGATTTTTCCATCTCTATGAAGATACTTTTTATCTGCTTTATCTTTAAATATAATTTAAAGATAGAAAAGTATGGAGTTTTTAGATTTTCTTTAACCAGGACATAAAAATCATCCTATCTTTTCAGAAGATTTGTTTGAACTAGCAGTTAGATTTCCCCATCTCCTCTCCACAAAATACTAGAGACATGAAAAAAAAAAAAAAAAAAAAAAGAAAGAAAAGAAAGAAAAGAAAAAGCAAAAGAAAAAATATTCTGCTAAAGGCTTTACAAAAAAAAAAAAGAAATTAAGTATAAATTATAGATATGTGCTGGCTCAAAAGAGTTCACCAAAGATGATTGTTGTTACCCCTCCACTCTTCCTCCTAGGAACGCCTGAGGCAAAACTTATGCCTATTTTTTAGGTCCCTACAGAAAGCCCAGCTACATTTTTGCTCTGTTTGCTGTAAAGTGTTCAGGAATAGTAGTTACTTATAGCTGAAAGACAAGGCCTTCTTTGCTGAATGAAGACAAACTATTTTTATTTATATTTTTTTCTGAAGTAAAACAGATCATCTTAGAAAGGTAAAGATGAAGTGTTGTGCATAGATCCTGTTTTTTTTTTTCCCCCCACAGTATAGTGGGAACTAAGTACCCTCTGCTAGATATAACACTTGAATACTTATAATAACACCTTTAATTTTAATAAAATTAGAGGAATGCATCTGATTAGKCAGAGAAGATTTCCATTTGGTCTAGCATGGACCTCTTGATAGATCTTCAGATAACTCTTAGAACACAGAATTCCCAAACAGGTTCTGAGGACTTACAGTTTTTGAAAAGATGTACCCATTTTTCAAGTTGAAAAATTCACATGGATCTTACTGTATAGTGGATTCCCATCTCCATCTCTCTCTTGTCTGAAAGGATGTTTAAGACTATGTGTTTTAGGGGTCTCAGAATGCCTTGTAATGTGTAATATTTATAGAATTTTAATAACTATTTTTATTTTATTATTTGAGCTTTTTTCTTTATGAATATTGGATATTTTAAGAAAGTAAAATCAAACAATTAATAATTTTGAAATATGGGCATATCACAGTTGTTGACTAGTAAGATTCCTTTAAGAATCTTCCTTTTCTTCTTATTAAAATATAATATTGCATATATTTTGGAAGACATAGGCTTTACACTAGTCAGAATAATTTTTAAAGTATAAAAATACTCTTAAGCACTAATTTTTGCTTTTGCAAAACAGAATATCTGTGATATAGGAATTATTTCACAATGTCTTTATTTTGTCACAGTACAAGTGCTTGCTTACATGTGTCTTTAGTGTTTTCTCTTTAGTTACAGTACGTGTTGCCTGCAGGCTGTACAACAGTGCTGCTAATGGAGGCATCAGCCTGCAGAATGAGTATGGATTGACCATACCAACTTTACAAAAACAGAGAGACTGAGAAACAGAATAATCAAGATAATAGAACATCAGAAAAAGCAACCAAATTTTTATTCCTGACTTTGCCACTGAGRTGTATGAGACCTTATCCATATTTGTTTCAGCTTCCTCAAATATCAATATTAGATATAATGCAGTAGTGTACTGAATTGGATAATACAAGTAAAACATTTGAAAGAAGATGGAAATTCAGATTCATTTGGATATACAAGGGATCATTTTCGTCAYGAAGTTCAGTTCATAATTCCAGATAGCCATGTAGCAGACAGTTAGTCCAAAAGGTAACATTTTATGTACTCTGTAAACCAGAAAATATTCCCCTATATCCTATAACAAGCTCAAAATTTTTATATGTGTGTAAAACAGAAACAAAAACTATAACATGCTACTATAACATGAACAAGGATTCAGATATCTGAACAARTTGAAATCAACCTAAAATCTGTTTATTTGACTAAGAGGAGACTTGGTTTCATTTGATTTGCAATCTTTCACACCACTAAGCAGATAGAATATTTACCAGGAACTCATGATTATTCCAAAAGGAATTATTCCATGTTAGCTATGATCAGATCAGCTTCAAAACAGAGTGTAATAGTAATTGTTTTATAAACAAATACATATAGATATTGAAAGCTGGGTCAGTTATATCTATGTCACTCCTGAGGCTATGTCATTTCTAAAGTTATTCAAAGAGATTTWAAAATGTTTCAAGGGATGGAGATTCCAGTGATCTGTTTAATTTTCCTTTTTTTTTTCTGAAGTTTAATCCAACTCTTCTTCATTGTCATTTGATGCTGTTATTCCTTCTCCTTCAGAGCACCTTTTACATACTTGAAGACTATCATCTACTTTTAAACCTAATCAATCCAWTTTCTTCAATCTTTCATATGTGGTCTCAAGACCTCTTTTCATACCTGTTGCTATTTCATGGACTGTGTCCAATTAAATCAAACTAAAATCCTCAAAGCTGGGCACTGTATTCTGGCTGAGACACTGCTTGTACTTAGGAGAAAATTTCAACTTAAGTGTTTTACAGATCTTAGTCCAATTTATAACTTATTAAGTTATCTAAGTTTTCATTATTAATGTGATATTGTTGATTAGTGTGTGCTGTAAYTCTCTATGCCACCCCCAAACACTTTTCTGCAGTGCTGCTGCCTAGCCAGGTTTTCCACACCCTCTGGCCGTGCAGCCACTTATATATAATTATATATAAAATTTTCTATTTGTTCTTATTAGATTACATTCTATTTTTGCACACTATTTATCATAGTTGCCAAGGTTATTCCAAATTATAGTTCCACCCTCTGATATCTTTGCAGCTTCTCAGAATTTAGCTCCATTTGTGGCTTTAATAATCAGTGTCTTTATTCCTTCAACCAAGTCATTCAGTGGTACCAGACTTACAGAACCCTGTTTGAAATATTCTAGTTTGAGAGAGTGCTGCTCTCTGGCAATCACTCTTCCCACTTAGGCACTCACCTGACAGCAGTCTCATTTGCTTCACATCTCCCTAGCTTGCTTATGAGAATCCCATGTAAGACAGTGGCAAAAGCTTCCTGCAATGAAAATATATGACACCTAGCACTTCCTTTCTATTCACAAAGTCTATTATCCTGTCATAGAAAGAAATTAGTTTAGTTTGATATGATCTACTTCTGACAAATTCTTTTTGGCTGTTATTCTTCTTGCTGTCTACTAGATGTTTACAAATTGATTTTTTGATTGTTTTTTCTACTATTTCTCTAAGAACTGAGGTTAACCTGACAGGCCTATACTTTTCTGACTCCTCCTCTTTCCCATTTTCCAGTCATCCAGAATTTCTTCAATTTCTAAAGATCATACAGATTCAGCTTCTAAAGAACTCCTGACAATTCTGGGATTTTTTTAGCAAAGTATCTTAACAGAAATGTTTTATCAGTCCCAACTAAATTAAAAGGGAAATAACATACATAAACACTATATCTGCTTTTTCCATTCCCTGCTGTAGACTGAATTCATCTTCCTCTGTTACAGATGACAACAACTCTTAAAGAAGACTGAAGTGGAAAAGATATCAAATCACCTGCCTTCCTAAAACTATTGATTGATATATTTGTACTTTTCTCTACCCCACAGCCATGTAGCRAGACATCTCATTCTCATCTCATTCTGAACAAGGTCTTCTCCTTCTTATAAAATATTTTCTTTCTGCCTCTATTCATACTCCATTTTGCGCCTTGCCCTTTCTGATTATGCCTTTGCATGGCTCTYTTTTGAAACTGATTATTAGTTATTTGACTTAATTTCTACTGCTTATGATGTCATAAAACTCACAAATTTACTTGGTTTGGGCTTTTCTAAGTCTTCCTGAACCATATCCTCTGATGGGAATGCTCCTACTTTGAGCCATGCTATGGTATGATTAGTGTCAATTGTATTGAAAAACTTTTTTTCTCATAGATTTGTTCCTGCAGGGAAACAATCCATGCCTGTGAGCCTGATAAACTTTGGTCTCTTGCAGGTGCATTCAAAATTCCTCTAACTAGTATACAAACTTCTTTTTTATTTGCTGCATCCCTCGTTGAAACACAAGGCTTCCATGCATCAGGGTCACGCCTTGATCTAAGAAGGTTCCCAAGTATCTCAAGTAGGTACATGTACCAGCTAGTCAAATATGTCTAACATCTTGCATTTACAACTTGGCCTCCCAAATCATAAAGGTCTCTGTGATTTCTTTGCAAATATCAGTATTGGCCTGCTTAGACAAAAGCTGAAAAAGCAACATAAATGAAATGAAAGCAGAAGAAAAATGAAATGAAAGCAGAAGAAGAACATTTCCCTGTTTCCCTCTCAAAAAAAATCTCCAAACATTATTGTAAGATGGCTAGAAATAACAGATTTCTCTGCCTCGTATTCAAAGACTGGCATTGTATGTGACTTTAAGCAAATACTTCAGCTCATTAAGATCTTAGATCCTAGTACCATTGTGAAGTGTATAACATGAATATTTGGTAAGGTTTTTTGCAAGTTTAAAAGATTATTATTGTTGTTATTTAACTTATAAAATGCTATGGATATTGGATTTTCTATAAAAAAWTTTCCTTCTCTTCAGAGGCTCTAGAATCTGTTGATGCTCCCATCTACATTCCATAACAAGAAACGCAATAATTAGCATTGGGAATATTGCTTTGTTTCTTTATTTGCAAATGTTAAAAGTAGCACTGACCAACAGTAGTTGATAATGTTGAATTTCCAAAGCTGCAGTGCAATTAATTTTGTACTTCATATAAAAATAATATTGGAAGAAAAAGAAATATTGTCATTTGAAAATCAAACTGATTGTCAAGTGATTACTGCATCTGTAGATGCCAATGGGTTCAGCATACCTATACATTTCTTAAAGAGTATTTGTGAGAGTGGCAAAGGAGAATGGCACATTCCCCAATATCCTGCATATAGGGTGGCCTCTCAGACAACCTGTGGATGACTCAAACCTGTATGTTGGCTGAGGCACCAAGAAGCTTAATGCTATAGCAGTGATGTACTTGCACTGCCTGGCATCTGCGGGCAAATGTTCTCGAAAGCCTTCCCTAGCTGCCTCTTGGACCACAGTCATACATTCACTCTACTGACAGAAAATCGAATCCTGGAAGCAGCTCTGAGACACCCTGATACGGAACAATATAGACATAYTCTTGTGAGTGTGTGTGTGTATGTGGGTAGGTGGGTGGAAACATAGGTGTGCATCAAATTAATAATATAGATTTATTTTACTTTAAAAAGAATTGCAGACAGGGGGAAGCAGGCAAGATTGTGTGCAGCCTAGCGTGAAACCAAAATTAAATGTTCTTGCTGCAGGAATTATTTGTCTAGTGTGAGCTGACCACCAACAACTGGTATTGCCGTTGCTAGGAGCTATCAAAAGAAATGTCAGTCTTCACAGCAAGTGATGAAATTTGACATATGGCATCAAAGCATCATTAAAACTACACCTGCTGCAGAGGAGGTTGTGTCTTTCAAGAGACTTTCAAGCCRAAAAGGTTATTCTGAGAATGCAAAAGGGTATGCCTTATTTTATTTATTTCTTAGTAGATAATTAAGAAGCCATAAAAATCTGAAAAACAGAGAGAAAAGAATATCAGGGAACATCCAATTTTACTGCTTTTCAATACTTTATGGAAGAAAAGTCAAAGAAAAATACAAGAGCATTTTTTTTCCTAAAGTCTACAAAAAATACAGTTGATGATGAATCATTTATTCATACAGCTGAGATGGTTCACTATCTTTTGTCAAGGGTTCATTACTACATTCTCTGGCTATTGCTTTAATCATATTTCTCTGATAGTTTGGACAGCATTTTAAAGTTTGTGAGTATCACAGATTTGGTTACAAGTCTGAAATAGTTTGACATTCAGGGAATTGTCTGGCCAGTCTTTTATAGACATATAAATCTATGTATAAGGAGACTCCTCTTAATTTCAGTAAAATTCAATATTTCCCTTTCTAAGTGATAAGTGATTTTATACTTTAGGAGAACTCTRTTCCAAGGTACTGAGCATATCTATTATAAGCATATATTTGATTTTATACCTCCGTTAGAATGGCTTCTTCTACATTTCAGTTGCTACAGTTCATACATTGTTTCAGATAAATAAATACACATAAGGTCTTGTTTACGGCATGTGTGTTTTTCTTGGGAGTTAGTTAAAAATCAATATGTATAATGAAAGTATTCAAATGAAAATTGKTGTAGAAAGGATTTTTCCAAACTTCCTTACAAGGAAGACTGAAGAAAAAACTGGTTTAAAAACAAAAACAAAAGAAAAAAGAAAAAGAAATAATGATTCCATAGATTTGGTGGTGAAACACAAGGCTGTTGTGAATTACAACTATTTTTTTCATTGAAATTGATATAGTCATGATATCATTAAAAGTTTTACTTCTACCCTTCAACACTTCTGAATGGATTAGCTGGTTAGAGACTCCTGAACTGTCTCCTGACTCTAGGTTGCTGAGGCCAGTTCATTGCCTTGTGTGCCAGTTTGCAAAATACTAATAATGCTACTAAAAGGAACAGGTATTCCTGTTGATATTTCAGTTTCATTCCATTAAAGCCAGCATATTTTGGACCTTTCCACAGAGTATGTTGCATATGTTTGCGATGGATTTGACTTCTGTTACTACACAGTCATTGGCAGACAAATCATTAGTTTAAATTCTTACCCAAAGCACCTTAAGCTGATAACATTGATGCCAATAAGAAGAGAGCTGACTTGCACAGTCTTGCTTTCTCACAAGTTTTYTTTCTTTTTTTCTTTTTTCACTTTTCCATGAATCTGTCTCTAACGTTGAATTTCAGATAATGATGCTAAGAGGAGGGAAAGGGAGGCCCAGATCACAGAACTGATTCAGAGTCTGAGGTTTCAAAGTCAATCTTTGGCTAGACTAGACAAGGATTTCCACAAAAGCCTCTGCTATGCCAGTAAAATTTTGTTTTGCAGTACAGAGATGCAGATACTGTATGCCTCCTTTCCCCAACTCCCCTTCTTATAATACAAAAAACTTCTTTGATTGCATGGAGGGGGTCCTCTCCTGTGACTCCAATTTAATGAACTCTAATCTGAAGGAAGGAAGAAAAGAAGGAATGAAGGAGTCTATTAATACGTTCTGAGGTGGCTACCTCCTTTCACGGTGTGTGTTTTACGAACTTAAAAGTGGTTCTCTCAGAGTGGATATGCCTTAGTTGCCTAAAATTTAAGACAATGTCTTAAACAATTCACCCGGTTCTTCAAAAGAAAAATGTTTTATTCTGCTCTTCAGGAGACTAGAGAATAGGAAACAAGTTTTCTTTAAATCTGAACAAGTTTATCAAAAAGCCAACTTGATAGATATAAATCCAAAGGGGAACAAATGATTATGTTACGGCAGTAATAAAGGGAAGTTCTGACTTGATCTTTCCCTTTTGTAACTAGCAAAGATGTAGCTACAGTGAAGCGACTTGTTAATCATACTCTTGAGCTAATTTACAATGAAGCTGTGAACTTAAAACAACATGTATTTCATTGACATGACTAGAATAGGAATTATGTGGCTGGCAGAGGACCAAAAAAACTTTTTCGAATGGTTTAAGAGAATGAACTGTCTGGGTTTAAATCCAGACATTAGGAGAATAGTATGTTACGAGAATACATAAAACTCAGAGTGCTACATATATTTTATAGCATTCCCTTTTGGCAGCATTATTTCAAGGTCAGAACCAGCTACAGGCCAATAAATAAATAATCCTAGGCAATTATGTTAAGATTAATAAAGGCTTTGGGAACACATTACTTTCCAATTTAACTAAATCAAGGACAGATCAAGAAATTAGTGACTGGATTTGGAAGTGCACTGCTACAGATACCCTGCGGCCCAGGCAAAGAGAGGAAAATCTTTTAACTCCTGCTACCCAGCAGTGCAGTAGTGGCCTCAGCAGCAGCGAGGCTTATTTGTTTCCAGTTTAAGGAAAGCCGCTATGTGAAAATAGGTTGCAAAATATGTGTTTTCCTGTTGCCTGAAGAAAAAGCTTAAAGTATGCAGAACCAGTCTAGACCTTGTCACCATTCTGCCTTGGTTTTCCAATACATCACTGGGAACTTGTAAGGATTTACTAATGAATGCTCRTTCAGTGCTTTGAATATCAAAGGCCTTTTTTTTAAAGATTTACATCCTTATAGATGAAAAATCTCACACACATTTTTTGAGATTTTCTTGCTTCTGCATTCAAATGAACTCTAGTCTTTGAGTTAAAATTCTGAAAATTACTTCCTCAGTCCCTGATAACTATTATAGTTGAGTCATATTTATTTATGGTGCAACTCTATGAATGGTATCATGTGATATCTTACTTCTCATATTCTCTGACCTTCTTTCCTGCCCTTGTAGCTTGACATTACTGGTGGGAGCTATTGTCAGTGCTACAGATCCTGGGATTTCCAGAATTCTGAGTATTAACAGCTGAATTTTTATTACTTCAGGTTAAAAAGTCATCTGTTCTTTCATACTCAGATATCTCTGCAGATAGCCCTGCAATTTAGAAGTACGTCCTAGATCTAGGTGTAATATATACTCTGGTGTACCTCGAGTTTTGGTTGTGGTAAATTAATTTTTTGTCCTTCACTCACCCTGTATTCATTCAGTAGGAAGAAAATAAAGGTTCCCAGACTGAAAAGGAACCTCTAGGTCAGTGACAGAGGTATCCAGACCACTTGCAGAGGAGTAGCTGCACTGCATTTTAATGTAACTTCTAAGACTGAGATCTTGGTGTGGTAACAGAGTAAAAAAATGTGAAACTGGGTTAAGTCACTTCATGAATACTTCCTTTTCTGTGCATCACAGTCTGTTCACTGAATTATTTCTTCTTTGCTTTCTATGTTGGTTTGTTGGAGTAAGATGTCTTAGCCTTATCCATACCATTGGTTTGAGTGAAGTTTTGAGTTATATGATGATTATCTTTTTAGGGGATTCCTTTGATGAGTCTACTTATCAGCCTACTGTTTATGAAATATTTCATATTGACAATTCAGCAGATCTGTACCATGTAAATATTTCTGGTTTAAGGTGTTTTTTTGTTTGTTTGTTTTTTTGTTTTTTTTTTNTTTTTTTTTACTTTATTTCATCACTGTTCCCTGCTTTCCCTCTAGAAGAACTAACTAAGGGATTGACAGTGAAGCCTAGACATATTCTTTCATAAATTTATCTATTCAGCCTGCCTGAAATAATTCTAACTTTGAAGCCTGTTTGTTTACTGGAAGTTCACTGGACTCACTGAGTCTCCGTCTGAGGGAGTAATGAAATAGTAAGAAWTTTTTGATTAACACTCAGCAGTGTCAACCACCAAACTGTTTTTTGACCTTTCCTTCTTTTACTTGCTTTGAATAGTCACTTCTACTTGTCCTTATTCTCTGCATTGCTACTGAGAATAGTCATTCATCTACATTTCAGTCAACTGCATAGTTATATCTTTAACATTTGTGTGTGTGTGTATGTGTGTGTGTATGTGTGTGTGTGTGTGTGCACTTTACGAAAATATTGTGATTCATGTGAGCCCAAGCGTGTCATTATTCTTCTTTCTCAAGGACAGAACATTAAAGTAGCAACACTACCTATTAATCGATTTCCCATATAAGCAAAGTTTCATGCAGGTTTCTTGTAATTGTGATGTTTAGAAATGAAATATTTAGGAATAGTAACTTTCAGTTTCTGTGAGTTATGACTCGAATTTAAATAATGAGCACTAATTTCTGCTAGGGAAAAGAAAATTRCTCTGATTTTTTTTATTTTAAGTAACTACAAAGGGAGAAGCTGATTTGAAATCACCTGAAATACTGAGTTGATTTTCTTAAAAGAATGGACTTGCATATACCTGTTTTACAGCTTTTCTGGAAAGAGAAGAAGCGCTATTTTAAGCCTAGTTCAGATTGACACTRCCATTTTCAAGCTGCTGGTTTCAATTGCATCTGGAAGTGATTTGCTGTTGTCCAGGAGGGATAAAGGCAGGAAATAGTGTGTAAAATTCTGAAATGAATAGTAGCCTTTTATTCCAGACACACAGGTATTAATTTTTCTGCAGTGACTGTTCTTCAGTAATTTCTTTCTAACAGTAAATTATGTATACTTCTCTGACGTATAATAGATGGCATTTCTTACATTATGGCTATAATCAGGACACTCCAGTTCAGTCCTTTTCATCACAAGTTTTGTTTCTCAGGGGTTGATAAGCTAGTGACTCCTGTTAAGCTTAATCTACACCCATCTATATTATAATACCTTTACATTTTCTTAGTTTGTGTCTACAATGCAGTCACAGAAGAAACTTTTTCCATGCATAATATAGACTTTGAGATCCTCACTATTGTGGGCAGACTCATGTATCCATCAGGTTAACTACCTTAAATGTTTGGTTATCCTATTGACTATGGCATGACTAGTCTACCCTGAAAGAAAGAAAGAAAAAGGAGTCATCAATTATAATATTCTGCAGATAGATCTCAGTGATTAAGAGGTTTAGTGTCCTGAGTCAAATTCTGAGATGCAAATCATGACAAAGATAAATATCCTTTGTGCTGAAGACAAAATGCACTCATGATGCAAAGAAAGAAATATCCCAGGATCTGAGATAATCCCAGAATCTGAAGACCAGGGACTACATCTTTTTTTGACAATCTTTTAAATTGGTAAAGAGCTTAAATTTTCCTTTATGGTTCTCTTCTAATGTCTTTATAGAACGTCTTCATGTTGCCATTTGTGCATCTTGCTTGTCATTTGCCTTAATCTTTCTAAATTTATCTCTGCAAATTCACTGGTTCCGTAATGATATTGTATTACACATGAGCTCAAACCCAAAACACTAAAATTATTTAAGCAATCCGAAAGCATATGATTTGATCCAAAATAGTATTTTTTTAAGGTGATTTCTTTAGAGAGGGAAAAGAGGAAGAAGAGGTAAGGAAGGAAAGAAGAATTAATTTGAAAAGGAAAAAGAAAAAATGAACCAAGAGCTTATTTGTCTCCTAGCCCCACCCAAAAAGAACAAAAATARATTTCCTTTGTCTAATGGAAAACCATTAAAAGCTGCTTCTCCACTTTCTGCTATCAATTTGAGAAAGACTTCATTCCTGTCCCAAACAGACATACCTAAGACACATATATTGAAAACTAAAAAGGGAAACAAACAAAAAAGCAAAAATAAGAATTTAACTCCAAAATAAAACCTGTTTCCCTGAGCCAGGAATGASAGAAGGAACTGATGATTAGTTATAGTTGGATTTGTTGAGTGATCTCTCAAAAAGAGTTCAGATACTCCAGGGATAAGAGTGTTAAAAAAACCCTATGCAAAAATGTATAATTTGCCATGAATTTTAATAATGATACTGTATATTTTTCCCATTTTATTTTCTTTCATTTAAATTACTGAMAATTCATTTTGTGCTCGATAAAGACTTGAAAATGATAGTCTTTATTCTTAAGCACTTATGGTACAGCCAGCAATGACATCCCACTCCATGAGGTCATAATTGTTATATACGGAATGGCTGCCTATTCATATTTTTATTGTATTTACTAAAAGCTTTAAGAAATTTACTAAATTTACTAAAAGCTTTATGAAATCCTATGAAATTAATAGCATTATCCATAGTTTAATTTTGCAAAATACAAATATTCTTGATATTCAAGGCTACATCCGAATCACTGATTTGAAGGCTGTTTTTTGCTACACCTGTGCTGTTAAACTGAACAGCGCCAGTTCACATGTCTAGGCTCTGGAACGTGGTTAAGTGAACTGGCAAGTCATTAAAATGATTCCACGCTTGCTGTTTGCCTGAGTCAACTAGACTATTCCTGTATAATTTTAGAATGTGTTATGGGGAAGGAATGGTCCCACCAATAGGCCATTATGTAGATTAGGAGTACACTCCTTCCGGCAAGGTCTGCTGCTGCTCATTGCTTTTCAATTTATGTGAATAGCATGGGGTCTAACGAGTGGGTGTGRATCTCCTAGGCATATATGCAAGCAGACCAGAGAGCAAGAACTTGTGCCCAATTAACCTCYGGAATACAGAGATAGCCTTTGAGTTCCTTATTCCAGTATACACCAAGGTGCTTCCTGCTCCCCTGGAGACTCTACATAAAAAACTAGAGTCGATTTCCAGAGCAAACAAATGAGGGTAGAGGGCCCARATGTCATACTCCAACAGGTCCCTGCTCTGGGCTGTCACAACAAATTATGGGATCCTTCAGCAAGTAGATTGGAAACAAGCTAACACCCTAATTTTCTATGAAAGGGATTTGACATCTCATAAGAATTCCATAAACGGAAGGATTAAAATTTTCAGGTTCCTTTCCCTATAGTTTCCAAATACAGAAAATTAACAGTATAGAAACATTTTTCCCTTTTTTCATTCACTTGCAGCATTGGTTACATGATCATACTAAAGATTACATCTGTTCTGCCTATAGCATTACTATGGGTTCTTCACAGCAGTATTTAGAGCTTCGTTATTGTATCCTGTTACTTCTTCATTGCAGTGACAAATACTTGCAAATACCACATTTGAAAGTAGGCAAAGGAAATCCGGGTGCCTAACTRTAGGCATATCAGTGAAACATGTGAAAAATAAAAGCACTACAAATCCAAATATTGTATTCTTTAATGCTTTATACATAGTGTTTTACCTATAGCAAAACATTTTTTTTTAATTCCAGAAATCTATAAACTATTGCATCATTTGACTTTGTAGAATGATCTACCAGAAATTTTTCATTTTGTACCTTCCAAWAACCTCTTCAGAGATTTTAACAAAYGTTAATTTTTTTATTTACATCTACTCAACAAAAGTCGTAAGTGGTTTCATTTCATGCAGCTTCTAAAACAGTCACTAACTGCGATGTTTCATTAAGATATTAGTGCAAGCTGCAAACATAGATCCTATCCTTTATTCCCATCTATAAGAGATGGCACAGAAATGTGGTTTTAAATGACTATGATTATAGACAAATTGATTGATATATACCAGTGTGAATTGCAATTTTTATCTTTCAGAATACTTAGCATGATTATTTCAAAACCATAAAGAGATTATGCTTGCAACTTTAGAAAGGCTTCCCATCTGGCTACAACTTGATTGTGCCTTTCAAATACAGCAATAAATTTTAATGTATTAATATGAAATGTAAGTGATGGTAATACTGGTAATGACAAATTCACACAGTTTGATCATTTAATTTTTATCATGTTAAGTAGTTTAGTGCTTTAAGACAGCCTACTTTAGAAACAAAAAGAACAGGGTAAGACTTCTGTTTTGAGATCATCATTCAAGGCTGCGTTCAGTGACAGCTGCTATACTTTATCAAATGAATCTGAAAAGGCATCTGAAATCTGAGAATTTCCTAAGAAAGTAAAGGATAATGTGAGGTAATGGGCCAGTCTGTTTTCAAACCATAGACAGTGAGTTCCTCTGATTTGAAACAAAATTTCTCCTTCTCAGTTGCTATCTCAGCATCATTAATAACCTGTTCTCCCATTTCTATTTTCACTCTTCAAATTAGGATAAAGCTTTAATTTCCAGCTTTATTCAYTGAGCCAGATTTTGAATTGCGCTATGCCATTACTGACCCACTGAAGACAGTTTTGATTTCACAGTGACTTCTACCCTACATTTTTATTAGTGATTCCTTATAGCTTGGAAGGGCTTTTGTTCTATATTGCCAAATGTTAAAGGAAATGCAAAAATGACATGTTGATAACCTGTTAGCATTACCTTGATCCGAGAAGGCAAACAATGGAAATTACGCAGTGATTCTGGAGAGTCCTACAATGACTGGACATGTCCGATTTCTRTGGTTTATGCTTCTGCTTCTTTCACTCATCTCCTGCCAACAACATTGCAGACARGGAATTATTAATTAATAATTATTAATAGAATTATTAAATTCTATTAGAACAAAAAAAACACTTGCCTCCTTTATACATGTAAAAAAGGAAAGAAGTCCTCTGTTTTTAGTACTGAAAATAGCTATTTACTCAGACAAGAACAGTAGTAAGACTAAATTATCCCTTTTCTGAATACCCTGAATTGGTAGGAAATTCAAATTTTAATCCTTTCTGCTGGAGGAGGATTGAACCTCACTTTCTCTGAATTCTGCCTGGATGTTCTAACATATTGACGTTATGAGTGCATTTTCCTAACATGATAAAAACTGTAATAAGGAAAATAACTTGCAAAATTTACTTTTATAGCTGAAAATATTTGATGAAATTGGTCAGTAATTCAAAAAAGATTTTTTTAAAAAGGGAAATATAATTTCCCTTACTGAAACTAATTCAATTAATTTACTGAAATTACAAACCCATTCATTCTCTAATCCAATTCCTCTAAACATTTATGCAATCCTTTTCTGAAACGACTAGAAAAGAAATCCATGCAGTTTTGAAGAACTTACTTCTGTACTTATCTTTCTGTAACAAAAGAAATGCATTCCAAAAGCTGTTGTCTTCTATGAAATATTTTACCCCCAGGGAGAATTATTCTAAGTTACTTTATTTTATACATCACTAGCAATTGCTATTTTGTTCCATAACTTTTCCAGACTGTATTGTTGAACTAGAAGCCCCTGCAGTTTCCCCAACCCTGTCCTGGTCAGTGCTCCCCTTATACATTTTATTGTGATTTTGGAATCATCTTATACTTTGTCTGAAATCTTAGTTTCACAGTTCATTGATAAATAGCAGTGAATACCAAATAATAGTGAATCCTCCTACAATGGTAGAAGTACCATTGCAAGCCTTTGCTGGATGTTGGTATTTTATTTTTGTCATTGAGCAGCTTAATAGAGAAGGACGGACTAATACCAATATTCCTGGGACTAAGTTGAGTGCTCATATTTATCTAGTTTGATTTGTTTTCTTGAAGGATCCAATATCTCCTTTGTTTACAGGATGCACTACTAGGCATATGGCACACTTTGGCATCCTGCAGAGCTAGTCATGATTTGAAGCCGAGTTAAATGACTATTTGTCTCTGAGTGTGAATCTATTTCAACTTTTTATCCTATCACTCTTAAATTACCAGCTATTTCAGCCTTTTAATAACCTAGAGACTGAAATTTTGAAAATATCTGAAGCAGCACTGTATATAACCTTGCTCTGTGCAGACTTCATTGCCTTAACGCAGTAGTACACAGGATAGCTTGGCAAGGTGGCTGTTGAGCAAAGCTGAGGAGAGAAAGGCAGATATGGCCTTGTCACAARTTGTCTCCACAGTATATATTTTTATCTGTATGCAAAGACCAGGCCAATGACTTGATATTCCATGTGTTTCTACAAACTACAGACAAAAAATAAATTCCCATGAACGAGAGACATTTCTTTGTGCAATGAAAAAGTTGGACCATAAAAGTACTTCAAAGGGTGGAATTCATACTTTAGAAAAGTTCATAGACTTGACTTAAAAGAGTGGTTTAGTTGTGCCATTCCCCATAACATCTTATGCAACTTTCTGGCTATTAGGCAAGATGCTATTGCACAACATCTTTAAAAACAATTCCACCTATTTTTGTTACTTTAAATAATTCCCATTATAGCAACAATGTACAAGAATTTTTGAAGTATTGTTGAAAATAAGATCACAAAAGATAGAAATTCTAAAATAAATTCAGACATTAGACCCCTCAACATCAGAATGAAAGCATCCATATTTCCTCTGCAGTCATGGAGAATTTCAAGTTTCTTCTATAGGTCTGTGACTATGCATATCACATTTACGATGCTTACGCTTTTCTCTGAGGCACCACAAAGTGGCTTGCTGCCCAACACTTTTATCTGTCAAGCACTATCATGCTTGAATGAATGTTAACTTTATTCAAGTAGTATCATGGTTACTTTGTCATTCTGATTTTATTTGAGATGAGAGTGTCCATTTTTGCCTTTCGGAGATTTTTCTTTCTCTTTCTAAAAGCTGAATTTCATTAAGAGTAAATCACAGAGGCTATGGTGTAAACCACACAGGTTTGCAAAGCAAACTATGCTATAGTAAATAAAAAAATATAGTTTTAAATTTAGAAGCAGTTTTGTCCTCATAAAACAAGGAGAAAGAGAAAAACATGGTTATTTCAGGTGTAAGAGCTTCCCTGTAGACTTGAAAAAAGAGAAAGGTGTAGAATTGTGCTGAAAGGCTTCTTGGTGAGAGTGGCTGATGGTGTCCCAGTTGCTTTGGAAAATCTTAAAAAGATATTTCTAGATTAAAATGGAAAYTTCAAGTTTCGTTGAATAATCTCTGGTTTTGTGTAACTCAAAACTCCTGTTAAAATGAATGAGAATAATGCATTTCTTACAGCAAGAAGGATAAAGTTGACAGAACAACTGAAGGCAGACTTGTGAAGTCAATAAATTGCAACAACTGACAACACTTTAAAACTGAGTATRTATGTGAGTTGGAAAAGAGCTGTTCTCTATTAGAAATAATTCCACCTAAAACACCTCACATATTTAAAGCCATCACTTTTTTCAGTTTATGTATCTGCAAAGGAAGTAAAACATTTACTGTTAATAAGCACTTTGTGAAATACAAGTCAACCCTATCCTTCTCTATCAGTCCAACCTCCCCATATTGTCATAAAGTATTTTAACTGTAGAGGAGAAAGTTCAGAAAATTCTTTCTGTGAAACACTATGTAAATTGAAAATATTGTCAAAAAAACAGTGAGGTCAGAATTCCATTTGGAGAAAAAGCCTGAAATGAGATATTTCAGGGACAATGAATCTGCAAAAACTGCTTTGCCAAAGTGCAGCTGAATTCTCTTTCTTTTTATCCAGTAGGTTTAGTACATATACAAACTATGACTGAGCTTGACAGTGACTGACTCGTTTTTTATCTTTACAAACAAAATACCAGCTATTTGGAAAAGGAAAAAAAAAAAAAAAAAAGCAAGGAAGGAGGATACAGTGTTTATATCTAGAGATGGCAACATATATCAAATGGTTGATTAAAACACAGGACCAGCTATAACTAGGCTGTTTCAAAGTGAATGTCAGAGATAAAATAAGCAAAAATGAAGTAGTCCAGATTAAAATGTTAATGCTCTATCTAAAATGCACAAAAACAAATATAATCTCATTTAGTGACACTTCTGGTATTACAACAAAGATTACTGTATTAATCTATTAGTTCTACATTTTCATTAATCTGAAACAGAAATAAATCTTCAGCAAATARGGACTTAAGATTCTAAAGACTTGAAGTTCTGCAATCTTGAACAAGTTTTACTGGGATTTTTAAAGAGCATCTGAGAGTCTTTTCTTTCAAGTAAATAAGCCAAGACTTGAAGAAAAGTCAAATATTGGCTGCAGCTTCCTGGCATCACTGAAAGCATTAATGATTGAGCCTGAAATTGTGAAAATTGCCTCTGGGAATTGACAAGCCATATCATGATAGTATAAAACGATGTACTGTAAGTCATATGTTTATAGTATCTTTACGCTCATCTCAGATTTTGTGCTTGCAGTCACGTTCAGACAACAAACTTTTCTGAACTTCAGATGGCATTRGTTGATATGCAGCATATATTTTTGTCTACTAATGTTTGCACCAACTATTGATGGTACCTGTACATTTTCTTTATATTGCCTATGCATGTGCAACAAACACTGTACCATGGAAATAGAAATTCAAGTGTGTTTACATCCCTAACATTCAAAATTATATATAGCCTGTATGTGTGATATATTTGTGCACTACATATTTAAGTAATATTAATTACTTTGGGCAGGGCATAGTGGGATACCTGCCTTCCAACTAGCTCATGCCATCTTTGTACCRTTCTCCTTGCTCTGGGATAGGTACTTAATTCATAGGAGTTACTATGATAGTTAGGTGCTCTGTGTTTTACTTGAGATTTTCTATAATAATCTTTTGTGTAAAAGGAGTCATTTGTGATTTGTCTCATTTGGAGAAAAAGTCTCTGAGAAACTAGGAGCTTACATCTTAAAAGGTATTTATGGCCTCAGATAGAAAAGCTATCCAGTATCATGTTCTACAGCTCTGCCAGTCATTATTAATTCATATTTATTTTTAGTATTAAGTCTTAAAGTTATGATGACACCTTTAAGGATAGCTGCTGCAGCCTCTTTCCATATTCATCAGCATTAACCAAAATATCATCTACTACATACTTTACTTATGGTATTAAAAAGGCCCAAGATATCATTCTTCTCAAAGACAATAAACAACCATCTCTTAAGTAAACCAAAGAAGGCTTTTGTTTTCTATTATCCAAAGCAAATAGACTTTGATATGAGACATGGCACAGCAAAAAATACAGGAACTAAAAGATGCAGAATTGTAAATAACTACCTTGACTAAACAAACCAACCTAACTAAACACATGCATGTAGCATAAATTAGAATTTAAAAAAAAAAAAAAGATGAGATAGGAGAAGAAAGAATCTCTCAACTTCTTGTTAGCCACTTTTATGCTTATCTGGAGATTTGTGAAAGCCAAAGAGAAATGTAAAAACTTCATTCTTTCTGGGTTGATAACGGTATTGATTTTTCATTAAAATTCATGCTTTCTTGATAAGGTCACATCTCACTCCTCTTCCTGATATTTCAGGATTTATTCCTTCCTCTCCCTACTGGATTTCTGATAGTGAGAGAAATTGTGAAATCTTGACATTCCTCTTTTTTTTTCACAGTTCTCAGAATCCCATTTTTCTCTATTTATTGAAGTTATCACAATCTTCTCTGGTTGTATATAAGGGAGCTAAGTAGCAAAGTATTTATGTCTCTTAATAGAACATAAAACAGAGCCTTTGAGTTCAGTAATGGCTTAAGTTGCATATGTAGGGATGGTGGAAATCACTTTCTTTCTGAGCAAGTCCCTTTAAAATATATTTACAAAAGACTGAAAGATGGTCTCCTGTTTTATGTCCTGTGCTTTAGATCTCCACGTAAAGCTTGTTCTGAAATCAAGAACAATTTCTGATCTCGGCAGCTATAGCACAGATCTTGCTGCATTTCCATTTGACTATTCATGAGTTGATTTCTTGGAGTCCTTGTAAGGGATCTGTTTTACTTGAAAATTTTATTAGCTGCAATAACACTYATCTGTGAGCTAACACTCATCTTTGAGTGTGGAGATTAGGGAATTCTGGTTTCTTCATATTTTCATATTTCTCTCAATCTTCTCACATACATAACCACAAGGATAACAAAGCCTGCCTTCTAAGTCCAATATTTTTCTAATTTACATAAATTTGGATGAACTCAGCTCTTCCTCTCTTATTCTTTCCTCTTTCTGCTACAACAAGGACACAGTTTATTCCAAAGTGCTAGTGATAGTGAGGCTGAACAAGAACCTTACATGTAATTAGCATTCCTACAGGTCAATACTTGTTACATTTCCATGTAGAACCAGATTTTGTACAACTTCAGAAAACAATTCAGTGCTCAATTTGAAGTGAGAAAGATTGTTAACCAAAAGTAATAAATGATTTAAGGTCCTGCTATGTAATGCTAAGTTGAGCTTGGTATTCTGCTGCTTTTGAGAGAAAGAAATGATGCAGAATTTTATGACCAASAGATAAGCTAAATAAAGAAAAATAGACTGAGTATTTAAGTTACGATTTTTGAATTAGCCATTAGATTTTAGTTGGAATTCAGTTTTATATTAGTTCTAGTTTAAGATCTAATCGCAGTGTAAGTGTGCAGGGTTATAAAAGCAGGACTATTAACGAACATCTCAAATAAAATTTATGGCCAAACAAGATTTATGGCCATTTTGATACAGCCATTCTATTGATATATAGGCAAGGCTTGCAAAATGTTTGTGTATCTTTTTTTTGGGGGGRAGGGGGAGTTTTATTTATTTTTCATTTTACTAGAAGTGGGTAATGCCATATCTCATCTCTTCTGAACTCACTGGTGTACTTCCAAGTCTCAGATGCACACTCAGTTGTATACATTCTGGCAATTAAATTAACTAGATACTAACAAAGAATTGCAACATGCTAAAAAATCCTTTTAGGTTTGTGTGTTTTCATTGTCTTGTCAGTTGTTAATGTCATGATTTAGTCAGTGCTTCAGTCACCCATTCATACAAGTCATGCATTATTTATAGAAAAAAAARGAAGATAAAGGAAAAATGGAAACAAAATAACAAAAGAATTAAAGTGGAAACAGGCAAAGAAATGGAACTTYCAGGCGTCTTTGTTCTTCACTCCACCGAGATGCAATTCCACCCTTCATTTGTCTGTTTCTGTTTGAGTCACCTTTAAGATCACTGTCTTCTTGTGGTATAGCTTTCAAAAGCAGCTCTGAGAAACAAATCTACTTGTGCTCACACCACATATTGACTGTATTTCATTTCCATTATTCTGTATTACAAAGGACGYAAACCCGATTTCTTTGTCTCTGAAAAATTAATATGCTCTCGCTGCCTTCTCTCACCTGAAATAATAATCCTTTCTTTGTCACATCAGTGTTGATTGTGGTGCTATAATTGATGCCACAAACAGAGATTCTGACTTCAGATGGGAATAAACAGCAGGAACAGAAGAAATAATAGAGAACAAAAAGACTTTGTGCTTTCAGCCTCTTAGAAAATTGTCAATAAAAATATAGAAATGAGATTTGGAGCTGAACAGAGATAGCCTTAAGAAATTACGGAAATTCTTATGTGTATCTTTAATGTCCACTAATTCACTTACTGTTCAAGATGCCATCAGGTGCTAACAATTCCATGAAATAATGCCCCAAATTTAATATCCTATCWTCACCTAGTTAATATCTGCTCTTTAGGCATCTGCCATAGAAATCTCAATGAAAAGAAACACTTTTGGAGCAATTTGTAASCTCAACTATAAGATAAAGAAAACTGATACACAGGTACTCAATCTCTCCTCATCGTTAAATACTAAAAGCACCAACTTGGACTATTGCCATGTCGGAAGTCTTRCCTCTGCATAGATGTCAGCTCAGTAGGATACAAATAATAATGACTTGTTCGGGCACTTCCAATAGGACAATGTGAGGAAAGGTAAAAATCATTTAGCTTTAGAAAATAATCTAGTAAAATAAGATGAACAGGGAGCTAGACTGAACCTTCAGTAATCTCATTTTATGAATAGTTTATGTGCTTCAGCTTAATTTGATTTTTTTGAAGGAGCTAACAATTTTGAAGTCTGTATGCTTAGAGATTTAACATTTATATATATATAAATAGAATATATACATATATAAAATATATATATATATATATATATATAAATTGACATATGGAGATTTTTAGTTTGGTTCATATAATTTTAACTTGTCACTGTTAGAATAGTTCTGTTACATTTATTTCCTTAAGAATGGGGACCTTTCACTGAGTAGTCTTTGGCTCAGGCTCTTCAAGAACCAATATGATTTGAAAAATCTTCTTGCATCTAACTTTCTAATGCTCTAGAAACTTAATATAGGGAAAGTTGAGTAGCTAAAATAATGAGGATCATGAGAACAATAGGAGAAAATTGGAAACACTCAGAGAAAAAGTGATATGAGTTTATATTTCCCTCTGGAAAGCTCTACTTAGGCTCTACTGGAGATTTGATGCATTTTGCAAAAAGGAAATTCAAAATATGTGAGTATCAGCACATCTATGAAAAATAGAAACTCTTTTGTTKCCATGAGTAGAAGCATATCATAAATAACTAAGTCTAGTTTCTAAATAACATAGTCCCCAAACTGTAAGTGGTCAGTGAAAAATGAATATGCTAACAGSTGAAGGGCAATCTTGCATATTTCACACGCTTTTATAGAGGGGATGTGTTTATAAAGAAAAGGAATTGGAGCAGTAAATATTAGAGGCAATAAAATAAAAATTAAAAGCAAAACAGACAGTTCTCCTATGGCCAGGTGATCACTGAACTACCACATTTTCTCATGCAAGCAGAAGTCTTACAGAGTTACAGAGAATAAACATGGATCTTTTTTATACATTAAAAAAAGTCTCTCTCTTTTGTTTCTTTTCTTTCATCCATCCCTTAAGAGAGAAATCTGGGTTTGTAGGAGGTAAGTGCTGAAGCCAGCATGGGCATTGCAGTTACCTCTCAATGAAGCTCTGAAATACTATGTCAATGTTAAATGCTGTGTGTTGTCTTCATTTATAGCAAGGCAGAAAAGACAATATTTTGAGTAAAAAAAWTCTAGTCATTACTTAAAATAGTTACACAATAAAAGACAAGTTCAATTTGGATATTCTTAAGCCACTCTGACCACCTTAAAAAAAAATAAACTTGGTTTCACTGTTTACCTTTTCTCCTCCTCTATATATTATGTTTATTAAATGGGAAACCAGTCAGCACGAAAATTAAGCTGTATCAAAACTAAGTTTACATGTATCTCTCAGAGTAGTGTCGTTATTTTACATAGCTATTTAAGAAGACAACCATAGTCATGGAAAATAAATATAGCTAAGGAAAATAAATATAGCTAAGGAAAATARATTTCTTGGAAGTTCTCAGGCTCTCTCCCACAAAATAAGTCCAAAAAATATTCTATTCCTTTGTACTTCATGATATTTTAATGAAGAGGATATTAGTTATAATATTTTCTGACATTACATATGTAAGTTCATGTACACACACATCCTGATATTTTAGTTCTTACAGAAACAATGATAATTTAARTATTTCATCAGCTTTAAACTAAAGTTGAAAACATAATGTTTCATCCCGGACCAAGAAGAATCTCCCTGTCTTTTCATTCTTRTCATCTGCAAGGCTGCTTAGACTGTTCATTGCATCTCTGAACTGTGATAGCTCAGTATGTCTAAAGTACCRTGCAGAAGTAATAAAGGTTGAAATTGGTGGCACTATCACTAATGCAAAATTAAGTAGATATTTTCAACAACTCRAGGATGATTTTTATAAATAGGACCTTAGAAATACAGAAAAAAGAAAAACAATTTTTGTTAAGTAGTTAGACTTGATTTAGAGGTCACTACCACATTGCATTGCTTACTGATAACTTGATATGTTTTCTCTCTTATTCTTATTGGGTCAAGAAACTCAAATGAAGCATGAATTGGTAAAATGTATACTGTTTACTCAGAGAACTGGAATGATAACATTTCCTAATTTTCTGAGTCAGCTATAATTAGTCAGTTTTTTATAACGCGTATAAAAATGCATCCAAAATACCACTGTATGCATACCTAAGCATTGTAACTAACACTTTATGTCTTCTCTGAAGAAGTTATCCAAATTTATCCTTCAAATTATTAAACTGTGAATAATACTATTTTTTAAAATGCAAACAATTCACTCATTAAGAGAGTCTCTTTCTAATACACTTTTCTCCTATCCCATTTGCTAGGTTAATATTTACTAACAGTTACCAGATGGCTGTTTCAGTTGTATGAGGTTTTGCTACATATTTTTGACATGAAGGAGTGGCTGAATCTGATGTTATGTTAATTTTGCTGTGATTCTACCACAGAATTTCGAACGCACATGAAGAACACTGCAAGACTCAATCATCTTCTGCAAGGGTTTAARTAGCTTGAAGGATTGGTAATACCTAGTATGGAGGATCCTCACATGCCTGGCAGAAAGAAACTCATTCCAGGAGCTCCAAAAATGTTCTGGAATGMTGTTGTCTAGTTCTTAGCCATCAGAAAATAGTTGTTGGTCTCAGTTCAAATTTTGCTTTACATGCATTAATTCAAAATATCTGTTTTCATATTTTGTTTTCTTCTTGGTCCTCTTATTAGTATTACTTTGGAGTGAATGAAAATAGAGAATGAACTGATTAGAATTCCCTCTAAATCAGAGCCAATGTATTAAAGAGTGTGTGTATGTGTGTGYGTGYRTGTGCTTGTGCGTGTTTGTGTGCATAAGCAACTGGGAAATACAAATTGCTTTATAAACACTGAGGAACCTACACCTTTATGGGTGCAGCTGTGACCGTGACTATTCCTGTTATTTAAATCCAGCCTGGGAATCAATTCTAATCTCATCATAACTCCATTGATGTCAATGTTGGGATTTTTTTTCACGTTATATTTAGGAGGCTAAGTTTACCTTCTRTCATAGAGGATTTTCATCAAGGAGGAGCTAAAGATATCTGTGTACTTYTAAAGAACATAATTTTCCTACAGAATTAAATAGATTGTATTGATAAGGAAAGGAGAAAGGAAAGAAAGAATTTTTCTTAAGCATGAAGCACTTTTAAAGACTCTTTTGTCATGAAAGACTAAATAATTACAWTTTTTATTCAAAATAACTCATCTACATGGAAGAAAAACAATTGATGGACCAAAGTTACTAATTTAGCTGATTTAATGATTATACAATAAGACAGRAAAGGAAGTCACTTGAAAACAGCAATCTAATTTTGTTTTGTTGATTGTTTTTGTTTTACAGCATTCAGGTCATTGTAGACGTGTTGTAGTTTTAATTTTTGCAGACGCAGCTTGAGATTAAAAATAAACAAGAAATTTATGACTAGAGCCTAGCCAGCTGTTTTGATATATGCAACTTGGGGACGTAAAGCAGCACACTTAGGCAATATGCCTTGCAATGTAAATTGGAGCTGCAAACCATATTGGGAACTTTGGAAACTTTTAGTTTTGCTAAAGCTCTTTCAGGCTTTTTCCAGAATGAYTTGTTTCATTTTGGTGCAATTCACTGGACTATACTCCCACCTGTACCAYCTAAACAACTTTCTGTTATTACAGTAGTTCATCTATTTTGTTCTCAGAACAGAATGATGTCTTGTCACTTATTTGTTTTAAYGTGTAATCTATTTAAAATGCATGTAATGCCCAGATCTACCCAGTTCATTTGCTATCTAGCTATGACTTCATTTAACAGGTATATCTTGACATAAACACAGGAAAACATGACTGGTTTCAATAATTGCTCATTATCACCATTGGTCAGGTAAACAATTATGCTGCCTGAGTTGTAAAATAATGCCATCAGAAAAGACCAACCACAGGGAGYCAAAATCTGGCTTTAGTTACACCCAGAATAGTACATTCAGTGAGGAAGATTAGCTTCTTTAGTAAAAGTTAGCCAAAACTGGATACAATCAAATTTTATCATTTTTCTGTGAATTTGTGGATGCACACCCTTTTATCCATAGCCCTTTCTGTCTTCTGTGTCCTTTCACGCTCTCTTTTCACTTTCTCTTATATTCCATTTTAATATTTTCTTCCTTTCTTTTGTTCTTTGCACTTAGGTGCTTTTGCTTGCATATCTATTTTTATTTTTTSTCTCAAACCTTAATTATTTTAAAATAAAGATCTCCAGAAAAGTTGGTTTTAACCACGAGATTGGCATAATCCATCCCAACCACTTTGTCTCTCTCTCTGCTAGCACACTGAATCCTTCTTATCTKTCTGTCCTGTCTGTTCTGATCCTAAGCTTTTTGGAATAAGGCCCATCTTTTTCACAGTAAGAGGTCACACGGTGGTACATTGATCCCAGCTGGAATCTTTAGACACTAATGAAATACAAATAATTACAAAGCATTGCTGTATGCCTGACCTCCAGCAGCTGGGAGGTCTATAAAGGGTGTGATATTCCCACTCCTGCTTGCAACYTCTCTAATCCTGCAGGCCTGACTGCAGCAGGGCATAACACTTTGGGACAYTGCTCTTCCTCCTATGCCAGCAGTACTTGCCACAGGTTTTCCACAGGCTGCAAAGTCTAGCTGAGGAAGGACGGCATGGTTTTCCCATGAGCAGTTCMTCTGTGCATGATTATTAAATAAAATTAGGATAGATTTCCTTTTGTCAGCATTATTAGTCTATGAGACATAGACAGACATCCTATGTGACTTAATGAAGAAGTACAGTACMGAAGCTTACCTTTTCTGCTCTTTAATCATAATTGTGGGGTGTCTAATTACCAGTAGGGTGTGTACTACTCATATCCTTAAATCCTGCTTTGAAAATATTAAAGGCATTTCAGATGGCTTAACTTTGGATTTCTGAGGTTCCAAGTGTCTGTCTTAATCTAAAYAGCATTTAAGCAAAACAATTAAGGTTAATTGTTTGAGTACTATCCTTTTAAGCCCTGCATATGAATGACTAAAAAATGTAGACCAAAGCAGATTAAACTCTGGACACCAAGTCAGGAGAGCTATAACAACGTCTATCTCTGAATAGCTCAACAGCGAGTCCTCTCTAAGGGTAGCTGTAGAAGGGGTTGCACTCTGGCCAGTGATAGACCAGATTCAGGGCATTTATCTTCAGAATAGAAAGTACAAGAATAAATATCAATAGTATAATTTAAAACAATGCAGTCTTCCAAATGAATGTTTATTTTCTCCAATATAGATATACATATTTAAAACAGATATATAATATATTTGAGGTGTGCCCCAATATAAATACAAAGGGAAAATAAATGTGTGAGAGAAAATGATGGCATAAAAATGTATGTATTTCTGCAGAGATTTTAGGCGTAATGTTGCTAATAAAACTACTATTTAAATTATCTCTCTAATATTTATTTATCTATGTTAGCAATAAAACCAGATCATTATTTATAAATGTAGTCCCTGATAACGAACAAACAAACCTATTACATATTCATGAAGTATAATTTAACCTGATTAATATTATTTGACAGGTATGGCTTTTGAAAAATATCCTAGACCTAGACTGCAACCATTCAGCCCCAGAAGTAAAGGCACAGCTTAGATTTTGTGCTAACTTGTTTTCATAAATTTATTTTCAGCAATTTACAAATGCATTTTACACATTATCATTGTTTTGTGTTGCAAGTAATGAGCAGAAAACAAGAAAAAAGACTCTGAAATGGATATATAGAACAGATCTATCTTTTGTTTAATACTACATGCCAGTAAGCAGTTTGGTTTTGCCAAGATTTGCCTTCAGATTACACTGGGGAGCTGTTCTTAGAAATAGTGCCCTTGAGATTTGACTTCAGATATTAACAATTTCTATTTTTTGTCTAGAAATGTTGCCAAAGATTGTTTAAAAACTCAGTGACTGACCTGAAAAATAAATGTTGCGTTCTTTATCTACTAGATCATGCTTTCAGTTTAAAACAGTTTAAAGACTGTTTAAAACTTTATCTACCAGATCATGCTTTATTTTCCATAGTAATCTGCCACTTATTATTTATGTTTTTGAAGAGAGGTTGACTTTTCCCATTTTAATTCCTTGGGGAGTCTAAGTTATGTAATATAATATTATATTATATAATAAATGTAGCTTAGGAAAACAAATCTTTGTAAGGAAAATTCAAGAGAGATAATCAGAAGCATTTGCAATTTGTGGAAAAGTAACAAAGGTCTTCTTACAGAACATTTGCTGTTACGTGCATCTGAGCATTGCATTTGTTGGGAAGTTTGAAAGATTTTTATTTTTAGCTCCTTGTTATCTTGAACTACTTACATTAAGATTCGCTTTACCTAAATTTTGCAATTGAACCTAGCTCTGGGCCTGTGGGAAGAGGTAAGTCCCACAACTGAGTGGTTCCCTCTGTCCCTGCTGAGAGTGTGTTTCCTTCAAACAGGGTAAGATACCCTAAGTGCTCAGAGTCACTAAAACAGGGATGTCTGGGCACCCCCCATCCTCAACKAGTTCATTCACTTTCTTCACTCAGCTTCTGCCATCTTTCCAGCTCATCAAATCTGTCTGAGCTGATTCAGTGAACTAAGCCAGGAGAAAAAAATGAATCTAGAAGAAGGTAATATGTAATTTTCTCCTGGATTGGTGAGTTAAATCAGATCACAGAAGGTCTGACACGTGCCAAAACTGGTGGTGAGGAAGAAGTGAAGCAAGGCAGGGAGCAAGCAGATGGAAAAGGACAGTCAGGAATGGAGGAAGGGGAAGCAAGTCTTTCCCTGTCAACAATGTCAACCTCTAAAATATGATGCTTGTCTACTTCCTTAGAAACTCTTTCAGGAGGGAATTGACTGACCCTTGGAAATGAACATATCTTCATCAATCATATTGAATGCTAGATGGCTAATTTTTAGATGGCTCAAGTCAAATGAGATGAATCCTCTTCTAAACAATAGCTGAAATGTGAAATTGCTAAGTTTGAGTTGTAGCTTAAGGATAATTGCTACACAAGCTATTTTTATTCAAGGTTTGGGCTAAACTTGAGAGAATTGCAGAGTTCCAACCCAAGATAACTAAAGCACAAGGTTGGAAAAAAGCTTGGAAAAAGGAAGATAGCTCTCATTGTGACTGAGAAATCAAAGACTCTCTACCAAATACAACCTGTGGAGTCAAGAAGAGTGTAATTAAAGAATTTCCATATCGTCATGCTAAAATTTTAAATTTTTTTGCATTTGTTTTTCCTTTCATGAGTTCCTTTTGACTGCGAAACTGTTACATTAAAAGGCCTAATATGGACAAATTGCTTTTTTATGTAAATATATATTTGGTGTAATTCTACCTAGGGAAAATACTAGTTACAAATGTGCATTAGATCAAACACATGAAAGCAGTGACAGAAAGGCATGCTCTGTAGTAAGAAAGCTATAATGGATCCTATCTTCTGTTTTAGCTAGTACTAAGCAGCAAGCTCAACTGTAGCTTTCTGAAGGGTCATATTTTGTTTCACATTTCTGCTTTATTTTTAGGCCTCTGTAAAATTGTGATGGCAATTTATGAAACTGTAGTAAGTAAAAGCATAATTTTATCTGTACTTTTCATCTACTTTGCCCACATAAGTATGTATAACTTTGTGATATAAGAAAAAATGTCAGAAAGATCTACCATTGCTATGACAGTGAGTTATGATTAAAGATAAAATTAAAAATAAGAGATCTAAAATTGAAGTCACAAAAAAGAGAAATCAAAAAATTCAGACAAACCAATCTAATATTAGATGTTAAAACAAGAAGACAGTCAATGCCCTTCTGTGACAGAATGAAAACTATAGGGAGGCAGTATTGTCACAACAGCAGTCCCTTCAAAGATATTAAAATGAACTGGGAAGGCTCTCCAGCATAAAATGTCTAGGAAGGGAATGAAGGAATGTTTTTCCTTCTTTTGTGGCTTGAAAGAGTTTCTGTTAATATATGATTTGTTGTTTTGCTCATTTTATAATGCATTATATAAATGGAGTCACCGAGAAGGTAAAGGTGAAGGTAACAGTTAAAAGTAAAAAGGGTCCCCAAAATTCACTTTAAAAATATCTGATGTGCCTCTGGATGTCTCTTTAGAGATCCCGCCATTTTAAACAACTTTYCTTGAACTCATCTTGCCTTCCAGCTACCAGCCTTTGCAGTATAAAACAAAGCCAAGCAAAGTCCATCTGGAGATAGACTTTATGACTAACATTTAAAAATTCRTAAGAATGCCATGTCTATATCTGAAAAGAAATCTTACCTGTTTCAGTCACCCTCACCTGGAATTTCTCCAGCTCATCCAAGCTGCAAAGCTCAGGCTCCAGGGCTCACAGCGTCAGCCTTTCTCCTAGACCTCACTTCTGGGTCCTCCTTCCTCATCCCCTTTTGACTATGGTTTTTGCTATGATCCATTTAAGAACAGTCTAGAGGGCTTCTCTGGGATGTGCTATTGGTATTACTAGAGAGCTTTGACTTTCTTTGTTCTCTTCCTGCAGAAATCCTTGCAAATTTAATATGCCTGCTTCTTCTAAATCCTCCTCTTCCTCAAGCAGCAAGTGCATGTTCTCATAATGTAAAGCTCCTTATCTTTACATGTCCTACATGCCATRCATCATGTTACACCCCTACTCCCTCATACCCATCGTCAGTGAATTATCAACTTTGATATAAAGTGTACCCATGGCATATATGGATAAGTTGTAACACAGAACACTGGTCCTGTACCGGTGTTGGACTGATTAACAAGACGTTTTCTCACTTATTAGTGAGAAAAGCAACTTTCATCCTTGAGTCCTTCACTTCAACGCTATAGTGATCATTTTTTTAGAGTTAAAATATAATTTTAAAATTTAATTAAGTTCTTTCAATATATCTCTAGTCTAAATGTCAAAAAACAAAAAGACCTAAAGGGCAAGAATTACAGACTAGAAACTAGCCACAGACAAATAGTCTTAAGAGAGGATTTTGTGAAACATAGACTATGTTTCTTAGATATATCATAACCCCTCAGAAATCGTTCTTTACTTTTCTTTCTGTCTGTATACATACATGTATATCTAAATGTACATAAAATATAATTTTAAAAGTGAAAGTTCAGATTTATTTTATTATTGTACATGCTTCTCTTTACACATTTTGTAAATGTAACAGAACCACAAACTACTGCAAAATGAATTTTTCTTCTTACCAGCTGGCCTATTATTAATGTGTATACATCATCAAACCAACACGGTTCTTAAGATGTGTTAAGACAATATATCACCAAAGTGGTATTGCTTTGAAGATGTATTTCTCAACTCTAAGGTCAACTGGCAATAAAGAATATMTTCAAATCTCTAAATTTTGCTAGATGTTTTATTTATCTAAGCTATTTAAAAACGCAGTTGGAGTTGAGAATGCTGCTAAAGCTCCATGAAAGGGCACTAGTCTGTTTGAATATGTGACCATTAATTTTTCAATATTTTTTGCTGTTATTAAATGGTTCCCATGCTACATTTCAAGAGTATTTAGAGAAATGCTGAATTAATTGGATCATATTCTTTCTCACATATGATAAAAGGGATTTGAAGTTAATGGTGCCATATATTAACTATGTTCCCAGTGCAGACTTTTCTTCAGCCAACTATTCATGAAGTTTCACATTATACTAGATTATTACAAGACATTGCTTTTAGTAATAGTGACATGTGTCAAAGTGAATCCACCACAAAATGCATTATTGATTAGGCTTTAGTGAATAATTTGCAACAATGGATTTATTTAACAAATTCATCCTATTGTCTGCCCGTAGAATAGCTGCCAACAACAAACAAACAATATATCAGGATATCCTTGAATATACTTACAAACATTCAAATGATCTATTTTCAGGGTTTGCTTTTCATTTTGTTAAATTTGTCTGTTTGTATGGTCCTCTGTAGCTCAAACATTCATAGGTAGCTTGTTATGAGCATCTAAAACACTATCTTACTTGTTTTTTCTGTGTCAGCTGCATAAAATTAATTTTGTTTCTAGATTAATTTGAAAGCATTTTCTAGGACTAATAAGGCTTTTGCAACTATTTGTCTAAAACCCTGGCTTTACAAATATTCACTTGCATGTCTGAAATTTACTTTCTGCTAATGCTCTTGCCAGTAAAACTCAATCCTTCAAACATTCCCGGAGAAAGATCACCAAAGGGCCMTGCATATTGTCAAAGCGAATTCAATCAAATACTGCTCGAAAATCTTGCACTGTATTTGCTCAGCTGTGTTAAAAGAACAACTCATTCAAGTTGTTCCCAAGGCACCCCCTAAGAAAACCAAGGGCTGGTGAAGTGGTTTTGTATTTAGAGACATGCAACTGTATACTCTTGATTTAACTTAAAGTTTTATAAGTTATCATTCAGTTAGGTTGCTAGAGCCAAATCAAGTCATAGATCTTTGAAGAGAGCAAACTTTGGAYCATCTTGGAAGAACCTCGTGGGATAGGTCCTGTAAGGGAGAGGGATCCAAGAGAGYTGGTTAATATTCAAGCATCACCTCCTCCAAGCTCAAGATCGGTGYGTTGCAAAGAGCAGGAAGTCAAAGCAAAGGAGGCAGGAGGTCTTCAYGGATGAACATTTGCTCCTGGCAAAACTCAAGCAGAAGAAGGAAATGTATAGGAGGTGGAGGCAGGTATAGGCCAGTTGGCAGGAATATAGGGACATCATCCAAGTATGCAGGGATGGGACTAGGAAAGCCAAGGCCCACTTGGGGTTTAATCTGGTAAGGGAGATCAAGGACAACAAAAGCTTCTTTAAATATATCAGCCACAAAAGGAAGACTAGAGAGAATTAATTGTTTAGTGGTGTCAACTGCTAAAGGAGGAGTGCTTATTCCATTGATAAGCATTCCACTGATAAGCACTCCATTTTACTATTTTCCATTTTTTTCTGAAAGAGTAAAACATCTCACCATGAGAAAAATAGTACCAAATAGTTCTATGAAAGGTATGTTTTAAAGGGTGAAAACTTAAAAMTGGTTTTTCTTTTTAACTTTCTGGCTAACCTCACAAGATTCAAATACTCTTTTGTGATATTCTGTATCTGCAGAAGATACAGCAGAAGTTGTTAGGGACATCTACTTTAGCCAGTATATGTCACAGCCTTAACATTACTCAGATATTGTCTTTCTTGAATGTTAATAAGAAGGAGAGATATGTAACAATGTATATTTTTTTGCCTTCATAAGCATGGGAACATAGTCACTATTGAAGCAGTAATCTCGCATTGTTTATCTAAGGTCCGGAAGATACAGAAGACATACTAACAAAGGCTGAATAGTGAAATATCATGACAGAAAAAAAGTTCAAGAATTTCAGAAACTGCAGGAACTTAAAGAATTGAATAAATATTTATAAAGTACAAAGTCGAAAACTGCAGTCACTGGAATTCTGCAGAAGCTTCCTGTCACTGGGTTTTGTGATAAGTCCTTATATATTCAGAGTACTTCTCACATCTGAGATCTAAACAATAAAAGATCTTCTTTTCCATCTACAAAGGATCTTTTCATTGTCTTAAAGAAAAACTATTAGTTGCAATATTTCAGAATATCTATATTACTTCAATATCCATCAGCTTCTATAGCTATTTTTTTTGGAACATAAATTTTTCTATTATTACGTGGCAGAAATGTTTTCATGGACAGAGTGACATACAGACAACACTAGGAGAGATTTGTGTTTTATTTAAAGTGAAAATCATGTTAGAAAATAATTCTGACACAGGATGCTGTGATTCTGAATGTGATATTGTAGATTCCTATGCCTGACTCTCAGTGATCAAACCCTAATCTACAAGAAAATGAATTTTTTTATTCCTTAAAATTCTGCCTGGGGTCTGAAGTCAAGCTGTGATCAATTTTTTTTAATACTTACTAATGTAAGTATTATATCACAATACTGTGCCTTAAAGAAATTGAGCTTTCTTGGCCTTTCTGTGTGTTTCTGAGCACTGAGATAAGATTTCCAGCCAAAGGATTTTGTAGAAGGTGCAAAACAATAGTACCAGAAACAAGCTCGTTCTCATCTAGCTATTTGTTCCTTGTGAGTAAGGGTTTAATAGAGAAGAGGAAAAAGATACTCCCTTCTGTCCTTTTTGACTTGATACCAGGATCAGTTATACATCAGTGTAGATTTCGTCTAGCCACTTTATAAACCACACCTTAGTACATACTTAGTACATACTTATTCCTTAACATTTTGTTATTAAAGCATATCTATGTCATTTTAACTGCCAGTAATGTTCATAATACTGTTAAAGATGCAGGCGAAGATGGTCCATGCCTTGACAACTTATGACCTGCAAGAAAAAAAAAAAAAAAAAAGCAAGATCCACCCCCTATTTACACAGACGCACATAGAGCCAAAGGTCCTGACAGAATGACTACATGGTGATTAAATGGTTATTTAAATATTTCTATTTGTTTTAGCTCAGTGTTTTGAATTTTATAGGAGGAAAAGATGTTACTCCATTTCTGCATGATGTAAAATATTAGCTACAAAATCTTCATCTGTAATAGAAACCTGCATAGCAAAGAAGAAGAGAAGCCAAAGATATCTTTAAGAAATCTTGATGATCCCTTGATAACATCAGGGCCATTACAGCCTCTGGCAATGGTTAGCACAGCCTCAAGGATACTCTAAAATCTACTGGCTTGTAAATCTATGCCTTTGGGGACCATTATGCTAAAGTGCAGAACAGTTGAGCCATGCCCTTCGCACTTGACATGTAAGAAGGATGATAAGAAGGCTAAGATGAAACGAAGGATCAAACTGCTAATGCAAAGATCAAATAACAAGAAATTCTTAATTTATATCAGAAGGAGGACTACTGAGAGAAATTAGCAGGTCTACAAGAGAACTAGTGGAGGAAAGGGAGCAATTAAGGAAGACAAGGATATCACAAAGAAGCTGAATTAGTTCGTGAATTAGATAGTCTTCATCACAGACTGTATATAAAGAGTTGCTTACCCTGGGCTTCTTTTCTGATAAGAAGAAAGACTACTAAACTAGTGAAATAAAAAATATTGATATGAGTTGATAAATTTATTATTTCACATTGGTAACATTTTCTTTTTTAATTTAGTTTCTGTAGYTCTGATGAAAGAGGTTGCTCAATAATACAATATTTAAATATTATATTATTCAAATGCTAATAATATTCAAATTCATTTTAAAATCTGCTGATATCCTTAAGAATTGAAGKGTAGCAAGTGCTATAACTCTATTTTAAAAAGCTATTAAGGATAATATACTCAGTAACAGATCATTAAACACTACTTACGTACCTGGTGAAATTGATTGAAATTATCTTTCTTAAAAGTCATATTATAATAAAATGTAGAAAATCATTATATCACTATCTTTTGTTCTCTCTTCCACATGAGGAAAATCATGTTTCAGTAATCTGTTATGATTCTTTGAATGCTAGTAAATCACTTTTCTATGATTGACATTGTCTAATAACGTTAACCTGTTGCTCAGACAATCATCTTTTCATAAACAAAAAATTAGAAGAGACTGACAGGAAAGTAAGGGACCTGAAAGAAACTGAAAGGCAAAGAAGGCAGGTGGAAATTCCCTTTTAACAATTATCTCTGGAGTCAGAGCTTTGTCCGGTTGTATAGCAGGTTATATATGAGGAATTAAGGCACACAGTTAGTACGTCCTGTGAGTATGCTCTAACTGCTAAAGCAAGAAAAGATTTTACAGAAAGTTGAAGCTTTCAGTAAGGCAGACTGGAGGAATCTCACTTCAGAAAATCCTATTCCTCTTGGAAGAAGGATATCTTCACTTAATTTCAGGCAAAGAGTGAAATGAAACTGAGTGTCTTGGGAAATAATAAATATCGACATCAAGCTTCTGATGTAAGGAAGTTACATGCACGTATCCCACAGTGGATAAACGGGAAATGCTACTGCCACTGGCATAACTCCTCATGCAAATGTAGCATTCCTTTCACCTCTCAAGGCCACCGAGCATTCATCTCAAATGATATTCTGAACTTTGTTGATTCTTTTAGGAAGACAAAAATATGGTTGGCTTTGGCTGAAAGTATCTTTTCCAGACCTGCTTGTAAGACTGTGGCACAGCATCACATAATTCCTGCCAGAAAAATATACATTTTCTCCCCAGCTACAAGAAATGCAGTGGAAGGTAGTGATTGGTTTGCTGTGGGGCAGTGTTGTTGGATGTTATACTGCTAATTTCTACTGTTGTGAAATCACAATTTTACATTCTTTTGACATTACTAGCCTGATTTGCTCTATGTTTCCTGCACTCATAAGCCATCTTATGGATCTGACAGCATTCTGACTGCCAGAGCTTCTGTATTCATAGAACAAAGTAATGACTGTCTTTACTCAACAGATTCGAATAAGTACACTTAAATTTGTTACTTAACAGTTATTATTTTTGCTAATTTTATTTTTGACAAGTTATACCAAAGGTTTTGAGAAAAAATCTTCTGTTGACTTAAGCAGAAAGCAGGTGGCAGAATTAACATTGAATAATGTTAAAATTGTATGAATGGCTCATCTTATCTACCTTAATAGATGTAAAGCCTAGAAGAAATAGATTCCAGGGGAACAACTGTCTTCAATGTGTCTTTTAGTCTCTATTTTTTCTAATATATATTTACCCAACATCTGTTAGTCATATTGGCTATTACATTAAAGTGTAATTCTCATGCACTAGACAAATCACTTTTGACAAATTTAATGCTTATTATATTATCACATTTATATTATATTGCCACTTAACTCTAATATACATTACTAAACAGTATCAGTTCTATCAAAGAATTCAAACATTCTACTTAACAAAAATATTTTGCCTTTAGTTTTCTTTTTAAGCAGCAAACATTAATATTAGTACTCATTGTAAAAGATTAATTAACACCAGACCCACCATTTTTCTACCTGCCTCTACACATTAGCTAAAGTGTTCTGGACCCTAATGGTTAACTTTTACTTACTTACAAGAGATAATACGTGTCTTTCATTCTGGTCTTCTTCTTTTGTCCAAACAGTTCACTCTATTTAATGCAAATATTGATCTAGCACTATTACACAGTAACGAATTTAAAGTTTTGGGGCAAAATCTTCTATACTTCTGGCTGGGTCATTTATTTTTGAAAAAGTATCTACAAAAGATACAGCACATACAGTAGCTGAAAGGAAAGAAGAGAACTGAAAACTTTTAATGGGAATCCAAACCTTCTATTGAGAGGTTGGACAGGTCATCTCCCTTAACAAGACAGATAGGAAGTATTCATTTCTTTTAAGCTGACATTGGCAAGGACAAAATGTGAAATAGTTTTATTAAAAAAAAAGATTTGAACTCCAACAAAGGCAGTCATTAAAAACAAGACTGTGATGCATGGATTATTGTTAAATGCAGTGCAATTGGTATTATGATTCATAGCAAAAGTCCACTGAGTACAGTCAGATACATGATGTAATTTCCTATAATTAAATTACAAGAGCCTTCCTGTAAATATTGTACTTACTGTGCTTTGCCCTTTGTGCCTGACTCTTCAAATGAAGTTAACAAGAAGCATTTGCTACTATCTTCAGAAATCTGAGAGAGACTTTGGAACTTCTGATTTAAATAGCAGACATAGTTAATCTATTTAAAAGTTTCAGTAATTACTTGAAGTTGCCAAAATGGTTGGCAACCTTACAATCTGAAAGATACTTTTTAAACTACCTCACTGGTTTTAATAGAATACCTGTAGAAAGGAGTTCAAATAAAGATCTAAGAATACCCTCTATTTGTTCCAAGAGATCTCAACCATTGCACAAAGTTGTGGCTTCTCCACAATTCTCAAACATGCAAAGCTCCTGAAATAACTGGGTTTAATTTGAGGCTTTAGTTTTGGAGATAATGTCATTTTACATCCTGGTTTCCTCAAACCTGAGTAAGGATATATCTCTTGATTTTATAGGTGTATAACCTACAAAGATCTGCAACTAGATTAAGGACAGCCTTTTAATATTTCCTGCAGATAACAGTCAGATGACAGTAGATTTAGTTTGCTCTACACTCCTACTGAAGCAGTTTCTTGTTCTTCAGGGGGCTTGTAGTGTGAAGAAAAGGATCTGTCTTGAATCTTTGGTAGCATCAATAACTGCCAGCATCAGCTTTAGGAAACACCTCTGCCAAACACTGAGAAGTCTTTTGGGGTAATTTCAATACACCCCAGATGGAGTCATTCAAATGTCACTCGGATATGATAGATGTTTCCAAATGTGTGTGAACTTGAACATGAGCTCAGCTAGAGAGAGAACTCTTCAGTGAGAAAATCCCAGATATTTTCTTTAAAACATATCCAGATGATGATGAATTACTTCAGACTGAAAGACTTAAGCTAAAAAATAAGCCATGACTATGCTGTGGCAACTGTAAGCTATTAAAATGATCTTATTCCATAAAACTGACCTAGTATCTTACTATTTCTTCGTTCTTTCCTATCAATGAAGATAGGATTTTATCAATGAGCTTCCTGGAGAACTACTCTGAAACAACGGGTATGTTAGAGTAAAATACATTTATGTTTATCTCGAAGCTCTCTTTCCTTCTTTCATGGCAGCTACTACTTTGGAAATTGTTCAGAGTAGGTTTTTAGACAGGCTGTGGAGATTTCTAGTATGAGGAGCCTTGTACTCATGCTGAAGTGAGCTTCCAAAGAACTGAAATAGAAGTCTTGTGGAATAACTCAAAAGCCTCAGCAAAATRTTTTTATCATATCCAGATTGCAGAGTGTAACCCATATTACACGTTAGCTTTAACTAATTTTTTTTTACTCAGTGTACTGAAAGCTTACAATATTCTTAACCTCGACTTGTAATTCTGTTTTCCCTATCCCCCAAAGTGTGTAGTAGAAATAAAATGATACAGAGAAAGGCAGGGGGGATGATCTAAGCTATAGAAATACTTCTGTAGAAGGAGATATTACACTAGGAATTTTTAGCTTAGAGAAGAAATAGCTGAAGGGATATATGTTATTGATGTATAAAATTATAAAAGCCATGAATAGGGAGGCAAGGGAGCAATTATGCACTATTTTTGTAAAACAAGAGCAAATGAAATTATCATCCAGAAGATTTTCAACAAAGGGAAGTGCTTTTTCACACAGTACATGATTAGATTGTAGAACTTATTGCTACAGGATGTTGTGGAAGCCAAAGATATAAATGGATTCAAAAAGAGATTAAAAATATGAAAGGAGGTCCATCATCAGCCACGAAAAACAAAGAGGTAGTACCCTCTGTGACTCTGAAAGTTCTTCCACTCCACAATGCCAGAAGATATCATTCTATATTTTCCGTGTTCATACACTCGATTTCCTTCAATATCTGATACTGACGTTGGTCAAGGAGAGGGGGAAGAAGCAGGCACTTATTCCACGAAGGTGTAGGTTTTCCTCTTGAGCAGAAGCAGCAGCAAGTGCCAGGCCATCACTGATTAAAAGATAAACCTTCTTCTTCCTCTGGAGGCCCACACCAGAGGGTCCACCAGCTCTTACGCAGATGCAATAATCGAGGCTAAACCATCAGTCTGATCCACTATGGCCAGCCTGCTGTAACTACTGCAGAACAAACTAACTGCCCGGGCTTTTTGGCCAGATTTTCTTACCAACACTGAATTTAGTGCAACTGCACCAATGATGTTAACATGGCCGAAAAATACATTTTTTCCCAGAATTTACCCATTATGGCTGAATGATCAGCAGCCTCTTACGATAATCAAAAGTTTACTTAAACACATAGAACTTTTCTGTAAAGCATCCCGAAAGCCAAAAAGAAGTACAGAACGTAACCGACTGTTTAGCCACAAGTTGTTTCTTTGAAGTACTATCAAAAGAACAGACATCACCAAGAGTTTAAAGACAAAAAGAAGAGTAATATAAAAGGATCTCTGATAGTTTTGTAAAAGCAGGCAGTAAATCTAGCAGTGAAATTATCTGACACAGTAAGAGGAGTTTTTGAAAAATCTCTAGACCTGTTCTTTAGCTCTCAGAAAGTATAGCAACAGGTCTCTTCATATGTGTGAAGGATATTCCCTGCTACTTCTGTAGATAAAACCATTCCATAAATATGTCTGACCCTTCTTCACCTACTATTGAGGGTAGTAAGAYGTTGTTATGTTTATGCATCTTCTTTGCTTTGCAAGTCTCCTTGGAAAAATAGTGCCTTCTGGTTCTCTAACTTTCTAGACCAAGACCATCGTAAGTCTGAAGTGACTGTAATTCTGGGCAAGCTTAGTTAAATAAGCTGTGAAATGGGTGAAAGGCAGTTACGTCTCCACACTAGCAATATGAACTTACAGGTACAGAGCAGCAGTGAGCAAAGAGCTATTAATAGCAGTTAGTGAGAGGATCAGAACTAGACCACATCAACCTTGCACTCAAAATGAAATGCATCCTTACTGAAGATAGATTTTATGTCTCTGAAATTAGGTAGTTATATTGGCACCAATACAAAATTTTCTTCAGCAAGGAACAAAATCATGTTATATCATGGTCAAACGATATAAGCTGCTCCTGTTGCACAAAAGCAAGCTCACAGACTATTGTTAAGCTTGTCTTAAAAAAAAAAAAAATTATTGCAATGATTGTCATGCAGTTAATAGTCTTGTAAAACTGGCCTAACCAAGCCAAAAGGAGAGGCACCTTTGCATTCATAGAAAAAAAAGGTAATGCCCAAAGAAGAGTATTCGCTACATCCATGAATCGTGAATTCAAGAACACCTTGTCTTATTTTACTGTTGCCTTTCTTACACATYTCCTAGCTGCTTAGTACATTTCTCCCCTATTCCACTTTGAAAAGATATTGCTCTTATAATACTTTTATTATAATAATGCTTTGCATGTGTGGTAATATTTAAAAAGAATCAAAAAATTGTAATTTGCTAATTTACACAAATAGTGAAACAGATGAATCAACTTAAGTGAATTATGCAAGAAATGAAACATCACTGATAAATGAGGGAGAGGAGAGAGGAGAGAGGAAGAGGCGATTTTTCAGGTTACCCTGATTCTGTGGCCACACTAAAAGGCAAATGGTAGAATACTGTGACAAATCCTTCTCTTCTCCTATTTAGAATCATTATTTCAAATATTACTGTAATATCATCCTTTTATTCTGTACATCTCCTTCTTCTAAACAAACAAGAAATTTAATTTGACATATAAAGTCTAAATACAGCACTATTTTAATTTGTGTGTTATGAAACTATCCTAATCTGCAAGCAGATGAAATAATCAGAAACTGGTGGACACATGATTGGGAGAGAAAGTGAAATCACAATATATGTACAAGTGGCAACAATTTTAATTAGATAACTTACTGGAAACCTTATCCAGAAAGAATACAATTTCCACAACAATGCAAGTAGATACAGAGAGGAGATAGAGTTACAGAAAAAAAAAAAAAATATTGTACAAAAATATTTGAAGAGATCAAAGCACCTGTTATCGTATCTCAACCATATGCTGGAGAAAATATAAAAGGCAACCTTATGAGTCAAATCTTAAATATCCCAGACATCCCCTGACAAAGACTTTCTAATATGTGACTAAATACAAAAACATGCATATACTTTTTAGGTTTTCTGGAGGATACAGAAAATACTAAAAACCTAGGCTACACTAAGCAACCTTGAAACGGATTGTCATCTGAAACAAATGCTACTGGTCCTGAATAATGATTCAAAGACATTTTGTTATATAACCAAATATAAATGCATATTGTAATCAGCCCTTTAAGGAAATGTACTTACATTCCCTTTAAGGGAAAGTACTTACTTTGCCACAGAAAGATGTAAGAGAAAACATGTAGGAGTATAAAATTCCATAGAGAAATTCAAGGGCTTTAAACATAGCACAATTGAGTTCAGCAGTAGGAAAATAAATAAAAATAAAAATATAAAAAATGTGTAAATGGCACAGATGCAGATAAGGAATTTTAATTTGAAGATGAATAAACAAAATGAAGAAATTGAAAATGTAGGCTGAAGAAAAGTATTGCTTTTTACTCTAGTACTCTATTATTCTATCACCATAATGTTTGGTTTCCAGAGTTACTCTTTCTATGAAGAAGGCACAAATGGCACACAGTTATCACTGCAAGTGGATACTGCTAGGTGCAGGAGCTGCCAGTGGAAAAAGTGCATATGTGTCTGTTTATACTTTCAGATAAATACGCTTATGTTATTTAAAAATTAGAATTTAAATTTTAGAGTACATTTTGAATTGCTTTAGTAGTAGGCCTTGTGGAGAAGACTTTTGCCTTGTTCTCAGGAAAGGAAGGAACCTCCTAACCCAGACAACCTCTATACTTTTACAAATGGCTTTTAAAATACCATAGGAAATCTCAGTGCTCTGCCTTCTTTCAAAGCAAGCATTTTTCTAATGCATTGTTCACTTGACAAATCATTGAAGATGTTCTAATTGCACAACTAGCCTTATTCCTCAGGCTTTCATTTTAATTCCTATCGGAAGGTAACAGCAGATACAGAAAATAAAAAAGCTACAGSTTAAATAGGTGCTACCTTGTGACAAAACCTCTGCCCTTTGCCCAGCATACCCCTGCACAAAATGTGATTTTTACAGAGGCAAATAAGTTGCCATGTCCATGGGTGCAAGGGGAATGGTAGGAAAGGATTTCAATGTCAAAGAAATCTTAAAGACTGTTAAAGTCAAGCTAGCAAACAAGAAGCACAGCAAAACAAGCCTTGAAATGATCAAGTGGCAACTCAAGATCTGGCTTCTTCTCAACAGAGGCTAATGGTATGATAAAAAGGGAAAACAATATGGAGTCATCAAGTTTAAGCATGTCTGCAAGAGATGGATATATTTCATCGGGGAAAGGCTGGGTGATATAACCCTGACATATCTTATAGCTCTCACATATCATGTATCTGTACCTCTCACATGTCTTATATTTCTCAACAATCGCTTGGAAGAAGAAGCATTGAACCTTGTAGCTAGTACATTTGACTATGGTGGCTGATTTTGATTTTAATGAGGGTTTGAGCTGATCATTGCAAAAACTTATGCAGCTACCTCTTAACTTCTACCTTCTCTCCAACTCCTTCCCCCACCCCTCCAAACRAAAACCTCTCATGCAACAAGGAAAATCAGTAATAAAAATGATAGCCAATGTCACAAGGAAGGAAATTTTTTAGTGAAGAGTAAGTARACTTTCTCTAACTGCAATTTCTGAAAGGCCTCTTTGTTTATCTACTTAGCAAGCTTAAAAAATATTTCCAGTAATAATTTTTTTGGGTGCTTTTGTGATGCCTCAAGCAAGCTGTCCAATAAATAAATTGCAGCAGAATCACCAACTGCTTCAAAGTGTTTTGGCTGTCAGCATATGCTGTATCACGCAAACAAGACAGATGATGTAGTATGTACCACCGTCCTTGCAATTCCTATTTCAGTGACCCCTTTCACAGGTCACAAGCTTTTCACAGTATTTCATGAAGACAGGGTTAAGTATGCATTTGTCTCCATGCATCATCCAGCTGCTCTACAAAATTACTGATTAATATGCAGAGCTATTTAAGGAAGCACTAAATGGAGATAGAGCCCTATTCAGGGCTGTGCTATGCTCRGGAAGGGATATGCTTTTAGAAAGAAAGAAAACATCAAATAAGAAGAAGGAAGGACTTTATTTCTAAAGTGTATTATACCAGCCATTATTCTATCAAAAACATAGCGATTTATCTTCTTGAGTTCTTCAAATAATTATATAACTTTGTGCAATTATTCCAATGTCTGCAGCTGCAATTTTTAAACTTTGCAGGTTAGCTCAGAGACCCAGCCTTATCCCTATTATGTTACTTCAATTACGCAAAGGGTCGGAAAGCTGGCTCAAAAAAMCATCAAATAGTAAAGTTTTTTCTCGAAAATGCCCACGTCTTTGAACCAGTAGGACTGTCTTTACACTGTCTGTTTCTGGCCCCATGTTTTGAGCTGGGAGCTGTCTAGAATGGGGAAGTGTTTTGCAGTTTGGCTCATTCTTACAGAAAGAATGGAAAACCATTATACTCTCTTTTTCCATTTAGGTTTGCAGTGTGTCCTCCTAATACATATGAAAAGAGAGATCAACATGTGAAAAATCTATTTAAGTAAACAGTTCAGGATGCTCCTACTTTGTATCCCATATTTACCAACGCAATTGCTGAAAAAACCCTATAGAATGGGGCAAAGGCTTATAAAACACTTCGACCTTAAGGGAAAAGGCGAAAAAAAATCTAGATTTAGTTGACATGGGACGATCTCAGTTCCTGTGCCTGTTTTCTATGGACCTGTAAGTTTGAAGGCCTAAAACTAGCTAAGAAAAAAACAGGAATAAGAGTATAAGACAGAATTCAAACTATTTAGTTCTAAGCCAAACTGACTACCCTCTGTGCAGTGTGTATTTAATAGAATATTGCTGCATAAAACTTCATCTTCACTTTAGGTTAATGGTCAAATCTACCTTAAAGAGCTATGCAGTTTTTCTGAATGAATGTATATCAGATTTCTGCAAATCCACTCTCTATCATCATAATAAGCTAGGAAGAAAATGCATGAAAAGACTACAAGCAAGAGCATTTGCATGAGTTTTCATATTTATTTATATTTGGAATTCTAAATGAAATTTTTTTCAATGTGAAATTATTCTTATAGGGCCCCATGTTCAGAATATACTCCATACTTCCAAGAATTCAAAAATGATACATTTAAATAAATTGACCGTACGTGTAATGCACATTGTATTTAAGTAGTAAAGGAAGCAGCATCCACTGCTGGTATGTAGATGAATTATACAGCAATATACTTATAGACTGTATTTTTTCACGGTTGTGCATCCAACCTGGAAACATATATTAGGTTCTACTAGGTGGTTTAGATTTTGAAATATACTTTCCCTGAATATCTGAAAAATATTTAGGGAAAAATCTTGTTCTCTGTCATCTTCCACAGCCAAAGGGAAAAGCCTAATCTACCAGAGTTTTTCAGATATCCTGAGACAGAAATATTACATCTTAGAGAGGTAGCATTGTGTGCTCAGTATGATCTGGCCCCAAAACATACTGTGGAATTACGCTAGGTATCACAAAGGTGGGGATAATTATCTATAAATAATAGCTACTGTTGTAGATAAGCCTGAGATACACCTAAGTGCTGAGCTCTTAAGGTAGGATTGACCATTAGTGGGGCTCTGTGCCCCAGTCGATAACTGCAGCCTCTCTCCAAGTGCACAAAAAACATGCTGTTGCACAGCTCTGCTATTGTGCTATTCCTTTGGGGAGAAAGATTTATTTCTCTTCTCTCTAAAGAATTATCTCCTTCCCTAAACTATTACTGAGCTTTGTCCAAGGCCAGAAAACTTTGTCTTCAAAAGAGACAGGGGCTGTGATTCCATTGCAAAGGACTGAAAGCTAAAACCACTGTAACTGGCAGCTTTCCCTTGGCTATAGTATCACTACAAAGAAATTTRCTTGAAGCAGCAATACACCAAACTGTTAATATTGTAAATGGAAAGTGCAGGGAAAAATAGGGAAGTATTCATCCTCCTCTCTGCATTAATAATATGACCTCCCTCATTAAAGAAACATTTCCCAGATGGGAAATGAAGAAACGGGGCAACACTGGCTTTCCCATTCCTGCTRTTGTTGCTGTAACTGGCTGTTGATAATGATTTTTAAAGAACTAAATCAAATCTAGAACCACCTACTGAAAGTGCAGTGCTCTTAAGGGGAGTCAAGGAAGAAAAATCTCCCCGTCCATTTTGAAGAATTTCAAATAGCTGTTTCTCTTCCTTTCTTTGTYTCCTTCTGACCCCTTTTTGCTTGTGGGGGTGTAGTGCGGGGTGGTTTAGCTGTTTTTAAAGTCCAGCTAGAAGTCTAGCTATCTTTGTAACTAATGGTTAATMGAATGGTCTTAGAGCTACCATACAGCTGTAGACTTTAATAAAGGATACATTAGGCTGTCATAGTCATCAGTTTCTCTTAAGAATGAAACTAGCTCTTCTGACACTTAAATGCGGTAAAACTCTAGCTTGCAGATGAACAAGAGAAATGTTTTAAAATATAATTTTCAGTYTGTTTCAGAATAAATGATACAAAACTACATATATTTAAAAATTAGTAGTTAATGTGGCACTACCACCTACATTTGTTTTTGAAGTTGCTTTTTTGCTATATTTTATGATATTCCTGCAAAAAGACATTGTCATCCAAAATGTAAGCTACTATATTTCTTGATGACTCTCAGGAGATATGGGCTTCCATTTCYCATTTTCCTTCCTAAAGGAAATGAATTGCAAATTTAAGAAACTGGCAGTATCTTGAACTTTGAAAATGAGAGTTTCCAGCTTTTGAGGAAAGGGCATGTCTGATGGAGTCCCACAGAGCTTTCATCTGCAGCAAGACCCTGGCACGGCGCTCGCTGTTCCATGCCGGTCGTTGCACYTCTGAAGCACCATTACCACACTCTATTCATCTTCCTATTAATCATGATTAGGTAAGAATTCAGACTGTATAGAGTTCAGTGTTGGTATTTTCATGAAAAAAAAAGAATATATGATATATGAATGGTGAGGATAAAAGGGAAGGGGAAGCTAATCAAGAACTTTCTGGTTAAATTAAAGACATTCATTCATTCCTCACTTGTGACTTAAAATGCTTTGGTCTGAAAAATTCTATTGAATTYGGTAGTGGCAAATTATTGACTTGGCAAGAGGTTTAACTCAGACATTTAGTTTTCTATGGATTCACAGATAGTCTATCCTGATCATGCAGAAATGTGTATATGAAAGTATATTTTAAATACACAAGATACATTTATAATCTCATACAAGCAGTGTAAATGTGTAAAAAGGCAGAGTCACACTGTTGCGCTGTTCTTTGTACGTACTCTTGCACATCCTCACTGCAAACRTCTGCAGATTTTACACATTTAGTATTTGTGAAAGATTTTAGATAGGCTTTTACAAGCATCAAAAGGCAGGTATAAGATGTCTCATAAAACAAGCAAGAAAGAAAGAGTAGTTCAGGTCCCTGAAATGTTAGTAGTTGTAACAAGTTTCCTAAAGSTTTTGATCAGGGATAAGTTTATTTATTAAATAACTTTGATAACATTATTAGTGACCTTACTGGCCTTATTTTGTGTAATTATATCCTAACTTAGTGAGATACAGTTAAGCAAAACAYGGCTTTATAAAAAAGTATGTATAATATAAGCTAATATAATAAATATATGAATTTTTTTCATTAAAAAAAATCATATCATCTGCTGTTTCTGAATGATATGACAAGACCCTTTTGTTAGGATGCTGCTCCAAGGAGGATAGTTTTCCCAGAGGAACTTTGTCTTTACTGTCAGCTCTCCAAAGCACTCAGGGACAGCTTTAAGTATTGTAAATGGTACTGGACACCTATGTGTAGTCACCTGAATCAAGCCAGATATTATATTTCAATATTTAGTTAAGTACTTTCCTCACAGTTTATATGCACAGCAGATCAGGGGGAGAGGGAAGAAAGCAACAAGCTGAAGAGAAAAAATTGTCAATTTATAGCTGTCAAAGGTCTCAGCCTGAAATTAGTGAATGCCTCATTTTATCCATTTTATCCATTATTTAAGAACAGAACAGGTGCTGCATAATCTTCCCCTAAGCAATGCAAGCAACTCCTTGCTTAAAGGAGGAACAGCTATATTCCTCAACTTCATGTACATGTGTGTGCATGAGGGGGGAAGGGGGCTGTCATTACTAGGATAAATTGTGATTTACGGAGAGGATTTTCTAGTATATGTCCTGAGATCTCCAGCATCACAGAGCGCACCATGCACAAAGATCAAATGTTTTTAAACTACACTAATGAGCAACTAAACAGTATTTTTGGCCCGTGTGTACATAACTGTGCAGGCTCATACACTCTATCTGCACATTAAAAAGTAGTATGAAATATTTGTTAATGAAATGAGTTTGCTTCTTGTTTGAAAAAAGGAAACACATTATTATCCAGAATATATTTTCTGGAGTAAATGTTTTCATGCAGTGAGAATGGTGCATGGCCTTCTGGTGTGGAGAAAATTGCATGTGTTCTTCAGAAACCATTTTCTCYGCAGATGAGAGCGAGATGTGAAATAGCCAGAGTGCTGTAACTCAAGAATGAAGTATGTGAGTACAACATAATCCTCAAGTGACTAGTAGAAATAGTAAAGTATGTCAGTGAAAGGAGAAAAAAAGATACAGTGTTCCCAACTTGTATATAATCTACTTACACCCCTCTGACTTTTCTTTTTAACAATGGAAAAAAAAAATAGGATTTTTTTCTTCTTTAACTCAAAAAGAATGCAAAAATATCTTCGAACACATTCTACCTTAAATTCACTGATGAATATATTGATGTATGCTTACCACCAAATGCCCTAACTGGAATTCATCCAGCCAGGTCGGTACCTAAAGAACCTAAAATACATAGTATGTATCAGTATCCCTGAACTACTAGTAGAGTTAGCCAGTCACAGACCCTGTCCTGTGAAAAAGTCACTGAGACTGTTGAAGGAGACTRTAAACAGCAACATAGCAAGAACTGTAAATGGGTGATGGTGAACCCAGATCAATWATTATTCTGTACCATGCTTTACATATCGGTACATATCTTTACGCGTCCATGTGAACTGGAATGTGAACTYGATGTGCCTAAGGAATGGCATATCACGAGAACACCTCCAGTTACCTTATCAAACAATTACATCTTTAGCCTATCTATAATACTGTTATAAGTGGCATTCTATTTTGAAGGGCTGAYGGATTATATACAAAATGGGAACATTGTACTATTTTTTTTTCTTTCTTCTTTCACTGATATACTTTGCCACTTCTACTAATCRCTTGAGGACTGTGCTGTACTCACAAACGTCATATTTGACTCACAGTATGTTGGCTATTACACATCTCACTCTGAYCTACAGAGAAAATACTTTGTGAAGAACCACATTCCTCTTCTTTAGCCAGCTCTTTCTTCTTATTTAGTACTGACTTGYAATCTCACTAATAATCAATTCTACCGTTTGAGTTTTTTAGCAATGTAGAAAATATTTATGTCCCAAGAAGAAAATAATGGGCAACAAGCCTGCATATTCTATAACTGTTAATTCAGTTGATTTAGATTTGTGGCATATATTCTTAAGGTTGAGAAATTCTGTTCTTCCTTAAGTAGGGATTGGTCAGATCCTTAGTGAGTTTTTTAGGTCTTCAATGAATTGTTTGTGTCAATCCACCTTCTTTACTAGTTATTTGAAAACCTCATTTCAAAAGTACCAACCCAACAAATTTGGGATCAGTTCAGTGCTTCTCATGGCTTAGAGGCCAGCTGCACCTTTGGCATCTCTCCAGATTCTTCTGCAAGCTCTTCCTACAAGTCTGAAGCCACTTTTTTTTCAGAAGGGAATTCTATGACTCATGCTTTTCATTTTGGGTCATCAAGTTTTCTACCACCTCAGCTCAGTTACAAGACAAGTGGCTCCTCTGAAGTTGTATCTTGCAATTCTGTGTTGGCCATACTACCAGCATCTGAAGAATGTTGTATTCTGTGACCATGGATCCTGGCTTGGTCTCATTGCTCACCTCCTGCAGAAAAGCCTTACCAATCACGATGCACAAGCTACATTTCACTATRTGCAACATCGGTATTAATCACAGTGTGCAGAAAAAGTAAGTTTTGAAGACGACCTGGTGCTGTAGTGGCAGTTTTACRGGGAACTTAAAAATTTGTATGCCTCTGGAAAAATGCCTAGAGCTGAAAGATTTGCTTCTCATAGATTGTGAATAACCTGCTCTACTTTATTATTAATGTTATGTGAAATGCAAAAAACGGTATGTATTTTCATCTTCAGATTCCTCTCGTTAAACTGTATATAACAGAAAATAAATTATGTGCACCTAAACAGACTTTTCAAGGGCAAATATAATATATTAGCACAGTGCCCAAGAAACAGAAAAATGAATCTTAATAAAAAATTTCATTCATTACAAAAAGGTAGTATGTAGTTTGGCTCAGATGATACTGACATTTTACCACTGTGGAACCTTAAACAGTTCCCTATTAGGCAAAATTACTTATGCTTTCTCTTGTAAAAGATCACAGAAGGAAATAATAGCCTGTCACTCCAATAAAAACCATTAGCTTGTTGGGAAAATTCCAGGCCAAGCCTGCTTTACCTTTGCTGCAGTAGAAGCCTCATGCTGGGACTAGAGGTGTCTGATTGACCCATCATCCCTGCTGGAAGCCTCTGCTTCTCTGCTAGCCTTGACTTGTACGACCTCAAAATAAGTGCTGATATTTTACAATTCATGCCACAAAGGAAAAAGAAAAATGGAAATAGAATATATGATTAGGAATATAATTTTCAATCACCACTGTCTCCTGAATGCTTTGACTTCTTGGTACTAGCAGTTTGAACGTACCTACATTTTGCTAGAAATCTTTTTCCTGGTAAAATAGACTAATGAGCGTCTGGATTTCAGCCATTTTTTCCTCTGTAAATGGCATACAAGATGAAAAGAAAAAAATCTTTTTAGTGTCAAGTATGCGTACTTGTCCTCCATTAGCCAGTAATGAATTTAATTAATCTATTGCAAAGATCTTTATCAGATGTGACATAGCTCCATTATCTCTGATGGAACATTAGTGGAGTTTTATCAGTTTGCTGCAGCTGAAGATCAAGTTGAATTTGAATAAGCACATGCACAAAATAGAAAATGATTGCACAAGTGCAAGAATTTTGCTGTTTTAGAGTTAATAAAATGCAAAACCAGTTAAAATGTGTAGTAAAATAGATTAATGAATGGATTGCACATAGTTCTTTCTAATTTGCAAATTTGTTGTGCTATATTCTCTTTTGAAAATTACTTTGTTTATAAAGCCTACAATATATTTGCTTGGTGATATATTGTGATACWGGGCTTYTTCTTTAAAAAAATAATACTAAGAATAAATCACTCAGTCACTGTTTCAGACAAATAAGTGGGTTTCTAAAGTGTGAGCACAMATGAATACATTTCAAGCTACTTCTCTTAAATATCTGCTTCTGAATGACCACTGTATATCATATTGGCATATTTGAGGATTAGTCTCTTCTCAGTACTCTACGATTCCAAAAGGGCTTACCCATCTAATGCTCAATTCTTTTTTTTTTTCTTTTTAACTTAGATCATCACGTTGCAAGCAACTATGTTGCCTCACACTGTTGTGTGAAAGGTACCTTTTCACTTTTTGGAGAACTTGTTTAGAAAACTGTTTTGGGATCCTGAGACTACAACAGCAGTCCTGTAAAAGTAAAGACAGCAAAAACTAGCTGATTTTTATGATAGCCATCCTGAAAGGATGGATCACTATCCACTTACTTCAAAAAACTTCCCTTATAGTCACCCACTGAATGCTACTCAGTTGCCTTGAAATCACCCTAGACTAAAGCCAGAGTGTGTATAAAACACAGGCCTACTAAAACAAAAGCAAAATGATGCCTTTTTCTATATACGATTTTGATGTGTTCCAAGGTTTCCTCTTCCTGTGCACAGCTGAGCTGACAGCGTTAGAGATGGAGAGCTCAGGGTCTGGTTCTCAAGTGRGGTTACAGCTCACAGATGCATTCACGGAAAGATCTGGGTTTCCAGCACCTTTTCCCCTTCGTACCCCAAAACCAGCTGAGGTGATAGTTTAGTTGCTTTCCTCTCTTTCCTTCTCGCTTTTCTCCCCTCCTGTAGTACTGTCACTTGCCTCGGTGGTAAACAGACAGATGCCTTGGATTTTTCTCTGAATCTGAAACAAACTGATAACCCATAGTGAGGCACTGTAATACTGAGCAATGTTTAAATCCCAAAGTGAAATGTCTTTCCACCTGAACATGTAAATTATATTTTATACAATTATATTACTGGGATCGATGTGTGGCTTGCATAACTAGCTTTCTTTTTTAAAAAAAAAAAAAAAAAAAAAAAGATATAGTAATCAATAACTTTTGGTACTAATGAATTTGAAGAAGGTTGATTATCAACCCTATTTGAGAATTGTGGTTCCTATCCTGTTCCTGTTTTCCCTTTGCATGCTACACTTTTCAAAGGGAAATATATATATATATATTTCTCTTTCTTTCTAGTTGTACCTATTATTCTTAATAAGTTATTATTACGGAGACTCAATACTAATTTTAAATATGATACTGCTAAGGTCTTTTACTACAAGTAAGTTTGGAATTAAACCCAAAAGCCAACACACATTTTTCTGTGTACAGATACTTCAGGTGCATTCAAAAAAGTTGGCATTTGCRCACTTTAGAAAAAGTTCAGAATTCTTTCATTATTTTTCTTTCTGCTAATGCAAAACATGATTTTTTTTCTAATTAGAAGTAGATATCTGAATTGATTTTAGTTTACAATAACTTTCTCTCTGCTATAAAACTTGATTTTTAAAAATGACATCTTTTGCCTTGTACTAACAGTATGTACAGAGTAAATTATTAGGTATTTTTGTCACTGCAGAAAAAATTTTAGACCACTTCCACTATTTTTTATAGAGCTAGATATTAGTAAAAGGAGCTGCTATTCATTTCAAGTCTGCTTCAGCCACAGTTTTACATGACACTCTATATCTCCAGAAAGCTTTATTCATCACTGTTATCAGCTAAATTATTCTGGACCAACAGGTCTAGTACAGGTTATTATAACACAAATAATTTGTGTTTGACTTTTTGACTACCAGTTAGTACCTGAATTAAAGGCTATTGCTGTTGTTATGCTCCCCAGCACTAGCAGAGAGCCCTTTGCCCATTTGTACGTTCTAATCAAATTCCTTCCTGCCAGAAGGAGTTTTCTGCAGCMTCACAGTTTCCAGGGGTCTTTTAAGCTCTGGTTATGCTCAGCTTTGCAGCTTCCCTGTTATTGGTGTCACACTCTTAACCTTTTGACATCTCAGAAAATATTAAATTTTAATATACAACAGGATGGTCATTCCTGAGGCCATGCTATGTATCTTTTAGGTTGACTAGGCAAAGCAAGACCCAGGGCCACAGACTACCAGGAGCAGCAAACGGCTGCTTTCTCTGTGCTTACGCTTGRCTGGCTGATGCTGCCAGGCAAGAACGAATGGTTTGAGGCACCATCCAGGCACAGAAGCATTAGCTTGTCCTGGAGACAGCCCATCTTCCCCAAGACTCCCATCTTTCAAAAAGGAATGAGGTGCCTTTTTCCAGCKCTCAGGTTAGCTCCTGCTTCCCTGTGCCATCTCTTCCCTTTTCCTTCAGAGCAACAGTCCATGTCTGTGCCTGGCCCAAGCTCACCTCTGGGTGCTCAGCCGCTCAGTGAACTGCATTTTGCACAAATGCCTGCTAAGCCTTGGGCCACGTATGGTTGTCCCTGGGTTATGGCTAATAGGTTATGTCATAACAGTCTGTGCAAACTATATCTCAATATCCTTGGACAATKATTGGTATTATTTTGTCTTTTTTAAAATAGTGGAGCTTGCTTGCCTACCAGGCACTGGAAACCTAGTCTTTGCTCAAAGTTTACCCTTTCCTTCTGATATTCTTAATGCTGTAAATCTCCCATGCTCACAAGTCACAGTATTCTGTCTCTACTGCTACAGAAAAGGGTACTTAAAATGTGAAAAAGAAATCTCTCTTTCTTGGTTGRTTTGATATCAGTAAAACTCTAGCTGTATTAATTTTATTGGTCCTTTTGATGACTACCTTTTGCTTTATTACATTCTTCCTCTTGAATTACTCTGCCTCTAAATTCTCTTTTCTCAGATTGGAGATTTGAGGATAAAGTGCTGGTTGTTTGCTGTGACCATATGTAACAGAAAGTACCAAAAATTGTTGTGACAAAACTGTCTCTCCCTGCCCACTATAGTATCTAAATATTTTATATACACTGTGCAGGCAACACAAAGCAATGTAAAGTACTTTCACTTGATGGTTGTGAATTATGAAACAGCTCCCAGTTTTCCTGAAACCCTAGGTGAGATCTAAGATTGTTTGCCAAGATGTGTCTTGTAAATAAATCAGCTCTATCTACAACATGAGCATTTTAGACAGATGGMCATTTACTATTCAGTGTTTCACTGGGGAGGAGAAAGACACGAAAATGTAGARGAGAAAACATTATATTAAGGCAAATCTTATGGTGTTAGATATATAAAAAAGTATATATTTAATGCACCGCAGAATTGGAGGTGCTAACTAACTGAAAGAGGAAAACACATTCCTAGCTAAAATATTTAAAATTATGGCAAAGCTTTATTAAGGTGACATTTGATGTATTCAGAATAACAGGACAATAATTAGACCTTGTTGGATTCTTTATAACATGTGCAGGAGTAAGTGTTTACCAGATGACACTATAAAAGCCTTCAACAGACTGGCTGGCAAGCTAGTTAGAAGAACTGCTTGCATATCCATTTTGAGTGAAGTCTTATATGCTGTACTAATTTAAGGGCTTGGATATTTAAAGCTTATATTCCTTRAAAGATCTGAGGGAAAATGATTTTTCATTTTTGTGTCACATATTCTTATGAATGCAGAGGCTGCCATGTGATCTRAGAACTTGACTCCAAAAAGGATCTTCCCAGATTATGGAGTACTTGCACTAGAATTTCCAAGTCATCCACATCATTGGAAAGAGGAATGAAAAAGAATGATTTGCAATAGTTATATTTAAAAAAAAAAAAAAAAAAAAAAAAAAAAAAAAAAAAAGGAACTCCTGGATGTTTAAGTCCAAGTTTCCTTATATACAGTCTGGTATATATGGCAAAACTCATTCCAGCTCTTCATACAAATAATACTTGAAGAATATTATTTGCTAACTTTGGTTCTATCAAGCTAACTTCAACACATATTTTTTAGAGGGTCATTGGTTCTCCAACACATATTTTTTAGAAGGTCATTGGTTCTCCATGCAGCATCTTTCCTGTTGATAGTTTGCCTAAGAGGGGGTATAATCCAGGCTACAGGAGTCTTTTTTCCACTGATACTGCATTACAACAATCTTTGTCTAGCACTTAGAGCATTCTGTTTTCTCAAATCACTTCTCTGTGCTTATGCATCCTGCCCATGGATRTGAAAATTTCTTAGGAGATGCATTTCCTTTAGGAGATGGTAGATTTTGACTTGCAAATCCCACTTCCTGACTGCCAACTGTATTCCTATGTTGTCTGGCTGTACCTGAAAGCTCTACAAGTTTGTACTAAGCTTGTACTTTTCTGAACAGTGCATTCCTGTCAGCTCCTCCAGAACCATTCATTTTTGCCTTACTAATATTCTGGCTACTTCCTATTAAAGTCTATAACAAAACACACATAGGGGCTGAATAACACCTCTTCAATCAAAATATAGTTCCCTGTGACATCTTTACTTCATTTGAGTTATTTCTGAGAGCAGAAAAATGACTACTTAATCAATGGTAGAAGTACCAAAAAAAAAGAAGAAAAAAAAAAAAAAAAGCACAGATTGCATTTCCCAATTACATGTTAAAAATGTAGAAAGGAAATCACATGAAAATGAGGTAGGGAAAGGAGGAAAATGAACTTAAGAACACAAAAACTAATAAAGGATCTAATTTACTTCCAAAAATCACAAATGAGACCATGGAAATGTGTTTTGATGAAGTAATTATAACTACCTACTAAAAAAAAAAAAAAAAAAAAAAATCCACCATTCCATTTTCTGCAGTTGCTATGCCTGGTTAGTATTTCTCTTATATATTATTCATGGAGATTTTTATTATTGCTTTTGCTAATTCTGTGTTTTTCTATATATGTGTGCCTCTATATGTGCATAAGTACACCTACGTATGGAAGTAAAGCACTTAAAATGCTTATTTTGAGACACAGAATACTACAGCTATGTTTTTGGATCTCAATATTTAAATATTTACATCTTTCACACTCTATATAACACTTTACAGAATATTGTCAGATAGTGAACTTGAAAGTAATTAATGCAGAATATTAATATAGGGCAATTAATATAGGAATTAATGTTTAGTTCTAAAGACTTTAAATGTGAATTTAGAATTTTTAAAAGCGCTCACTTAACATACACATAGGTGTATTATCATTTCCTTTGTGAGGTTATAGCGTTCTCCTATACGGAACAATAAGGTCTTCAGAAGAAAAAGAGTGTTTACAATAAAGTTATCTTTAACATCCCCAAAATTCCACGTCTTTCTGAAACAGCAAATTAATGATGTAACAATATGGCCCAGAGCCCACCTCTCRTCACATCAGTGTCTCCATCCTACAGAATGAATGAAGCATCCAGAAAAAAAATATCTCTGATTTTTTAGTGGACAAATGAATGTCGTGTCTCCTGATGATACTTTGAAAGGGAGCTGAGTGCAGCATCCATCCTTAGATGTGCAAATTCCAAATAGTCCCTTTATGCATCAGACCGTTGTACGCAGTGAAGTGTTATAAAGAATGCTGGCTCCTTTTCAAAATACAGCCCAAAAAATTGGCTGGATGTTGGTCAGGCACTGTGTATCCTGAGGCCACTACAGTTTATGTATACAGTTTATACAATTTTGTCCTCCCTTCCCCAAACAAAAAGCTTCTACTGAAAGAAATAGTTAGAAAGGAAATTACTGTAACAGATAAAGTTATAAAGTCCCCATCCAAAAGAAGACTTTTCCTGTTTTTMTCTTGAGAGTAGATATGTTTTCAGGGAATATCTTAGGGATGTCRAAAATAATCTGGGTGTAACCCACACTTCCAGCTAGTCAGGTTTCCTGTTTATCTACAAGTTAGAAAGTTGTGAAATACTGCATTTTTCATCTTTAGTGTCTAAACATTGGTCTTGTCATACTATTCAATCATTTCTTACAGTAAAGTCTAAATAATTACAATATCCTCTTGAGCACCCAGTATCTTTCCAAATGAAGAGGCTATTTTTGTGCATCTGTCCATTTTCCCCACCTGCATTGCAGTATATAATTTCCTTACCACAATCCTAGCTAGTCACATTTATGATTGCTTCCTTCTAAGGAGTACCTCAATTCCATTCCTCTCTATACTTATGATCCTGCTTTGTATCATATCCCTTTTCACTTCACTATTAATGGTGAAATTCACAACTACTAATATATATCAATAAATGCTATCATCACTCCCAGTTAGAAGAAATGAATTTCATGTCACCCACTAGCTATAGCTCTTGGGCTCTCTCTCTCAACTCTTTCTCTCTTCCTGCATTTAAATCTTTAAGCATTTTGGCAAAGATATCTTTATCGTAATCATAATAGTAATCATTATCACAGATATTTGGAACTTTTACAGTACTTAATGGCATTTAAAATTATTATTATTTACCAAAGTRTTTTTTTCCACTTTTGTCTTTTTATATAAATAAATAAAAATCTGAATCACACCATACTTTGCAAAAAATACTACAGTACTCTACTTTTCTAAGAAAAATACTTGGTTTGTTGATGTCTTTCTATACTTTTACAATCATTTCCATTCTGCAAAATACTTTTCTTAGCCTAGTTAATGTAAATTAATACTTCCATGAAACAGTATCAAATTCCAAACTAAAATGCAAGGGCATTTCATCTGCTAAGTATATTTCTTTTGAGGATTTTTAAATTTATATAAAATATATATTTTCATTACTTTCTCTGTCTTTCTCTCTCTTTCTCTAGTAATCAAGTTTGCCTAGCAAGACTTTTAATCTACAGGGTCTCCCAAATTGTATTGTTCAAGCTTCAATTACACTCTAAATTTTTTACTGATCTTATAATCTTTTTTTTTTTTTTCCATTTTCAGTGGTTAAAAGTTAATTATTAATTTCGTAATATTGAGAAATTCTTCYGCATGGTTTTGATTTTCCTTTTTTGTGAAAACTACTGCTTTTTCCTCCTCCTTTGGCATCTTTTCAGCCATCAATAGCATTTCAAAAATAATGTAAATGCAAATTCAACAAAAAAGTTTTATCAAGATAGCTGTTTACTGGTTATGGATGTCCATCTGTTTACTGGCTATGGATGTCCAACAGCTACGTAATATCTTTTATAATTTAGTGCCCAGCATATCACTTGTTGATATCTCCCTTGTTGTTAGAAAGTATGACTATAGGTAGATACTTCCAACACCCTGGTGATTTGTAGGTATGATGGTTARCAACAATAATGAATATATGGTGGTGTACAGCTTTAATGCAGGTCATCCACGAAATATATACTTAGGATTCACTGTAGAGCCTAAGCTCAAACAATGCTGCTTCTGCTCACCTGCTAGACCCACTTACTGTTCTTACCTGTGGAAGAGGGATTAAAGCTGACCCTTCTKAAGAGTCACACCTCTGATTGCAGTTTTTGACTTGCTCTTCCTTTTTCTGTGGACCTGTGAATCTATGGAGCACTGGGGAGACACTTGAGCATGTTGTGTTTCTGTGTAGATAGAGCTATTCAAGGAAGAGACGATATTAACTGTGTATATATATATATATAAATCAAAATGTAGCCAACCTGTTCAATTTATCACTGTATATCCACAGCATAAAGATACAATGGAAAATGTGCTGAATTTGAAAGGAAACTTCTTTGCGCTCTGGATCTCCCCAGTATAATACAGCAGTATATTCAGTGAACATTACAGATTCAATTATTTTTTAAAAATTTACTACTTGCCATTTTTAGCAATTCTATCTTGTATTCCTTATCTCATCTTTGTGTTGTCATAATGTCTTTGAGTTGTGCAGATAGAATTACCAAGGAACTGAGTAAATTATTCTGATTCTGTAAATCACCTGAACTCATTACTTCTGAAACTCTGCAACATTCAAGTGTATTTTATTGATGTTAAAAAATGACTTCTGTATTGAGACATCAGAATTGCTTGTTTGTTTTCCATTTTGCAAAAACTACATTAGCTTAGTCATACAAAACAGTAAAAAACAAGTTTTCTTTTAGTGAAATGCTATGTTTCTAGTATTATACTAGCAGAGAGAGTCATCTAGCTATGTGCATGCAAGTTTTCCCCACCCAAACAGGCATTCACCAGAGCTTGAAACTTGCTCACTAGGTTCCCCTGTATGTAATGGAGACAGCTAGACTCCAGGGGACAGTTCAACCTACTTGAGATCTGAACTGACCTTTTGGGGATGCCTATCTCCCCCTTAAATAAAATAATTAGGGAGAAACCTTAGGTAGCATCAGTCCTAACTTAGTTACCTTTGTGCTACATGAAAGTTTGGTGGACTTAATGTATGTACTAGTGCTTCATCAGCTGTTATTTTGGGAACAGAGACACAAGATAGCTCCTATAGAGGGAGTCAAAATGCAGATTCTGGCTGCCTGGTCAATATTCAAATAACAGTCATCTAATAACTCAGAGCCCATCTGGAGCTGAGTCTAGGTTTTATGCTAGATGAGCACATTGGGAAAGGTATGAGTTGCTAATTCTGTGGTATTACATGTTTATTAAACATTGAGCATGTAGCTCAATATTGTGAATTTCTCTAGTGCTTTAAAAATAGGAAATAAAATACAGTCTTCATCCCTGAAAACTATGATGAGACATTAAAAGGCAAAACAGGACATGGGATATTATTTGAGAAATGAAAGGAGTGAGGAGATAATGAAAAAAGGAAAGGTGAAAAGRATGAACTTGATTTCACTGAATCCTACATGGAGGAAAAATTGTTACGGCAGRCAGGGCAAAGAAGTGAATTGATAAGTGGTAGCAGAAGAAAAGGCATGAGAGCTAGTTTGGGAGGAAAAAAGTCAGGTGAAGAAAGAATAGAGAAGGGAAAGTGAATTTGTCTAAAGAATTTCTGTCTCTGTTTCACCTAATCAATCCATATCACAAGATTCTTCTTGAACTCTTTTGTTAGYTTTAATTTTGAGTACTCTACTTTTRTTTTATTTAAAAAGTTAGTTTGCTAATAACCAGTTTTCTACATACTTGTAAATGTGTTGACCAGCATGAGTTCTAACTTCTAACTCAGACCTTCAGTGACATCTCTTCTTGATTCTTTTAACCAATTWTTAATCCATGAAAATATTTTCCACCTTCTCCTTGACAGCTACGATTTGATAAGATCACTTGATAAGGCACAACAAGTTGACTGAATTATGYTTTGCCACATATTCATTGACTTTGTCAAAGAACTCTGCTAAATTTATCAAGTATTATTTCCTGTTAGGAGTACTAGAGAAAAATAGATGTAATAAAAATATGAAGAAGAAAGGAGGAGATAACTACAACTCTAGAAATGACATTTTGGATACTCTGAAAGCAAAGATAAGAGACCAGAAAGGAGATGGCCAAATATCTGCCACAAATGGGTCAGCGAAAGATCCACTGAAGATCCGCTAAGCATCCAAACTTTTACTCTATTTAAAACTGGAAAACTAAGCCTCTGTATCGACCTCCTTTATCCAGTGTCAGGAAACACGTCTAGATAGGTTAAGAGGCAAAATCTTTTTTCTCCTTTTGACAGAAGTTTGTCTTCATCTGCTATGTTAAGAATCTGAGGAGGTATTGCTAAAACATTTTTCATGCAACTGAAGAAACTTTATTTTTCTTTAAAAAAACCCATATGTGCCATATATGAGAGTTCTTAAAAATCTCTACTTGTATGCATGATAATTTCTAAATTAATGTAGTTTCTGCAAAATGCAAAACAGACCAACAATTTTGATGTCTGAATATAAAAGTGATTTTCTTAACATCAATAAAATATGAAGCATACAAACTGTTTTCTACTGAAAAGTATAATTCTTGTGTGAATAAAAAATAAAGAGTAAATTATTCATTTCTTTTAATTTWTTAAATTTATTATTAAATGTAATAAATATAATTTCAATTCTTTTTAATGGCATTGAAAAATAGGAACACAAAGGTAAAAGATGAGCAACATATGACTGGGAAAGTCATTTAAGACTGCAAATACTGTACTTTGAATTGGAGCACATTTGACACAAATTTTTATCTAAATAATGGTCAGCCTTTTATTTTAAATTAAATATACATTAAAAAAGTAATAATATGCATGATAATTCTTTTTTTCTAAGTAAAAGTGTACTTCATTCATAGTAGAAACCCATGTGATCACCCATTTAACTAAAGTACCTGTCATCTTATTCAAAATCCKCAGTGGTTTCTCAGTTCACATATCCTTTTTATGAGGAATCATAGAATCATAGAACCAGTAAGGTTGGAAGGGACCTCTGGAGATCATCTAGTCCAACCTTGCAACTCAGCAGGGTCACCTAGAGCATGGTAGACATGGTTGCATCCTGGTGGGCCTTGAAGATCTCCAGAGAAGGAGATTCCACAACCTCTCTGGGTAACCTGGTCCAGTGCTCCGTCACTCTCACAGGGAAGAAATTCACCCTCACCTTCAGGCGGAACTTCCTGTGCTGCAATTTCTGCCCATTGCCTCTTGTCCTGTCACACGGGACAACTGAAGAGAGTTTGTCCCCGTCCCCTTGACACCCTCCCTTCAGGTACTTGTACACATTGATAAGATCCCCCCCTCAGTCTTCTCTTCCCCAGGCTAAACAGGCCCAGCTCTCGCAGCCGTTCCTCACAGGGCAGATACTCCAGCCCTCTGATCATCTTCGTAGCACTACGCTGGACTCTCTGCAGTAGCTCCATGTCTCTCTTGTACTGTGGAGCCCAGAACTGGGCACTCTCACCAGGGCCGAGTAGAGGGGCAGGATCACCTCCCTCGACCTGCTGGCAACAGTCTTCCCAATGCACCCCAGGAGACCATTGGCTTTCTTGGCCACARGGGCACATTGCTGCCTCATGGCCAACTTGTCACCCAGCAGCATTCCCAGGTCCTTCTCTGCAGAGCTGCTCTCCAGAAGGTCAGCTCCCARCTTGTACTGGTGACTAGGGTTATTTCTCCCTAGGTGCAGGACTCTGCACTTGCCCATGTTGAACCTCAGGAGGTTCCTCTCYRSCCAACTCTCCAGCCTGTCCAGGTCTCTATGAAGGGCAGCACAGCCCTCAGGTGTGTCAGCCACTCCTCCCAGCTTGGTAGCRTCATCAAACTTGCTGAGGAGGCACTCTGTCCCCTCATCCAGGTCATTGATGAGGAAGTTGATTGGGATRGGACCCAGTACTGCTCCCTGGCGACGCCACTAGCCACAGGCCTCCAACTAGACTCCATGCCACTGATGACGGCCCTCTGAACTCTGCCTTTCAGCCAGTTCTCAATCCACCTCACTGTCCACTCATCTAACCCACTCTTCCAGAGCTTCTCTAGGAGGATGTWATGGGAGACAGTGTGAAAGCCTTGCTGAAGTCAAGGTACACAATGTCCACTGCTCTGCCCTCATCTACCCAGCCAGTCRTTCCATCATRGAAGGCTRTCAGATTGGTTAAGCAGGATTTCCCCTTGGTGAATCCATGCTGGCTAYTCCTGATCACCTTCTTCTCCTCCATCTGTCTGGAGATGACATCCAGAATGAGCTGTGCCATCACCTTTTTAGGGATGGAGGTGAGGCTATCCAGCCTAGAGTTGCCTGGGTCCTCCTTGTGGCCCTTTTTGAAGATTGGAGTGACATTGGCTTTCTTCCAATCCTCAGGCATCTCTCCAGTTCTCCAGGCCCTTTCCAAGATGATGGAGAGTGGCCTGGCAACAACATCCACCAGCTCCCTCAGCACCTGTATCCCATTCRGGCCCATGGATTTGTGGATGTCTAGCCTGCCCAGAAGGTCTCTAATCCTATACTCCTCAACCAAAGGAAAGTCTTCCCTTCTCCAGACTTTCTCCCTCCTGTCCAGACTACGGGATTCCTGAGGGCTGCCCTTAGCAGTGCAGACTGAAGCAAAGAAGGCATTCAGTAATTCTGCCTTCTCTGTATCCCTTGTTACCAGGGCCCCYGCCCCATTCAGCCAAATTTTCCCTAGTCCTCCTCTTGCTGCTGATGTATTTGAAGAATTTGAGGAAAAATCACCTCTCAGTGAAGTAGGATTGAACCTCAGCTCAGTGCTTGATTGACAGTGACATTCAAAGCAGCAGTCATATAAAATCAATTGTTTAACATAGGAATAACACGCTATACCAGCATAACTGTTAAGATGAACTACTTAAGATGAAATGGTACTTCACCTCCCACCATTTTTGGCCATCTTCAATATGTGAGTTGGTACTGAATTGAAAGTTTTTCATACACTGCCTTCTGCAAGGTTTGATGGATAACAAAAATATAAGATATCCAGAATGTATTAATTTATTTTTTGGTAGAYATTTTGTAAATATATGAATTGCCATGATTCAATATATATATGTTTTATGTATAGTGTATATATGTGTGTATGTGTGTGTGAATATATGTATATATATTATATGTATGTCTGAGTTCTCAAAGTCACCATTGCCTGAATACAGAGTGTTGAGTCAAATCTTTTTGTGACTGGGCCAAGTGTTTATCTAGTTTCAGAAGTTTAAGTGTCAAATTGCCTCATAAGAGTTATTCTTTGTGACAAATAATGACTCCTTTCTACCGGATAATGCAACAAAATGCATACAGAATCTTCAAATTACCCAGTGATACAGAAGAAATAATTAACTTTTTGGGGTTTTGTTCTTAGCGTAGCAACAACAAAAAAAATTACTTTTTTGAATGTCATTGACTTAAAAGTCTTGACAAAAGGGGCATCCCTTTTTTCTCTCCATTGATTAGCAGGCCAGGTCTTTGAATATTGATAGGTAATTCATGAAGTGGAGAGATGAAAAATTTGTGTGTGTTTATATATATATATATATATATATGTGTATGTATGTATGTATATATTTACACACATATATATGATATATATATATACTGATATATTTACTAATATATTTTTGTGTGTGTGTGTATATGTATACACTATACGTATACACCATGTGTATATATATACATATATACACACTATTTTTTTTTCCTGAGGTACAAATACAATTTTCTGCAAGGAGGTATTCCATATAAATTCAATGAGTTTAAGAAATTTAATAAATGATCTTTTTGCCAGATACAAATATTTGACAGACATATTAGGTATAAATCCTTTTTTTTTTCTACCATATTTAACTTTTTTATGCAGCTTATGTTGCTTACAGCAAAAATAATAGAGTGCTAAAGATTAAACAAATATATCTCGGGCAAGGTAATGATATTGTATGCGTAAAGTGAAAGGTGTCAGATAGGCAGTTTATGAAAGCAGAAGTCCCAGAAGAAGACTTTTTTTTTATTAGTGGATATGCCTCTGTAAGAGAAATCACCAAGAAACAGGCACAAAGCATGCTTTTTGACACTGTACAGCCACCTTTCTCCCACTCTGACCTACAGGAATCCTATCTACAAGTGAAAGAGTAGCACAGTCCTAACAAATATTCCTCCTTTGACTTTTCTCCTAAAACTGTCAAAAAAAGTGACTACCAGTGAGATAGTTACAATTTTAAATCAGCAGACATGTGTCTAGTAGCAATTGGACTGAGGCTGTAGACTCTTCTGTAAAACAGCAGACCAGCACACAGCCATCGTGAGCAACACATGGTGCCTAATTGCCTCAGCTGAATTTACTCCAGCAACCTATGGGAACAAGCAAAGGTTCTGTGTTTCATTACTAACCCCCTGAAAGGTCTAATCTTGCTCCATGTGTATTGCACAAGCCGAGGATATACACAAGTGCATTAYTTTTTTGTCTTGCAAACTGTATTCTAAAGGGATTTTGTAATGCTAAACCATGCAGTCTGAAARTTAATGTGACAGTTTAGTTTGTGTGGGAGTTTGGCACTAAAATGAAGTTGYTCGATTTAGATGAACTAAGGTGAGGTCTATCAAATAAACAGACATGGAGGACAGTCATAAAACAACTATATTTCAGGGAAGGAAAGCCACCAGACAAATCAGTCCTAGTACACAATACCCTGCTTAGTGTATGTAGCATGTATTTAATTAATAATTCATTCCATAGCAAGTTGTATACTTGTTGCCCTCTGATACCTCTTGAAATAGCTTCAGACCAGAGCTGCTGAATGTTATGCAGATATTCCAGAGGAAATCTATTTCGAAGACAGTTTTTTTACCTTTGTACCAAAAAAGCAAATACCATGCTTGAAAAAAAGAAGGATGAACCAGGAAAGAAGCTTATTTAGGTGAGATCTAACTTCTGACAGAAACTGAAGGTGTTGATCCTTCTTAAGATACTAATGATTACTAAGTTACAGTGAGTTGCATTCATGTTTTAATGATAAGATTAATGGAAATATTAAGAGCTGTACACTGAAGAGGATAAGATTAATTTTATTTGTGTAATTGAGTTTAGGCTCATTATCTGGACTGCTTCCATCATCAAAAGAAAGAGATGAACATCTCCAAAGCAATTCTGCCATCTGTTTAGGACAGGATGACTTAAACCTCCAGCCATTGCTTTGCTTGCACTACACACTACTTTTAATCCATCCATAGTGACTATGGGAGCTACTTATTATCTTGCCTGTTTGGTATCAAGCTGAGCAGATTCACAGCACATTTAGTTCTACTACAGTAGAATTGCAGGAAGGAATATCCATATACGGATGTGTTTGTACTATTGTGAAACAGAGAAGACATTTCTTGAAGTTTTAAATTTGGAATATTATAAAGAAATCCAATGCCTTTACTATTTGTCTTCAAAACAGCTAGGGTCACTTCAAAAGTTAGGCTTTGTGTGTGAATTTGATGATGACAGAAAAGAGGAGGAAATGTTTATTAGTCAGTTTGACAGATACACATATAATATGTATTGGAGGAAGACGATAAAATCATTGGCTACTTTAGAGCAATTGCCAGATAGTAATTACATTCAGAAAGGTTTTTTTTTCTTCCTAYGGCTAGATAAAATCTACACTGGAAAAGATGAAGAATAAGGGGGTGTGGGAGGTTGTTGAGGAGCAGAGCGAAAGCTACTTTCTCAAGTGCTTCTCTGGGAGAGTGAAAGGTTGGGGAAAAGGTCAGGAGAGTGTCAGGTTTAAAATGAAATTTTACAAGAAAGTAGCAGTAAGTTGGTTGGCATGTTTTAGAGAGCTGGAGAAAGTGACTTGGAAACAAATGGAGTTATGAAGAAGTATCAACTTTAACTAAAATTGTAATGAAAAGGATTAACAGGAATATTTTACCCTCACCAGCTCATGCTTAATAAATGTTATAAGCATAGTTTTATGAGCCCATTTATGTAATCGAGTTAATTTCTAAAATACTACTACTAATAAAGAGAATAATATTCCATGTATTTTCATTAACCTGCTCTATTTCTAAATTAGTCCACAAAAGAAGTGCTAATTACATTCTGCAATAAATACATCTGCATATCAGTGTAAATAGATAGAAAGACAAATAGATAGATTGATTTCAGACCAAGCAGCCCACTTACAATATTAGTCTTAAGAAGAAAAATATATTTTACTTTCTTTGCAACTAGCAAGTAAGTCTCACTTTAATTTCCTAGCCCAGTGTTCAACTGGGACTTTTCATAAAAAGGGATTTGCTAGCATACAAAACAGGATATTCAGATCATGATATATGTAACAGATAACCCTATCAGTTTCTAACAGAACAATATTCAATTATTAGATATGCAGGCTATTACTAAATAAAGTATATCCCTGTTTTCTGTATGTCAGACTTCCCGTCTGTAGTGTCTTCCAGCATATTTCAAACCTGATCTAAGGCTACTGCTGTCTCCATGGTTATGGCACTCTGGCTGAATCTGGCAATTGCTGCAAAGAGAGCTGAGTGACTCTTAAAAGAACTAGTTTAGAAGCCACCTATATCCATCCAATTGGATTAGGTAGATGTATTCAATTTCTACTGAATAAAACCAGGCACATGTGGAAGATCACGATGCAAAAGTCTCTTARAGGAATAAAGCCCTCCGCTGCTCTCATAAATAATGGTATCTTGAGGTACAGAGCATACTAGGTTGTCTAGATCAACAGCAAACCTTTTTGCAGCATTTCGATTTTCTTCTCTGTAGCTAAAGACATCATCAACCAACAGCCCTTGATCTTCTGCAGAGAACGCTTCTGCGTGTACTAGGAGGATGTACAACAGGGTRCCAACTGGGTCACTTCTCTGGCCGWAACATGAGGATAAAGATCGGATTGGGGATAGAGTGACATTGTACTCAGTTTAATGTAGAGTACAAAAAGAGGGATTGTTGGGCAAATACGAAGATTAGGATTAAGATTTAATTATTAATTACAAGACTCAATTAGATATGCTTATTGACAATGCTGGTCAAGGTCTTGTTCTAAATATGGGTCTAGAATCCAGCCTAGTCCCTCAGTATAAGTATCCAGACTACCTTGGCGTATCATTACAAACTGYTGTAAATTGAATTATCCGCTGATCTAGGATTACAGCTTTTTTGTGTTAGCATCTCTTAGCTCTTTGGAGTTCTGGATTCATCCTCTTTAAAGTAAACCTTCTTGTTTGCAGAGGTTTTGTGATTCCATTGTTGCAATCTGATCTATAAACAGTTTGTACAGTGTAACAATTCTAATGTTGAGTGCAATTTCTTGTTTCTTTTTATTATTTATTTTATATATTTTTATTGATTTCTGACTGCTTCTTTGGCTTTTCTTCATTTTTTTTTGTTCTTGTTGTTTCCCCTTCTTTTTGCACAACCCCATAAAAGGAAATCTGATATCTTTCTTCAGCTTCTACATGTGTTTGACTTTAAGTAGTGTTTTTATGCATTCTGACAAAATCCAAAATAAAAATATTTCTAAAGTCTCTCAAAGTAGAATAGGATAGTAAAGATTTGTATCCAATTCCTTACTTAACAAAAAAAAAAAAAATGCAGTGAGTGTTAGTTCTCTATGTTTATCTTGTTATTAATTCTTTCAAGCAATCATGTTTACTGTATCATTTGGTAAAACAGAGATTTATGTTTACTTTCATCACCACAGAAAAGCCAGATCAATAAAAGTAATAAATCTTTAAGTGCTTCTTAGCCTTACACAGTCTTTATAGGTTGAAAGATAATCAATAATCGTGACAGAAAAACTGCATATGATTCATCTTTCAAATCAACTTGCATTTTCATGACACAATGCCAATAGATGAGAATGTAAATGTCATGATCAATTTTCCTTATAAAAATACCTAGACTTGAAAGGCTATTCATAAGAATTATTTTCCAAGATATAATTAACACTAGATGGATCTTCCATGTTCACTGCACTACACATGCTGTCAACTGCTATCCAATTACACAGTCCTTACAGTTTAATGCAAAGTTTTTGACTGCAAGTTTACCTGCAGTTATACCTTTATTCTGACAGTGTTCTCTATTTCTAATTCATTAATGTGAGTGAGTGCAAGTGAGCTAGTTTCTCTACCCAACGTAATCAATTATTGTTGAATAATTCAGTAGGTTAAATTTTATTTAAAATAAGCACTTCCTATTTTCTGAAATTACTCTATCCTAATGTGTGAGGCAGTTCTTGCTGAGTCAGTAGGCTTGAGCTCAGACAGCTTCTGAGAGGCAAGCTGCTCGCTCTCCTGGTGACACCCTCCCTACTGCCACTTCAGGAAGCGTAAAGAGCCAAGTGATTCAAAATTTAAATTCATCCGTACAAACACAATTTCATACAGGACTCCAGGAATTGGAGCTTTTATTTTCATCATAATTTTGTGGTTGTTGTTCATTCTACTTAATAAAAATGAACCAAATGTAATGGAAACGCGGTTGAAAATCATCATTGCCTTTATTTTTTAAAATTACACTGAGATGCTATTGACAGACACACCTTATTCAGCACAACATGAAAAACCAGTCTGTGGTTCTCTATTGGGAAGAGGAGTTTGCAGAGACTACTTAAAACTCCCATTGCCTGAAGGTACTGCAGTTTGGGCCTGATAATGTAACCCTATCTACTGTAAAAATTCTGCCATCGTGATAACTGGTGACACAACATCTAAATTGTGACTTAATTTTAAGCACAAGAACAGTCAGTTCCAGTAGCTGTTGGTGCATTTATTAATTGTTCCTAAATTATTGATGAGGAAAAAAGCCACAAGAATCTAATTTAAAAAAAACAGAATTTTGCTCAGAATAAGAGACTGTCATGTGCATCCATCACAGAATAATTCTACTGTGCGTATCATATTCTGTATTGAACAGTTTAAAACATACAATGCAATTACTTTTAAAAACCTTTTTGGGAGGTTTTTGTTTAATAGAGTGCCTAAGAAGACAAACAGTTTGCCTTTCCAAGTTTTGTGTGCATAGCATTAAACCATTTCCAGATTTTTGCATTAAATTAAAATATTGATTAGCTTCACACGCAATGAAATATATATTTAATATATTTCCTGGTTTATTCCTCTCTCACTCTAGAGTTCATATTATATGTACGATAAATTATATWGAGAGTGAAATATAGCAAAATATAACCTTAGTAGATGCAGCTAATTCCAGATAATAATTTAATGCATTCAGTCCAGTGTTTAATAATGTATACTATGTACTTCAGAGACTGGATTGGCTCATGCAAATAGACATTGTCATGGGATTATATATTCTGGTATACATTACTTTATTACTAATTTATTACAGTTTAATAGTGCATTTAGAGAGRCAGAAAAAAAGAAATTGAAACAATACATGAAAAATCTTCTGATGAATGTAAGTTTATCTGAGATTATGCTCAGCTGATCTCAAGTAGAATAAACATTACCGTRTTTTAAATTCCAAATATAAGGCAGTACTAAATAAATAAATAGATAATTGTGCCATGGACACTAAATTGATGTTTATTGAAATTTTAAGAGTCTTTCTTCATTTATGATATATGTAGCAGTCACATTTCCACCCAAAACAAAAGAAGATGTAAGACTACTCAGAAACTTGAACTTTTTGGCCAGAGTGTATTCAGTAAATACTACTGGAGAGCGGGAGGAGGGAAAACAATTCGCACAGCCTGAACAACCTTTGTAGGAGGCCCTAGGAAATGAGGGATTTTGAAAGATGTTTCCATCTTTAAGTGAGGTAGGCAGCCTGCATCTAGAAATGAAAATCTCTGTGCGTGTTTGTAAATAAATAGAATTTTATAACTATTCTTCCAAACTGGGATAGATAAAAATATATGTATTTTTTCTCTCTCATAAAAAGGGGAAAATTGAGGTAGATTTTGAAGCTAGTATTTTCATAGGCTGAATCTAAACTGATCTCTTGGTACATGATCTGGTGCTTCACAGAGGTCTCCTTTTAGTTAGCTTTACTGGTACCAGYTTAAAACATATGACAGTAACATATGACATTTCCTTAGAAGTTCTTCATATGTTAGTCCTTTCTATCCCTCTGTAAAACATCACAGTATCTCTCTGTGATATTCCAATCATCTATATACACCCATCAGACTGAAAAACTGTGAATATTATTTTTTCCTGTGGTCACAGTAAATCTAAATATTCCACATGATCCATGGTAGCGTGTTCTGCCTTCTTTTAACTCTTTTTTTTTCTTGATAGCCATGACATAGCAAGTTAGAACTAGACAACACAAACACAAGGAAAACAACAGAAAGGTTACTTTGAGATGATCTTTCACTTCCATTTTTCATCAAAAAAATTAAACAGATAAGTAACATTTAATTCTAGACTTGGAATTTATTTTTTGTCAACAAAAGTCGGTTGCATTGGAGAAYGAGAGCATGAAAGAAAATGAAAATAAAAGTGATTAAAATGATTGTTAAAAAATACATATAATAAGCATTTTTGTCTCAGTATTTGTCAGTGACAAATTATGAAATTCCATGAATATTTCAAAATCAGTGATATTTCTAAATGTAATTAAATATTTTCATTTTATGTATGCATTTAATAGACAATATTTGTTTTGATCACTGATTTTAGTTCAGAGAACTGAAATCAAGTATCTATTCATAAGGAAAAAAATCTGATTAGTTGGGTTTTTGCTTTGGTGGCACAAGTGGGTATGGATTAATAACAGTACAGATGAATAGTAACACTTTTTCATTTTATATTGCAGCCTGTGGTACAGGCAATGTAGCAATTACCAAGTCTTATGATAAATTGGTCCATTTAAGCACTAAAGACCTAAGCTGTAACATTAGTAAGCTTCTGAGTTACATTAACCATCTATCACAAAGTACTGAATCAATGAAGGACATGCTGTTACTTTACTGGAAAGAGTAGAGAAAAGAAGCATTAGCTTATCCATTACCCACGGCTGAAAAAACACTTATTCGAGGACATCTGATGTGGTCAAGTCCTCTTCAATCCTAGATAATTTCTACCCCCAGGTTTCATGTTGGAGATTAATACATGTCCTTTCTCAAYTTAAAGGGTTATATCTGTAGGAAAATTTGTACTAACCTTAATAAAATATCAATAAATATATATTAAATATTTGAACGTGGAAGATCTTTTCAGTATGTAAATTTGTTTCACTATCCACAGGGTGAGACGCAGTATACACTTTGTGATGCAAAGGAGGACTACACAATAAGTTTAGGTTAGCTAGTAAAGCAGTGTATCGAATCCAGTTCATACTGTATTAGGAATTTAGTATGCCAAAATGTAATAGTCAAACAGTGAAGAAATTTCTTAATCCTGCATGAAAACTCAATGGAATACTTAGTGACTGGATTTATGGTATTTCACACCATGAAATGTGTCATAGAGTAAAATTGGTTCCACACTCAGGGAACACTTACAGTCGTGCTTAACTCTGCACATATGCACAGTCCCACTACACAAAGGTCAGAATTATACTAGGTTTGTAAATTGCTACATAAACAGATCAATATCATAGTCAAAGGACCTCAATTTTTTTGCACTGTCTGTGTCATTCAGATCATAAAATAATACAATATACCATTATTCACCACTTGTATCATTAAGTAGCCATCATACTGAAATGAAAACAAAAGCCAAATGAGCACGTGTCTTCTTCCCTAGGTGTCTGGTTTAAGTTGTTTTGAATGACTACTTTGAATTTAATGGAATGACTGACAGGCAGATAGGGTGAGTCACATATTCATACATGACATGGCTTAAAGGATCATGTGACTCAAAATAACAGTATCTGTTGCACTACTTAGCATTCAGGTTTTGGTTGTCACTGGTCATTCAAGTAGTAGTTACTCACTTCCTGCTTTACCATGTGAGTTTAAACRGTCTTACAGATTGTGCTGAGTGGCACTGGTTACTTGAACATATTTTTAATCCAAGTATATAAATATCAGATTATATATTTTAAAATTTTATTTTTTCAGGTTAAAAGTAGGAACTACTGCTAAAAATCAACTTAAGAAATTTCCCCACAGTGGTGAACTAGCCAAATATTCTCTGATTGCACTGAATAAAATATGAGATAGTGGTATAAAGTTTAATTGTCCAGTTTCCTCAATTTCCTGCCTTCCTTTCAGCAGCAGCCACTGGGGGAACAATTCACTTTTCTGTTTTGTAGAAAGCTCAGGCTAAGGATTTTCTGAGCTTTTTTAATTACTGAATCAAAGCTAGAGATGCCAAAGGCTCCACTGAGCAACAATAACGAATAGTGACTTATGCATGGAATATTGAAAAGTGTTCACCTTGGTAAAACAAAGTGGAATAAAACAGAGCAAATGGCAAGTAAAATTAAAAATATAGAAAAAAAGCAGGTGAGCTCTATAGATTTAAAAAGCGATCCATAGTCACAGATAAGAAACTATGCATGAAATCTGTTTTTAGCTCTTTTGAGGAATACCAACTCACAAGGGTAGTTCAGAGCACTGTGTATACTTAATAGGTTATTGATTTTCAAAGAAAAGATGGTAGAACCTCTTTCATGTACAACTGAGGCATCAAATTCACATATCTCATACTTTACCTTTTTTTTCTGCATTCTTTTTTAATCRTCCGTTTTTACACTTTGGTCTAGTATTAAGCAATAGATTTATGGTTGCTTTGGGGGAGATCTGTGTCACAGAGATGCATTCTCCACATGTCTAAAAGCAACTCTGGGTAAAACTTTGGTAAGCYTGTAAAAAGGCATTGAAGAGTGGTAGGATTTTCCCCTGGCTTGAACATTAGTTGGGCATATGAGTGATTAATTCAGTACTCTGTTCTTCTATGCTGCCTTAAGCTTCCTGTAAAACCTAGAACAAATCTCTCTTAGTTTCATGTTGCCATCTGTGGAAGCAAGAGCAATTATGTGGGGAAGAACAGATATTAGAAATTCACGATGCATTAATAGGGTCATGAAAGTATTGTGGATAGATAAAAGCCAATTCTGAGTCAGATTCTTGAAGAAATAGTAAATACCCTTAAACTGATTCTATAAAAAATAGAGAAGAATGTAAAACTATTGAGTTTTRTATCTGCCTCCTGTAAAGAGAAAAGTGCCCAAAGCCAGAAGTCTAATGGGGACTTTGTTGTCAATTTTTTATGTAAGGCACTTAAGACTTTTTGAAGGAGCTGTTCTTAGGATACTATTATGTAACATTATTAATGATATTTCTGTCTACTAGAGAACAGTTATTTGACCCCGAAGCAAACGAAAGCTTGGAAGTTAAATATGCAAGATAACCTGATATATTCCGTTTAAATTGTTGGACAATTCAAGCCCAAAATGCAGCTTATGTAACAAGATACTCTTCCATATATTATGTATTGTTCCTATGATTTTAAGTTATGTAGCTTACTTTGTACTACAAGGTGTGATTAACTGGACAAATGACCAAAACAAAAATCTATTCAGGGTTACTAAATACAAAAGTCTCTGAGAAACAAATTGCTGAAAGTTAGGATAATGTTCTAGGGAAAAGTAATACTACTTGTTTTCCATATTTACATCTTCTTCCCTCAATATCCATTAATGACAATTGTCATAAATAGCATGTAAACCAAGAACCTTTGTGTRATGTAAATCAGAATAGCATGTAAACCAAGGATCTTTGGTATGACCTTTGCAATTAAATGAAGGCATTTTGTAAAGACAACTCCAAATAATAGTCACTATTTTTGACTGTCTTTATTCTCCCTGTATGAAACCRAATGTATAATTTCAATCATTCCAAAATTTTGGAGTTAATTCRCTTCCAAAAAAAGCAACTAGTTAAATTTGAGAAGTCCAATACTTTATTCTAGTTTTACTATATTTAAGTAGGTAGCTAGAGTAGTTGCTTAGAAAAAGAAAGAAACAACATACTATGTTCTTTCGATGAAGTTTTAACAGACTTGATATATCTCTGCAAAATGTTTTGGCTTAGATATAACAACTCAATCTTGGACTGCTATACTAAGCACTTTCCTCATAAAATTATCTCTAAATTTTTCATTTGAATTTTTCTGGATTTAGTGTCTGAAAACTGAATTTTATTATGCCTTACTCTGCAAGTCATGACATTAATCCCTGTGATATTAATTGTAAATATCCTACTCATCTTATCTGRTAACCTGCATGGCTTGAACATTCTAAATCTGTTGAAGCATGACCTTTTCCATAACCTCATGCTATTTTTATTACTTTTTTCCAAAATGTTCTCAATTGCTTACTATAACATTGTTGCCATTTTGGACAGCTACCGTATTTTGGGTGACCCATTGGATAATTTCTATGCCCAGTGARTAATCTGGACAAGGCTCATGGTTATCATATGACTCTTAGTCCAAAAATACCAACAGAAAATATTTTAAGGGCTTTGTTCTTATGAAAATAAACAACATTAAAAGTATTCATCTTTAAAAAATATGAATTTGCAGGTTTTTTTCTTCTCATTTTCCTCATCTACCATTCCCATAATTATTTTGTGACAGTACTCTATGGAGATCCAAAACAGTGCTCAATATATGAATTCAGTCTAACTATTTGAAATGTCAAAGTAATTTTTCATTGTTTGTTCTTTTCACTGAACCCAAATCTCCTTCTTACCTAAAATAAGATAAGAACATGAGCTTGCCTACTGACATAATTATTTATCATATCTCTAGAGGAACACTTCTAAGTAATCTTGAATTTGCATTGTTAAATATTCAGGTTTGGTTATGAATTGGTAATTAAACATAAGAGGGATAACAATAACATTCCATTTCAAATTATTATTCCTAGTTTCTTCTAGGTAAGTATTTCAGCTAGGTGTTTCTCTGGGCATTTTAAATATTCACCTTGATTTGTGATGCTTGTTACACTTTATACGATCAAAAAAATGTAAATGTCAAACTTCAATAAATGAGAATCATATAGATAGATCAATGGTATCCAAACTTTTTTCAACCAGCTGTCTACTCTCAGTCCTTAAAATTTCCTGTAGATGGTAACACATTCTTATCATTCAACTTCTAACTGAGAATACTGCCTAAGCTACTTAGCCTTTGGTTTTTTTTTGTTTGTTTGTTTTTGTTGTTTTTTTTTCTTTTGACAGTATATGAACTGTCAGGGGTCTCGTGTGATATATTTTCAGAATCGCTGATTTTGATGATGTTTTCATCCATATRGTAGTATTTAGAAACGATAGTCTGAAGGAGAGCAAGTTTAGATCTGAATGAATTTCATAAGCTGGTTTAAATCTAACTGTAATTCACAATTTAGCTCCTCAGTTGAAATTTACATCATTTTGATGGATGTCACACCATGTTAAATRTGGTCCATTTGTAACCATTTAATACGGCCTAAGTTCACAGCAAGAAGATTATTGGAATCTCATGAGATTCTTTTTTACTGTTTTCTCAATCATTTAATTTTTTACAACACTAGCATTCTTTTTGATGTTGTTTTTACTAGTCTCATATCTTCTCATTTTAAGTCTTTTCCTGTGTTAATGAAATAATGCAGAAAAACGCTCAGGCTTTTGATCCTTTTTTACAGAGGAAGTCTAGTCATCTTGTTCTAGGATTTTGCAAAGTCCTGCAGACTAGATAAGCCAAGGCACCTGTGACTTAGCAGTAAACCCAGTAAATGGAAGAAGACTCTGAAGAAAYGGGCAAGAGTGATGTGCTCATGAARTTCAGGGATGAATGTATGTATGCAGTGACTGCCCACAGATGTTGGCAAAAAAGGTGAATTTATCTCAGCACAAAGGGAACTGGAAGGTGGCCTTTGTTCTAGAGAAATGACTACATCGACAAAGTGGGTCAGCCAGCTAGACGAGTTGAGAGAATAAACCAGTTTATATCAGTTGAGTGGAGCAACTGGCTATATCAGTTGAGAGAATCAGCCACTTACGTCAGCAGATTAACCAGCTTTGTTCGTCCTTGAGATAATCAAAAGTAACTAATGTAAAAAGTAACAGGTACTAATGCTAAAACAGCAGCTTAGACAAAGAAACTGTGGAAAGACAAAGTATTGGCATTTTGGAGCCAATTTACTTTGCTAGTATGAAGAACGGRCTTGAGTTCAATGCTTTTTGTATTTTAATGGTGTACTTTTCCCCTTCTCATAGTTCTGTGCTATTTGATATTAACTACATTATTTATCATAATTTATGCTCTGCCATCCTTTCTTTGTGCCATCCACCAAGACGCCCACTGTAAATGACACATTTCAGTCACAGRGTCACAGAATGGCTGAGCTTGGAAGAGACCTCTGGAGAKCATTTGATCCARTCCCCTGCTCAAGCAGGGTCACTTAGCACATGTTGCCCAGGATTGTGTCCAGATGGCTTTGAACATCTCTCAGGARGGAGACTCCACAATCTCTCTGGGCAACCTGGGCCAGTGCTCGGTCACCATCACAGCAAAGAAGTTTTCCTCATATTCAGGTGGAAGTTCCTGTGTCTCAGTTTGTGCCCRTTGCCTCTTCTCCTGTCACTGGGCACCACTGGAAAGAGTCTGGCCCCATCTTCTCTGCTCCCTCCCTTCAGATACTTACACACATTGATAAGATCACACTTCAGTCTTCTCTTCTGCAGGCTAAACAGGCCCAGCTCTCGCAGCCTTTCYTCACAGGAGAGATGCTCCTGTCCCTTCTTCATTTTATTAGCTCTGTGCYGGACTCTCTCCAGTAGCTCCACGTCTGTCTGTCTTGTACTGGGGAGCCCAGAAGCGGACACATTACTCCAGATGTATYCCAGATTACTCACCAGAGCTGCRTAGAGGGGCAGGATCACCACCCTTGACCTGCTGGAAATGTTCTTCCTAATGCACCCTAGGATACCATTGGCCACAAGGCCACAATAGCACATTGCTGGCTCATGGCCAACTTGTTGTCCACCAGCACTCCCAGGTCCTTCTCTGCAGATCTGCTTTCCAGAAGGTCAGCCCCAGTCTGCGCTAGTGCATGAGGTTATTCCTCTCTAGGTGAGGGACCCAACACTTGCCTTTGTTGAACTTCATGAGGTTCCTCTCCGCCCAACTCTCCAGCCTGCCCAGGTCTCTCTGAATGGCGGCACAGCCTGCTGGTATATGAGYCACTCCTCCCAGCTTGGTAGCATCATCAAACYTGCTGAGGAGGCACTCTTTACCCTCATCCAGGTCATTGATGAGAAAGTTGGACAAGACTGGATCCAGTACTGACCCTTTGGGGACACCACTAGCTACAGGTCTCCAACTACTCTTTGCACCAAGGATCACAACTTCCTGAACTCTGTCATTCAGCCAGTATTCATTGGTCATGCACAAAATATTTTAATTAATTACATAAATAAATATGCGAGGGTGAGTGCCAAAGGGCTAGAAACAATGTAACTTGTAAATAATCAATTACTTTCCATTCACTAACTTATATAGTAAAAATTCCTATATTATTCCTATTAAATTCCTATATTAAAGTTTGCAATGTATTTACAGTACTTTATCTTTACTATATAATGGTAACGGTAGTAGCATAATTTTATTTTTAATGCTCTTGTGAGAAATAGAGCAACTCATTGTGATTAGTGAAAGCAAACAGTCACTCCTTCTGGTGTTTTTATTTCAGCTGACATAGAATAGCTGTAATGGAGACAGCTGAACCTGAATCTTCTAAGCTACTGACATAACTGTAGAAGTTAAGGATGTACAGCACTCCCTCCTTCATGGCTAATAACATCTATGTACATACATACATACAATTAATAGTAGAGAATAGGTAAGTCATGGTGCTTGCCTTAGCTAAAGAGGACATATGATTATTCATTAAAAATACTAAATTTCTGTGTATAATTCTAAATCAATAGCATAATGGCTGAAGAATCTAGACTGTGATTATTTTTTTAATGTATTTTATTTCTGGCATTGTTATTTTTACCTGATTTTTATCAYTAATAGATTTACTGAAGATAGCTCTTTTTCTGTTCTTCATCCCATTACTTGACCAATACATTTGCAAATCACCTCCTAGTTTTGAGAGTACAATAAAGGACATTCCACTGTTGGAAGCTGCTTCCAAATAAGACAGGCTATCAAGACAAGTCAATTACTGTGGGAAAAATTAAGATCAGCTTCTCAGTAACCCCTCCAAACCCAGAGTCTATCATTAGTATAGTGAAAAACTGTGAGCTGACTGCCTGCATCATATGGAGAAATATTTTGATGATCTTAAAAATCAAAGATATTTTAGCCCCTTTGACAAGGTAGAATAGATAGCTTAGCAACATAAAAGTGTCTGCTCTGTACTAAACTATACAAAAAACTTACTTTGAAAATGCAAGAAAACTGTACTTTAGGAAATCTAATTAGTTGTCCTTGTTGCAACAAGACAAAACTTATCATTTTGAGGTATTGCTATTTTTTGCACATGTTCCACAGTTTATACAGTCTTCTTTCTATTATATTTTTCCCTAGATACTGGAGAGCTATAATACTTATTATTTATTTATTCAGAATTAAGTTTTCAGAATTAGGTGTAACACAGCCGTGTTTGGGGGGAGTTGTTTTGGTTTTGTTTTATTTTTTGGTTATTGTTTGGATTTTTAATAAGCGAATCTTAAATATTGTATATATTGAACTACCTGGGGTTATTAAAAAAAAAAAATCAGTAACCATGATAATTAGCTGTAAGTAGATTAGGCAATTCCTTCTCAGCATACTGTGCCACAGTGCTGCACTCTTCAGGATTTTGTGATCGGACTGGATAGATTTTCCCTTTTAGTGAACACACACCAAGACTCTTTTAAATCCAAAAGCTAGTTTTGATTTGAGTGAAAACTAGAACAAAGATGTTTTAAATTGAGAATATGCAACCAGAAAATGTAGAACAGAAGTAAAAGTATGTACCAGAAAGGACAAATGAGGGCAAGGCAAATATACACATTCTGTTTATTATTCTCTAATAACATCTGTAACAGTGTTCGGCTTCTCATAAAGTTGTACCATGTCTGTAACATTTTAATATAATAATCAGACTTTTTTTTCCCCCCGTAGTGCCTATGTGGTCCAGGGTGTCAACTTGGATCCATCGCAGAGTTGCCCTCCATACATACGAAGCAATAAGATGGCCTCTTCCCCAATGGAGAGACCATTTTGGCAAGCTTATAATTATATATCTGTCTTTAAGAATGACATCCACTGCTTCATCTTTTGAAATTTTTCTGTCTTCAGATAAGAAGGTAGMTAAATTTTAATTTTTTCAATGGACAGAATATTTACTTATCTTTCAACAGAATGGCCTAAAATGTTCTTACTGTCACTCAGACATGGCATATACCTTTTAGGTAAAACAATTGTTCTCATAGTCAAAATTGCTTTATACTTCTAACACGAAACTTCAGAACAAAAATTCTGTACTATTTCCTAATCTGTTATTGCTATTGTTAGTGTTTGATGGGGGGAAGAATCAAGAAGCATTAAGGGTATCATTATCTTTTAATAAAAAATAAAACATCTCTTCTTGAATTTGACTCTTTTTGCTCTTTAGAGACTTCATATTGCGTTTCATAAATTGCAACCAGCTTTCATAAATATAAAATACTATTTCAAAAAAAAATCTTTCTCTTTATATGTAATATAGATTTAATTCTCTTTCTTACTGTTACATTTTAACAGTATAGATCAACATAGGGAGGAGACTGCAACCTTTGCTGTGTTCTTGATAAGTTGAACTTAAGATTCTCCAAGCTGCAAGACTATAAAATTAAATCATTATACAATAAATATACTTCAAGAGAGTTATGAAGGATTAGTCATAAAAATTTCACTCCCTTTGATACAAAATTATTTGATTACAAAACCATTAAATCAAATTATTTCTTTAGTAACAGTGGATAATTATCATAATCATCACTCAGTAATAACAGTAAATGATTTTATCTAAAAAAATATTAGATTCATCAAAACAAATTTTGTGACTTAAAGGAACTGAAAGAGAGTTTCTTATCAGCAGTCTTACAATGCAGTCTCTGTACTGTGGATGGCATCTGAATATCCTCATCAATCTAATTTTCCATATCCACCTTCTTCTGAAGATAAAGAGAAAACAAGAGGCTCTTTCTTYTTCAGACATTTCAAATGCATAGGACACTAAGAATGTGCTCCTGGTTATTTTTTTTTGAGAACTTTTTACTGTAGAAATGTCAAATGTAAGGGTTCTAGATGGCTGACAAAACTACTTGCATCTAGCAATACTGCCTAATTTGGACTGGCTCTGAAATGGAGGAAAAATCAATATAATAATCAAAATGAAACAAATGAAGCTAAGTYAGGAAAAGAAATTTCTATATAATATTACTGTCTACATAACATCATTTTCTAGAGTGAATAGTTAATGTGAAATTTGAAAATCATAATTTTTCCCAAACCAAGAAAAAAAAAAACATGTAGTCAAATTTATGTATATGTTTCAAATATAACAGGTTTGTATTATATAAYGAAAAAGCATGATTATTTTTGTAAGGCTCAGTCCTTTTTATTCAACCGTGTCAGTCAAGTTTCCTTTGTGAAATGCCAGTGTGGATAATCATGTTATTTTTCTTTCTTTGTGAAATGTTGCTGTATGTTTGTTTTTGTTTTCTTGTTTTGTATGAAGGGTGCCTGGGGTTCTTTTTGSAGGGTGGTTTACCTGCTACATTACACCCCTAAAATAGTGCCTGTAAGTGATAGGTAGAAAAGTTTTTCTACTCATAGTTCAAAAATCTTTTCAGGATCATTTGAAATGAATGATAAAATCAATGTGTAGTGTCATTCATTGACCTTTCTAACAGACCATACATATTATGTACAAATTTTCATAACTTACTGACATTCCCTTGAAAGTACTGGAAAACAAGTACTCTCTGAAATTATTACTAATCTGAAATTATCACTTCTTGTCTGTCTTCTCTCATATTCTTTTCTACTGCTAAGCATAACTGCCTGTCAACAGGACCTTTAATGCTTAAGAGTTCTTCTGCTCTTTCTYACTTATTCTCAATTAGAAGATATAAATCCACCTTTGTGACATTATAAACATGCTCAAGGAAACTGCTATAATCATAGGGTTTCAGATTGAATATTAAGTCTTAAAGTGAGAAATAAGCAACAGAAGCAGATGAATATAGATTTTGTTTACGTGCAAATGTTCTTCATAATAAACAAGGGAAGAAAATTGCACAAAATTTAATGTGTATGTTCTAAAGTAACTCTARACTGAATGATTTTCAAAGTTTTTCATGAGTCATCGGTGGGTCTTTAAAATACCTGTTACTGACAATTAACTCTGTACACAGCATTCACTGGAAAGAAGACCTCATAGAGTATATTTCAGATTGAAAACAGTTTCACAAGAAGAATTAAAGAGAGTGAGCCAAATAGATTTAAATGCCCGAGAATAATTACAAGTGCATATTAAAACTTTGGCAATATTCCGAGGAGACACAATCCTTCTGCATTTCCAAGGCCAATCTGTCATAGCTTGATCAGGTATTACATTATACTGGCTGACTCACAAAACAGTAAAAAACTTATCTAAATTCAGCCCCAGTTATTTCATGTGGAGAGAGAAGATTCATTGGCAGAAACTGCCCTGCTTTTCTGAGTGTAACTAGCACAATGCTTGAAGAAGGAGACATTCTCCAGAGAAGAGAAGAGCTTTTATAATGACAGTCTGATCTACTCGCAGCATCTACTCACAGTCTCTACAGGTACAGCTCTTGGAAAACACTTAACAGATTTTTACAGCTGCCTCATCATGACAAAAACCTCTAGAGAAGAAAAGCAGCAGTAAAGCCATTTGCCCTTCTTCAAAGTGAATAACCTTGAAGAATGCAAGATGCAAAGCTGGTGCAAGGGATACAATTTATTCATCTTTAAAATAGCTTCAGTCAACTTGATAAACTCTGTCAAAATGACAATCAATATATTTCTCAGTAAGAATTAGTGAATATTGCACAAATTTTAATCCTGAGGGTCTAACCAACTGAGACACTGTAATTTTTAAGAATACCATTCTTATGAAACCTGTGTGGTTGAGGGATTTGCTTTTAGTATTTTGGTGCACTCCTAAGTGTCTGTATAGAATGTTAAAGTAGACCTAGTCTTCATATTCTTTATTTCAAATAAAGGGAAATTTTAAAAATGCATAAATGAAAGTGTATTTATGGCAAATTAACTCAGGTTTGAAAGAATGATATAGAATCTCAGTTGCAGACTCACATAAAATCCTTTGAAGAGATCAAATAATTCCTTAAGGCTTTTCATATGTAAAAGTAACAAAATAGAAAACTTGATCATCTACTTAGTAGCCTCCCCAAAATGTTGGGCAATAGTGTTGGACCTTGAAAGTCTGTGTGACAAGGCCTCATCACATGCATGAGAAGTAATCCTGCAGAATCATAATGCATTTAAGGACATTGGATTACCCCTCCAGCCCCATTTCTGAAAGCTGTCAATGAAATCTTCATGATAGCAAGTGAAATACCTTCTGAATTTTAACACAGAAGAAGTGCACAAGCTATATATTTGTGAACGATGGGCCATGCATTAATAAAAGGGTTGAGATAGTTATTAACCATATCAATATACAAACACTGACCCTGCTTTGACTCCAGAATTGCTTCCATCCAATTCTCAGGGCTTTCTCCAAAGCTTTTGTGATCCAGGAATGGAGGGAGCAACTGGAGGTAGGCTGGACTCTGCCTTTTCCCTTGCAGAGTTGCTCTTCTCTCRTGCTGGTGAACATAGACTGCCCGTGCTGAGTTGTATGCACATGGAGGAAATAGAAGACTAGTACTTCACGAAGAGAGGAGATGAAAAATGGTGAGGGACATTTCCTGCAGTGAAGGAAGATACCTGTGAGGCAGGAATTCCCTTTCCTCTGTGTTTTCAAGAGAAAAAATAAAGGTTTCCTAGAGGTATTTTGCAAGAAAGCATGCCCTATCATGATATGACTCTTTTGAGGGACAAATTCCAGTCTTCTATAACACAGCTGCCAGAAGGAGGAGGTCAAACCCACATTCACTAAAATCTCCAGTGAATCTTGTTCCAAAGTTTTAACTAGGATCAATGTTGTTCTGTTCTGTTTTGTTACTACTTGCTGCTATCAGATCTATGAAAGATTCAGGTAGTACTGCTCATCACTAATATGTATATAATTTATGAACATTTAGAACAAACTTTATCTCAGTGGGGCAATTTTTGTTTGTCTGTGAACATGTAAGTGTTTTCCAACACCAGCATCTTTCTAAGACTGTTTGTGAAAAAGAAGAGGTTTGCAAAAAGGAGCTGGGTTTTTGAAGCCCTTAATATTGTCAGGCCTGATTTCCAGTGAATGCTGAATCTTTTCTTTCTAACACTGATACACTGATGTTTACAGTGTCACAAATCAAGCTTTCAAAAATGTTAACAATGAGCATGCAATTTATTTATTAATACCTTGAARAGAAGAAGAAATATATTGTTATGTAAAATTACTTGGATCTTGTCTGTGACATGTCATGGTCAGTCAGTCAGAACCATCACCCAGATAATGTAGTTAAACAATTTTAAATTGGGAAATAAAATTCTTGGTGAAACATCTGAAAGAATCTAAACCATGTGATATTAATATATTAATTTCTAATTTAAAACCGAAAGACTATTACAACTACCAACACTAAGACTAGGTTTAAAAATAACAACAAATTATGTTATAGCTTAATTGCTAATATCACCCTGCAACATCATTCTCCCTAACCTGAAAATCTGTAAGGTGAGAGGAATATTTTCACATCTCTTACAGATATTCAAAAGTGTTAATTCCCAAGACATGTACTGAGAATCTATACCTAAYAGAATTAGGTTACAGGTGAGAAGATCCAGAAAGGAATATTTTCAATACTGTCCAAAAAAGTTAGTGWGTACATCTCCATGTCTGAAATTGCACTTCCTTCTCACATCTTTCTATTTCTTTTTATTTCTATATATAATAAAAGTCCAGTAGTAACTATTAAACTACTAGAATACAAGGAATTTGCRAATACGCATTTCATTTTTACCTACCATCAGAATGAAAGTGCGCCTAGAAATACAGTAGGCTACCACAAGAGGAAACTGATCAGTAGATAACCTGGACGTAGATTGTTTCTGGCATGTTTATAATTCTGATGTCAGCCTTCATTTCCAGTATTGCTTGCTTGCTTATATTTACCTAGCCACAGTTAGAAAATTGACAATCTGCAATTAAAAAGAGCATAAGCTTTCTTATGAAGATAAATATATTTGGAGGTAAAGGTCTATAGGTTTCAGTGAACTGATACGGCCTGAATATGACGTCATTTACTGTATTACTAGCATGTTCACTATATATATATATTCTTAAATCTTCTTATACCTAAGTGCCTGGCAGTGGAACATTTACTGAAATAGCTGGCATTTTTCACATTTTCACTGCATTCTTTCTCTGGTTCCCCCTTCAAAGGGAGAACTGTGCATTACACAGAGTGTTTTGCTCTGGTAGGAATTTCTTTGCTATGGTTTTGTTTTTTAACAGCCTTGCAGTGTATTTCTTGGAGAAGTAACCCTGAAGTGGAATGCAGCGCTACAATAAGGGCTGCCTCTCYGTCTTATACTGCCTCCCAAGGAAAGCCTACTTTTTACAAAAGCAATTTCTATCTTATGGTACTTGCTATCCACTAGTTCTTCCTTCTGAATAACTGATCATATTTAAACCACTTTCTGTATAACCGGCAATACTTATCAAGTCACAAACACATTAGGTTAAATACCAGCTGCACAAAATCAATGGGAGAATACTTAATAGATGTATGTATAATGATTACAATAAAATGCACYGAAAATAACATTTTGGAAAATAAATGAAAGTTAATCTCTTGGAGGTCTTATTTTAAATACTAATTAGCTACAGTTCTGCAGGGAATCTAGACCATGATTTGCTCTACTTCAGATATAATACTATCAAAAAGACAAACTGTAACTGTTAATTCTTATCCCTAAAGGTAAAAGCAATATAGTATGTGTTTAAGATGATTTTCATTCTAATTGATTCTTTTCTTCAGCTCTTAGAAATACCAGAATCTCAGGTGTTAAATTTCCTTCATTCAGATAACAATGTAAAGAATGTTTTATGATGAATCATACACTTGGCATATTTAGGAAYTTCTTCCTTGTTTAGAATATGCATGATTTCTGTGAATTTATTCATTATTCATAATCAGTCAATTATTTTTTACTCCTTTTAATGACTCCAAGGTGAATATRGAGATGCTTAATATCAAATTATTGAAAACATGGATTGATTCAGCAGAGCAAGGATGATCTTAAATAGTAAACGATTTTCTTTCTTTTGGTAGAGAAGAATCAAGTTAGAAATCATTTAAGCAGATTGGACATCCACAAGTCCCTGGGCCTTAATACCCAAGAGTGTTGAGGGAGCTGGTGGACATCAACACCAGGCCAGTCTCCATCATCTTTGAAAGGTCAYGGAGAACTTCCTGAGGACAGGAAGAAAGCAAATGTCACTCTAGCCTTCCTAAGGGCAAGAAGGAGGACCCATGAAACTACAGGCCAATCAGCCTCACCTCCATCCCTGGAAAGATGATGGCACAGCTCATTCTGGATGTCATATCTAAGCATGTGGAGGAAAAGAAGGTGATCAGGAGTAGTCATTATGGATTCACCAAGGGGAAACCTTGCTTAACTAGCCTGATAGCCTTCTGGAATGGGATGACTAGCTTGGTAGGTGAGAGGAGAGCAGTGGATGTTATGTACCTTGACTTCAGCAAGGCTTTCAACATGGTCTCCCAGAACATCCTCRTAGGTAAATTCAGGGAGTGGAGGTTAGATGAGTAGACTGTGAGGTGAACTGAGAACTGGCTGAATGGCAAAGCTCAGAGGGTTGYCATCAGTGCCATAGAGTCTAGTTGGAGACCTGTAGCTAGTAGAATTCGCCAAGGATCAGTACTGGGTCCAGTCTTGTTCAACTTTTTCATCAATGACCTGGATGAGGGGACAGAGTGCCTCCTCAGCAAGTTTGATGATGCTACCAAGCTGGGAGGAGTGGYGGATACACCAGAGGGCTGTGCTGCCATTCAGAGAGACCTGGACAGGCTGGAAAATTGGCCCGAGAGGAACCTCATGAAGTTCAAGAAAGGCAATGCAGAGTCCTACACCTAGGGAAAAATAACCGTAGGCACCAGTACACACAAGCGAGTGACCTTCTGGAAAGCAGCTCTGCAGAAAAAAGACATGAGTGAGCGATGTACCYTTGTGGCCAAGAAGGCTGATGGTTAGTTACATTAAGAAGAACATTTCCAGCAGGTCAAGGGTGRTGATCCTGCCCCTCTACGCAGCTCTGGTGAGTAATCTGGGATACATCTGGAGTAATGTGTCCGCTTCTGGGCTCCCCAGTACAAGACAGACAGACGTGGAGCTACTGGAGAGAGTCCGGCACAGAGCTAATAAAATGAAGAAGGGACAGGAGCATCTCTCCTGTGARGAAAGGCTGCGAGAGCTGGGCCTGTTTAGCCTGCAGAAGAGAAGACTGAAGTGTGATCTTATCAATGTGTGTAAGTATCTGAAGGGAGGGAGCAGAGAAGATGGGGCCAGACTCTTTCCAGTGGTGCCCAGTGACAGGAGAAGAGGCAACGGGCACAAACTGAGACACAGGAACTTCCACCTGAATATGAGGAAAACTTCTTTGCTGTGATGGTGACCGAGCACTGGCCCAGGTTGCCCAGAGAGATTGTGGAGTCTCCTTCCTGAGAGATGWTCAAAGCYATCTGGACACAATCCTGGGCAACATGTGCTAAGTGACCCTGCTTGAGCAGGGGATTGGATCAAATGATCTCCAGAGGTCTCTTCCAAGCTCAACCATTCTGTGATTCTGTGTTTTTGAAGGGATTTAATGTCGATGCTGAACATCAAGAAAATGCTAAATTATTTGCTAGATTGAGTCGCTGTGTGTGGAATTCTTTCTATATTTCTCAAGTGGAGATATTTATTTCTATGGTTATTTCTCAATATTCAGTCTGTGCTAGTGTYGACTGATAAGATGATTTCTTACACAGCTTTTTCAAAATGACATGAATGCACATTCTCAGACATACATTCAACTCTAGATTATACAGATACTGCACATCTGAAAATTATTTTTCAAGCTAATTCTTAAAGCCAATGTAAAAGAGACACAATAAATATCACATATATAACATATATAGTAAATACCTTGTAAATTAATGCAATTATTTTTYCATATTTGATCTAACTTTCTTCACTCTGGTGCTAACCTCAGTAAAATATGTAATTGTGTTGCTACCTTGAAGTATATGAATGCTCCCGTTCCAAGATGTGTGTTTAAAGTTAAGCATGCAYGAGCTCAGTAGTTGCCCCTTCTACTACTGCTTCACAAAGAGCCCAGCTGTTTATGAAGCCGCTCTTGAATCATCATGATATACAGAAGCTGCATGTACTACAGTGTTACTCACTGATGTCAAAGATAACCTCTTCATCCACYCTATTAACATCATAACACTATGTCTTTAGGCATTTCTATCACTATCATATTGTATATATTACCTCTGTGTCCTTTATGCATATGCCAAGCTTTAAGAATGTTCATCTRTTCCAGTTATCAGTGAAATAATACATCTATGTAGTAAAATACTGCACTAAAATGCACATATTATAACCTGAGCAAAACATCTCGCTGATCTCTGGAAATTAATTAGTTTTTCTTTTTTCTAGACTTAGGTAAAGTATCTCTGCACAGTGCTGCCTAGTCACAAGGTGAAAATACTGCAAAGGAAGATGATGCTAAGCAGGAAATTCTCTCATACTTTTGATGTTGGTAACTTAAGTGGGATTTGTATTTCAGCCAGTAATACCAATACCTAGATCAGTAGCCACAGAGTTCAGAAGCATGAGCTCTATACCCAACATTGCAATTAACCTATTTTGCAACATGAAGAAAGTCTCAGGGGCTTATTTCTAAATGAAGTCTTTAAAATTTATTTTCATAGTGTGTGTTGATAAATGCAAAACACATAAAATTAACTTGYGTTAGAATTTTTATTATGGACTACACATAACAAAGAAAAATGTGAGAAAATATGAGAATAAAGGAGTTTCATTTTTTATACATAATTGCTGAGAATTGTACACATCTCATCAATCATTGTAAGCTAAGAYTTTATCTAATTAACCTAAAATAGTGTTAATGCTATATGGAAGAAATACCACTCATTCATCATATTTTAATAACAATAATATAATARTATTGTATTAGGCTGATATAATAAAGTTCTTAATAGAAGGCAATAAAGCTATTATCAGAAAATTGTCATTAATACTTGGGATTTGTAAAGGCCATTTCTATTGTTCTTGTAAATATTTCACTCATCAAGATGCAATAAGAAATATCCTCTGAGACTGCAGAAGCGCTTGAGTACATGACATTATGAATGTGCTTTTTTGGCTCTGTGATGGTGAAGCACATCCCATACTACCTAATAAATCCGTTCTGGGAGTTAAATGGCATATTTTTTTCTGCAGAATAGTAGGCTTTAATAGAGCACAGATAGATAAAAGGCCATGGTAAATTCTAAATATTTATTCTTTTTTCTATGGCATCAAGATCAATTACATTTATTCTGTATTAGAAAAAAAAAGATTTTTCTTCCTCTTTTAATTGTTATTTAATGGATAAGATATACTAGATTCACCAAAATCTTTACAATGAAGGTGACCTATGCCATAAAAAGAAASCCTCTTTTAAGGCCTGCACATACTCTGTGTTTGTTAAATGAATTTGATAAGGTTCATACYGAGGGGATCAAAACCAACAGATTGTTTCTTTTCAGACATTCATTATCATAGTGCTCTGTGAAAAATGGAATTCCAAGTCATTCCTCATTTGTCTGCAGAAAGACATGAGTTGTCCTCTTTCCATTGTTTGGCAGAGATTTATAATGCAACATGAGCCTATGTAGATAGTTTTTTTTTGTTATTTTCAAATCATACAGATTTAGTTCAAAAATCTAAGCTTCTGGCATCACTTCCCTTTTTAATCAAAGGAAAGACTTAGTCTGATATAATGATACATATTGAATACAATTTATATTAATTTTAGATGTGTGAAAAAGTGTGTTAAGGACATAGATAATAATATTCAACTATGTATTTCACTGTCAGTGAATGCAACAACAATCACTTTTCAAATGTATGAAATTAGGTATCACAGACAGAACAACTGGTTCAACACAGTACTGAATCAGGGCTGCCTGGATGCCAGTCCAAAAAAGGAAATATTTTCATGGTGTTGGTCACCTCACAGCCAATATTTTTTTCTTCAAAGTGATGGTACCAAAAGGCTGTTCTTTTATTCCTCGCCATATTCACAGAACTAGATAACACTGTAGTCCAAAACCATCTTATTTCAATTTAAGTTCATTAATTTTAGTTGCTTCACACAAAGTAAAAAAAATGTACTCTCTGTATTTTCTTCTCACTTGGTTGAATTATCATAACTGTGTGTAAAGCTGAATGCAAGGCTCCTTATAGTATAGAGCAATGCTGCCCATCTTTTCCACAGCTCAGCTATTCCTCTGTCTCCAGATGAATTTATGTTCTGTTAAGGGTTTGGTTCTAATCTTTCATGCGATTAACAATTAGATCAAATCATATGAATTATCACAACGACCAAAGTTTCTTGGACAAARTGCAAGTCCCCGAGCAAAAATGAAGATGTGAAAATCTTCTCCAAACATTTGACCTGTTCCACCGCCTCTCCCATAACACACTTTCAGAGGAAATCAGGCAAATCCAGAGAAAATCAGGTAAATAAATAATATTGCGGTTCACTCTTCTTCTTTGAGAAGCCCTTTCTAACATGAAATAATGCTCACTTTCCATTTCTGGCACTAAAAGTAGGAATTCTAGACAGTTCATAAATCCATCTGAAGGCTTATTGAAATTGAGTTGATAGGTACTATAGAAAAAAATGTATTTGCATTGTGACAGAGGGTATATTTTGAATTTATTTATTGTGAAAATAGAGAATTGGATAAATATGCAAGACAAAAATATTTAACAGAATTCTTCTTCTATTCTCTTCACTGACGGCTAAAGCTTGCCTAGCTGAAATACCAAATATGTGTTCACCTTGTCCGTGTTTCTACGTAGCATGTGTTTATGAAAGCAATTTTTCATATTGATTCAGCAATGTCCCTTCTACGTCAAACAAAGACTAAGTTCAATGAATGCAGAAGTGCCTCCTACTTTCTACACTGTGAAAGTAGCATACATATTTTCTCCCTTACTTCTCTACAGAGCATCTCTGGGTAAAAATGAAACATTGTGAATAGTGTTTTAATTATCTTTGGAGTGCCAAAAATAAACAAAACAATCTATAAGCATAAAAAGATATCTCAAAGTATTTCATCTAAGATATTGATCTGGAAGATTGTGTGTGTGTGTGTGTGTGTGTGTGTGTGTGTGTGTATGCACAGGTGTGTGCACCCATGCTTGCTTACATGTGCACTCAAACACATAAATTTTATATTGGCAGTGAAGTTCTGCATTGAAGTCTTTCCAGAATGAAGGCTAAAGGACGAAAATTCAGCATCCTTGGCTTTGATTCAGGAAAGCATTTAAGTTCAGATATATTCATGAGGAACACACAAGCACGCATTTAACCTTAAGCATATACCTCAGGCTTTCCTAAATTGGCTTGGGATTTGACTCAAGATTAGATGTTATCTGGATTCAGAGAAAAATTTATCAATCTGCAGTATCTAGGCTGACTGAAACATATGGATTAAATATAAAGAAGCTAGGAGAGAAAGCAGATGTGTGAATAAAAAAGAAAATAGTAGGCTTTGAAAGAAATGGAGTTCCAGATATATTTTTACRTTTATTATGGTTGAGAATAAATTGACTAGGGAAAAAATCTACTGTCATCCTAATTTGTTTGATAGTGGTTTGTTGAGATAGGCAGATGGATAAAATGACAACAAAATCATTACAAGATCTGTAGGCTTTGTATTGTTTCTTTTTGACAGTTGCAATATTCAGTGCTGGAAACCACTAACAGTGAGGAAGGATCTTAGGATTTTTACAAATAACGAGCAATAACAGATAATTTCATAGCGAATGAAATAGCACAAAACAATTTTTTTTTCATTATAGTCCATCTGTAAAGCAGTTCAAATATCTTCTCACCATAATTCTCAGAAGATTAGTAAGGAAGCAAGGCCAAAGTGAAATGATTTGATCCTAAAGCACCTTCTGCTGTAYTAAAGGTCAAGAGATTCTTTAAGAAACTCTTTTCTTCTATACTCTTCATGATAAACTATTCACAGCATCTTGGCTCTTCATACTCCTACTCGTAATTCCTATTCATAGTAAAACAGCACAGCACTGCTTTAATGTGAAGTACTTTTTAAAAGTAGAGACTTCACCAAAAATATTCCTTTTTTATGAAACARGGCTGTATTTACTGAACTTTGGGATTCATTTCATAATTCACAAACTGTAGCTCCTTTATATGCATGCATTGTGTCCACGTCTTAGTGATAAACTGATGGTAGCTCAGCTGCTGTTTTTCTATCACTGTATTTAACTGCATTAAAAAAAAAAAAAAAAAATCTCCTCTTATGTATGACATTCGGTAAGAGCTACAAATGTGCTTTGCAACTAATCATCCTCTCTCACTTCACTGTATTTGACACTACTAGAGCTGAGTCCAAACTCTGTGATGTTCTTCTGAACAGGCTATAACTTGTTTTGGAACAGGCCTAAAATAATCCTGACTATTACAGGCTCACAGACTTATCACTATTTTCAGTGACATTTTATGGTTTACATCATAAATTGGTATTTTTCTGAAATTGAGTAGCAGGGTATACAATGAGTAARAAATTTGAAAAGACCTCGGACTCAGAATATTATTGACAATCCACCTGCAAGTTACTATTAAAAACTAAGCATTGCTAATTGTTTATAAAATAGTCTTTTACAGCAGAATCACTAGATCCATGTGGGTGTTATCTAAATAAGAAATAAACCAAATAAGTGAATTACTTATCTTGCTATTAGGTGCAGATCTCGTCTCTTCAGTCAAGTTTCTCTCATCACTGGATTTCACAGATCTTGGTGTGCCCCCACCTCAGTTTACCAGCCCTTTTTTCTATTGCCTATTTTTCACATTCACAATTTGTTCTGTTCCTTGAACAATATTCCCGTTACAGGCCTTGATTCAGGAATATCTCCCAACTCTGGGTCTGACAAAAAAGCATGTGGAAATCAACTGTAATAATCTTGGACAGATTCCAGACAGATAATACAGATTAAAAATGAATACAGATGAACATTTCTGTCCAAGATCTGTTAAATAATCCGTGTTGAAAAAAAAGAAGTTTTAAGGAAGTAAATTATTCTCAAATTAGGCTTGAAGTGGCAAGTTGACTTGGAAAGTCAAAGTCTTTTTTGTTATTTTATAGACAAAGTGTGATGACCTTTCCTACCAAAATTGGACTTGCATTTTGAAGTTGAAGCATATTTTTGAAWAGTAGAAAAAAGATAAAAGAAACTTTGAAAATCAACAGAATATTTTTCTCGAAACCCAGTAATTTGTTTGGTGGTGCTTCAGCTGAAATTTACTGTTCATACAGCTGTGTTCCTGAATATATATGTGGCCCACTGAACTGGGGCTAATGTAAGCTAAGCCCTTTATACTCGTCAAACCTATTTTTTATATCTTACTTTCCTCTGCTGGCTATTTCTATTCCTTTTACTGCTCCCCTGTTGTCTTACCTTAGTGTTTTCTTTGAAATTCTCACTGGTTACGGTATGTAATTTACTTGTGTTGTAAATTATGCGTACTTGATCTATTTTACTTTCTTAAAATGTTTATCAATAGAAGGCTGGATGTCTTTCTATTACTTAAGATGCACATACCTGTGAAAGACTATCTAACAGAATATTCTGAATATATTTCTACATGCATGATAGTTTTTATACATTTTGGAAGCTGATTTTGCTCACAATAACTATTTAGCTTCTAAACAATCTCCCCAAATCCCATCTTGTCTCCAATTACATGTCATTTCAGTTCTACTTCACAGAAATTGAGCTTAAGCTTCAGTAAAAATTTCCTTCCTGTTTTTTTTYCTTAAGAGTCTTAAAACCCTTGCCCACAGCATTCTTGAATAAAATGGATTAAAACACATTGATTTTTTTTCTCTGTCTAGCTGTAATTTCTTATGTATGAAGTCAATGAACTAATTTTGCAATTATCATGGTTGGAGGTTGTGCTGGCTTACTACAGTTTTATGGGGACATTCTTGCAGAGGAATTCTGTTTTTTGCTTTCTGATGCCAATTTTCCTCAGACATGACATTTTCTTCCGCAAGTTCTATGCTGCCAAATATTCCCTTACATAAAAGGCATTCCCAATGGTTCAAAACATCAATATTTCATATTAAGCAAGTACAAACTATCCCAAAGGTATATCAAATCTGCTAAATGTGGCTACCACAAATGGCATTTGACCAGTGAAATCTCCCAATGCAGTGACCATCTCGTGCTGCTAGAATCATCTGGATAACTTGCTATTATAGATTTAGATGGGTGTATGAGAAGAGTATGTATGCAGATTTCTGTTACAGTGTCTATTGAATACTGGGGTATTTTTTACTGTCTTTACTTGTCTTTACTTACTTATCTTTACTGTCAAAAGCCCCTATATAGTTCTCTCTCTGTCCAAAGCTGCATGTCTTAGCACCAACAAGGTAGAATAGATGCTTATGATGTTTTACATAGTCTGTATCACTTTGTCTTCTATTACAGACACTTCTCAAAATAATGATTGTATCTTTTTTTTTCATCTTCCTAAACTTTCTTCTATGAAACATCCTTCCACAGAAGTTTAACATCATCTCAGTATATGTGTATGTTTTTTGCCTTCTCAATACACAGTCTTGCTTCCCATCTCAGGCTAACTCAAAAGCAGAGAAGGTTAAAGAGGTGGAGAAAAAGCACCTGCAGAACTTTCACAGCTTCTCTCCACACCTACTTACATATCATTATATCTGCACAATAGTTCTCTTTTCCACATTTAATATAACGATATTGGAACATCATACAACTATTTTGCTTGGTTTGGTAGCCAGGGCTAAAATTATGYCAAGAGTTCTCCCGTTTGCTCAACAAGCTCTCTTTATCTCTAAAGAAAAAGCAACAAACACTACAGGGCATCAAAGTTCATTCACCTCGGTTTGATCGGTGATATAAAGGAACCAGTCAAAGTTTGCAGGAGTGACACCCAAAGCACTGGCTGTTGCCAGACCATTCTTTTGTTTCTTCCTTTTTTTGTGATACTGGTCACTACACTGGAATGTTTTTCTAGATGAGTAATCTATGGTAGTGAGATGGTATTGAGAAGTGCTGTTTACACAAGATGTGTAAACATCCAAAACTTACTTGAAGTGACAAGCTGTGAAGGTAGTATTTCACAGAGAAATGAAATCCGCAACCATTGCACCTAGACAATACAAGTAATGGCTCTGTCTTTCTCTCAGSTATATCTGTCTGTCCGTCCATCCTCTGTCCATCTCATCTAAGACAGACATGCTTATTAAATCAACAGGTGTTGTTTAATCAAACATAGTTTGTTTGGTGTTTTGATTGTCCAGTCTGTCAACAGACACAGGTCAGTAAGCAATTGCTAATAAAATCTGTATATATGAATCTTTAAAGAAGTCTTTGTCAAACACATAATAATGGTTTCTTTGCTTTTTGTAAGTTTTTTTGTTGTTTGTTGTTGTTGTTTAAGATTTGTCTTGTTACTTACCCGGTTTATGTGCTTGTTGGGGATATATGGCCTTTTCAGCTGCATGATATATTTGACAATTCAAAGAACCTGCAACAGGTAGCAGTTTCTCAGCCAACAGAAAATTTTACTAACGAAAAGGGATTCTTTCTAGAGTTAAWGTCTGGGAATAAATATCCAAGATAGCTGAGGCATTTTACTAATGTACTGGTATAATATCAAGGATTCTTTGTGGCTTCAGATATTTCTGTAATTTCCTGCTACAATATTTCCTATGAACTTCAGTTTGATGATATGTTTGCAGGCAGAGCACAGTCATCAACAGGAACCTGAGTTTCTTAAGGTTGTCTGATAAAAAAGTATGCACAAGCAGATTATAACCATTTCTGCAGCAATTTGCCAGGGCCTAAACTGAAATCCTAGACTGGAAGGTTTGCTACTGCCTTCAGTGAAGAAATCGAGCGCCTCTAACTTATTTCACCTCCCTTTTAAGTAAAATTCACCAGGCTCTGGGTTCTGTGGACCTCAGAATCTTTCTGAGGCGATGAGACAAGTAATCTCTTGAGCCCTCCCATCTTCTAGATAAAGGTGATGTAAATTCAGTTGCACTATGCTGCAATGTATTATAATTTCTGTTCACAGAACACAACATTTTAATCACTATTCTGTGCTTCTAGTAATTTAAAGTGTCACTGGCACTACTTTTTGATGAAGTGTGATGAAGTAATAACCAGTATACCACTTTGGCAGCTTCTCTTAATTAAACGTTTCAAAATATCTAGCACATCTGTGCAAATCTGCTTTGTGGCCATAGTATCCTCCCAAATAGCAATACAAGGGTTTCATAAGATTTCATTAAAAAATAAAAATAAATAAATAAATTGAAAATATAAAAAAGCAAAACTGTTACAGAACAGTCCTCATCCAGACCAATGGACAAAAATTTAAATGCACAATTAATAACTTTATTTTCATTAACATCCTGCTTGTGGGACTTTAAGACTTTTTTTTCATATTTAGTTAAATGATCAAGTGAGTGACTTTTAATTTTGTACAGCTGCAGTAGCCAAGACCCCTGAACAGTTAATGCTACCTTTTATCCTTTATCATTTTCTTTTATGAGCTAAGGGATTGTTCATCTAGATTCCTCTAATCCTCATAATACCTGGACCATTATTACAAATCCTAGCTTTTGAGATAGCATCTAATTTCTTATGAATCTCATGGGTACTAAAGGAATATTGTTAAATGAAAATGGAAGTATCACATTTTTCCTAGGATTTCATTTGTAATTCAATATTTTAAATACTAAAATATAGAGATGATAACTACAGATTCAGGCTGCATAATATAACGGTAGGCCTATGTTTTGGAGGTAGGTTCAGTGTACTCATGCTCGTTATAAAACATGGCAAGCAGAGGAATATTACTTATTAAATAAATCCTTCTTCTAGACAAAGATACTCACGACACAAGAAATTCTAATACAGCAGTTAGTGTCTCAGAAAAAAAAACACTTTTTATTATTTTTTATTCACCTTGCACCCACAATACAGACTGTTCAGTAATATTCATTTAGCAGTTTTGGCTTAACAATACCATTTCATACACTTTTTTTTCCATTAACCCAGTTAACTTGTCTTCAGATGTTACCCACAAAGAAAACCACACAAGAACTATTGCTGAGAATATTGTTGAGAACTATTGTAAATATAGCTATCTATGACCGCAGAGGCGTGCATAGCAGTTTTGCCCAATACTGTGATGAAGCTCTGTCTTGCATATTTGTTTTGCACTACAAAAAAGGAATGGAGATGCACTGAAGTTTGAAATTGATTTTTTTTTTGCCCTTAATAATATTATATTGCTTTTATGTGTGAACAGGGACTGATTTTCCAAGGACTATTAAGGAAAGAAGCATGATACAATGGCTGGTACGTTAGCATGGGCCACAAGTCACCCATATTTAATTTCCTGTTTTGAAACAGTCTCTCTGGATTTCCACTGCCTCTGCTTAATGCTAATAACTCTAAGACTTTCAGATTTTGTCCACATAGTCTTGAAAACTGAATACCATGTGTAAAATGCTTGATCATCCTTAACTACAGTTCTAACCCTGAAGCACCGTCAGAGGTGACCAGATGTGCCAAGTAGAAGTAAAGATGTGCAGTATTTCGAATGCCCTCAGGTTACATTCATATGAGGTTGGCAGTCCTGAGCTCACCAAATCTGTAAAGGGCTATGCGAAATGGCCCCCATCTTTGCATTCTTCCAGATAGCCTTTCCCTCTTTAAAAAGAGCCAGACGTGTTTATTATGGTGCCACCACGATAGGTGAGCGCTGAGCCACCACCCTTTGACAAAAGGGTAAAAAGTAGGTCTCRCAGGTAACCTACTGCTCCAGAGTTAACATTATCTCTTCTAGTATGTCCAGGAAATTGGCTCTTCACACGATGAAATTAGAGGCCTTCTGCTGATTATCTGACTGCTGGAGAATGACATGATTCCTGAAGAATGCCTGGAATAATAAAGCATGAACACAATGGAGAGCACCTCTGGAAACTCAGCCATGTTATTAGTGCGCTGCTCAAGGGCAGCTTGCTTTCCAGAAAAATCATGGAGAACAGCCTTGCGCTATTTTTCGCTTCCATTTTTTTCAGATGGAGAAAAGTACAAGAACTGATAAAAAATTTAGTTTTACTCATTTATTATTAAGAGCAAACAACTGAGTGTAAGATACAACCTGAAGAAGAATAAAACTCTAGATTTTAGATCAGACCAAGGAAGGTTAGATTAAGTCAAGAGTTAGTTTTACCTCCCCTTCATCCCCCAGAAAAACTATTAAAGGGCATTAATCTGATCACATTTCTCAGAGTAATATTATTTAGTAGTATAGACAGACATGCTGGATCTTCAAGTGCCATCCCATGCTGAAGTCAATGGCTCTATAATTTCACTCAAGATTTTCAAGCTTAATTTTAAAGCTAGTTATACTGGCTGGTTTCCACTGTTTCTACTGAAGTTTATCCCAAAATCGCACTATGCTAATGGTTGCAAATTTTCCTCTRACGTCTAGCCTAAATGTATTCAAGCCAGTTTGTGCTCGTTTCTTGTTATGCCAACATTGTCCTTTAGCTTAAACAGCTCTTCTCCTTCTGTTTTTTTTTTTNTTTTTTTTTTTTGTGGTGTGAGTGGGTGTTGCTCCCTCTCTCCCTCCCCTTCCCCTTCTCCCTGCCTTGGAAAGGACATGCTTTTCCACTCTCTTTTCATAAAACAGCTCATCCATTTAGCCCTCTTCTGCATGTATTTCAGTAGGAAGCAATCTTTACATCTGCACATGGCCAGAGTTGCATATAATATTGCCAAGGAAAATTTCTTAATTGGAATTAGTTTAACTAACAAGTTATGCCTGTGATTTTCAGTATCTGATAACCATTCCATGGAAGATTAATATTTAGGACTCTCCTTTCTTTTCTCATTTACAGTTGAGAATCTCTAAATTTATAAAAGAGATTTTAGGCTGCAATATAAAAACATAACCTTGTACTTCAAGCTACATTCCAGTTCATAATTTAAGGTCATCCAAATCCTCACATATCATAATCTCATCCTCTGCTATAGTTCTATTGCCTAACCAAATCATTTCCTATATATATATTCTCCATATATATTCCCTATATAGTAGTATAGTAACTACTTCTGTCAATGTCATCAGTTTGAAATATTAAATATTCCAAGCCCCTGTCCTTGAGTAATTTGGTCAGGAAYGTTCTTGCAACCCTATCTTTTTTTGGTACAGTATGGTTATATCTTGTCTAGAACTACTTTTTCACCRACTTTGTAAGTTGATATTTATTTGCATGATGTTCTTTTTTACTAATATTTCCCCTACAGAATGCTGTGTCAAATATTAAGTTCAAACAGAATTATGTCCCATTTATTTTTTCCACAACAATGTGTGTTATCAAAGAAAGATATAAGATGAGATCACACGATTCATTTTTAGACAAAATGTGTTCCATGATCTCTCCATTAGATGCATGGTTTCTTATTACTCCTCCTCAAAATCCATTCTAAAGCTTCAGGCACCACAGATACTCAATTTTTCTTACAATTAGAGAAAAGCAAAGACAGTATCTACAATTGAGAAGAATGTATGATTGCTCTCTTTCTTCTGATTTAAGACTTACTGAAAATCCTTGCCATTACACTTGCAATTTCCTGTAATAGTTGTCTCCCTATTTAGAAATAAAGATTATCCTTCCTTTTGCCACCTCGAGAGTCCCYGCTTCCTGACCTGAACTGAATGATGTCCCTGAGTTTTCATTCTATATTAGGTGTAATGATTCAATTTTTACAGACTATTTTAAATTACATCAAACCAGTTTTCAATTTGTTGGTATACTTTTTTACCTACAGATAATTGCAAGAATAGAGCTGCACAAATTCTAACATGTAGATACCTAAATTGCTTGCAATAATTAACTGGCAGTACAAAACTGCCCCTAGAGTTATTAAGAAAAAATGAATCTTAGATTCAAAATTAATAATGATATCTGCTCAAGACTAGAGAAATAAATCTATTATAAGAATTGTATTTTTTTGCAAAATAGTTAATGTTTCAATGACTTCTAATATATAACATATTGTATTCTGTTGCCATAAGAGACAAGTGAGACAGTCACAGATGAGGGAGACAGTCAGAATAAGTTCATCTGTCAGAACTGTCAGTTAGTCTCTGATGTAGCTTCAGAGTAAAGGTTCATTTAAGATAGTCCTGCTTAAAGCTGACACTCAGATTGCACTAAAATCTCTTGATTAGTGCTCTGGGTTTCGATTCCTGTTACCATAAAAAAGACATCCCATCTATCTAGGAAAAATCCTCTAGAGACTAAGAAATGACATTATATACTTTGGAGCAATCCAGTACTAAATAATTCCCCTATACAGTGGAAATAAAGTACTGAAAAGAAGATTTAAATTTTGCAGAAAATATAAAAATCCATTTTGTGCTGATGACACTTGTGAGGTACCTGTCAAAATTTCAGAGAAGTCGATAAGGAGGAGCCTTGACCAGAACAAATATTTTGCCTARTTCTGCCATCCTCAGAAATCCCTGCATTCCAGTTTAAGTGAGAAGCTAGAGTAGGCGATAATGGTAATGTCTGCATTTCCATTTCTCTTASGAAAAATTCTTTCTAAGGGATATATTGCTCAGTGTTCATTGATTATAAAAGGACTTCTTTACAACTCTTTTCTACTTGGCATGTGCCACTAGTTCCTAGTTCTGCATTTAAATTAATAGAAGTCTTAGGCCAGAGTACTCTTTAGGTGGGGTTTACAGTGTTTGTATTGTCCAGTTACTATAGCTATTCAGGAGAATAAAGCAACACCTCCCTCTCCCCACCCCCATGCTCCTTTCTRCACAGGGATGTAACTGCAGACTTTATTTTAATGGATTCTTCCAATCTCTAAGGCAGAACGCATTGACAATCCATTAGGAAACTGTTTTTAATTGAGTTCTGACATAAAACTATACTAGCAAATAAGAATCTTCAGAATTGTTTGCTCAAGGGAAGCAGAATCGCTTAGGAAGGATCCTTGAATYCAGTCTTTGAAATAAAAGGACCAGAGAATCCTGTGTCAAGTGCATCTTTAGCTGATAATAAGTATTAAAGTTTTATTAGATGCACACATATTATACATATATGTGTGTGTATGTATATATACATATGTGCATGCATATATATATGGACACACACATACACCCCCAAACATGAATAACTTCCGACCCTTCAACCTCAATATACAGCAATGATCATAGAATCACAGAATCCTTAACGTTGGAAGGGACCTCTGGAGATCATCTAACATCATCATTCCCTGTCTAACATGCTTAGGCGACCCTCCTTGAGCAAGGAGGTTGGACTAGATGATCTCCAGAGGTCCATTCCAACCTTACTGATTCTGTGATTCTATGATTCTGTGATCTAGTTCAAACCCCCTGCTCAATCAGGGTCACCTAGAGCATATTAGACAGGGTTGCATCCAGGCAGGCTTTGAATATCTCCAGAGGAGAGTCCACAACYTCTCTRGGCAACCTRKTCCAGTGCTCCGTCACTTTCACAGTGAAGAAATTGCCCCTCGCGTTCAGGCRGAACTTCCTGTGCTTCAATTTCTGCCCATTGCCTCTTGTCCTGTCACAGGGGACAACTCAAAAGAGTTTGTCCCCGTCCCCTTGACACCCTCCCTTCAGGTACTTGTACACATTGATAAGATCCCCCCTCAGTCTTCTCCTCCCCAGGCTGAAGAGGCCCAGCTCTCGCAGCCGTTCCTCGTAGGGCAGATGCTCCAGCCCTGACTGGTCATCCTCGTAGCCCTTCACTGGACTCTCTCCAGTAGCTCCATGTCTCTCTTGGACTGGGGAGCCCAGAACTGGACATAGTGCTCGAGATGAGGCCTCCCCAGGGCTGAGTAGAGGGGCAGGATCACCTCCCTCCACCTGCTGGCAACACTCTTCCYAATGCACCCCAGGAKACCATTGGCTTTCTTGGCCACAAGGGCACATTGCTGGCTCATGGTCAACTTGTCATCCAGCAKCACTCCCAGGTCCTTCYCYGCAGAGCTGCTCTCCASMAGGTCAGCCCCCAGCTTGTACTGGTGCCTAGGGTTATTCCTCTGTAGGTACAGGACTCTGCGCTTGCCCTTGTTGAACCTAATAGTCAAAGCTGGAATGTTTATAGGAAATCAATAAAAGATGTGATCCCAGTATCTTGGTAACTAGCCCTGTCAGCTGATGAGATAAAGTAAGGATAATATTTCTGTCCGAATACAAAAAGTCTGTGCTATCAAAAGACCAGCTTTCCTACCTCTGAGTGTTTGAGAAACAGACCTGGTGCTGAATGTTGTTTTCTGATGCAGCTGTAGTGACATGTTACAAAACTGCTTATCAGGAAAATATCCAGAAGGCAAAAGCTGAAATCAAGACATGATTTCGATCAGGCTGTGACTAGAATAGGCTAATCTGAGAAACATCTACCATTCATTGTAAGGATATCATTAGTTTAAGCAGAGTTGGGAGCAGGAAACGTAGAAGAAAAGCAAACAGAAATTGCTTGTAGATTTTACAATTAGACCTTAATTAGAAACTAAAGCATATTACTCAAGAAATTACACTATTTAATTAAGCTCATYTGCTTAAATTTCGGTTTACTTGTACATACAGGTACTGCTGAGAGCTCTAAATAGCCCAGATTTACAGTACTGCCCCACAGAAGAGATCACCAATCCAGAGTATGGAAATGGAATAAATACATGCAAGTATGATCACAATTAGGTGATAATTGGCTTCAAGTACAAACACTTCTCCTATTTAAAGTTCCTTATAGTCACGGCTACCAATGATTTTGGTAGTGTGCTTTCCTGAAGGCCTCTGAAACCTTTTCTTTTTTAAAGTACAATTCAGATTTTCTCTTGTCATATGCATACAAACATCGAGTTTACTATTCAAGAGAACCTTATATTTTTTAAGTCTGAAGCCAAACTTTATATATCCTCTACCTGAGAATGTTCTTTGAGAGATTGCTTTCAGTTACTCTTCACTAAGCTCTTGACTACTGATATGTACTCTCAAGCCAGGTACTAAAAGGCCACCCATCAACTTGCAAGAGATCTATGACGCATGCTTTATCATTTAGGATGCATGTTGAAGAATCATCATAGCCAYGTCAATTTTCTCTCATAGCACATACTTTTAGGTAATTCTCAAGTCTGTTTCTGATTTTACCTTGGCCAWACACTGATTCAGTTGACTGATGGTTTCAAGGAGCACTTGGTGGCTGATGTTCACTATTTTCACTGTTTTCACACTACGATAAACAAGAATGTTGGATTCTTGAGGTTAAGCTGTTTGTTCATTTGTTTGTCTGTCTGTTTTTTTTAACTCTAACTGAAAACCACTCTGTCATGGGGAATAGTCATCAGGAAGTTTGGGATCTTCTTACTCTATGAGGTAATGAAAGATATGATATTTTGTATGTGAACCTGTAACTACACATGGGTGATGTGACCGTATTTTCTAATGAGTTTCACAACTGTCTTCTAAATAAGRAAATAATGTGATATTCCTGACAAATGGATTTGCTTCCTGAAATGCTTGGCATGCAAGCCAAAGTTTTCGACTGGGCACAGAGCACCTAATTTGATACAACTGCAATCTGATTTGCAAAATTACCAAGAACCCTCAGGGTGTAACTGAAGTCAATAGGAGTAAACATATGAAGTATTAGAACTATAAAATGCTGAATATTCTAATAAAAATCAAGCACCTCTAATCTGACTTAGAGCAGTGAATAATCAGTCTCACCTAATCAGTGAGAACCCTCAGTGCTCTGGCCTCCCTCTGAAAAAACATAATATAATCATGTATCTAAAGATCTGTACTTTTACATCCAACCAAACATATATATATATATGCAAATATGAAAATGTATGCAAAAAGGTCACTGACTCAGAGAGAAGCACACTAGATGTGGACTCTTAAGCTGAAGTTTCAGTTCCAAGTGCTGTTCTTTTTCTTCAACCCCAAAAGTATTTAGATTATAAACTCTTTGAAGCTTAGACTGGCTCTTAGATTGCATATTATTTATTTTCACTCTCATGCAAATAACAGATTAGCAAATATGTAATGATTACCATATGCAATGATTAATGCTATCTGTTAAACAAGAAAAGACAAAGAAATGTGATGCTAGTAATAATGAATACTTAACTTCTGATAAGCAATGAGCAAGTTTCATAAAAGTAGATTTCCCCTCCCTCCAAAAAAAGAGAGGTGAAATCCTTACTACAGGAAGGATTCCTTGCCCCAGCAGAAGACAGTTATACACAGTAAAACAATAGATTCTATGCAGGAACAGTTAAAGAAAAATCAGTGTGCTGTTGAACTTCACAGCTGGATGCTCCCGTCTTCTAGGATTCTAGTGACGGCAGCAAAAATCGGCTATCTGTCAGAATCACTTTTTTCCACAGTAAGTTGCCTGGAGAATTTGAAAGCTTCCTATAAGACAGAAAKAAATTTAAGACCTAAATATGCTACTGGTACCTCAGCTGTTTCAGCATCAGATGCCAGGTGATATTCTGCAAATGAGTTAACTGTAACACAAATTACATCAACATTATGTCAGTTAAAGCACTTGCTCTCCTTTGCTGTTCTTGGACCTCTCCTGAACTAGCTTCARTATTGCTCTTTTACACTTCTATCATGTAATTCACATAGATAATTGCATCACAGAAGGCTGTGAGAGAATTTATGGTTATTAGCTTTTTTTCCTTCAGTAACAACACAACTTAAATCATCAGAGAAGTATTTTACTTTTCATAAAGTTATTTTTTCATAGCTTTCTGCCTATGTTCTTTCTTGAGTGTATTTAATAATGTGAGAAATCAGTTATACAGAGGACATAATATCTCTCAGTTATCTCTCAAATTAAGCAGATACAGGAAAATACTTACTGAATATAACCTATATGCATTACTCTAGAAATGCACTTTAAGCTAATGAGCATTCATGACAATTCCATTCACAAATCTTTCTTTTTTCATGCTGCTTGATATTGTTAGACCGTAAGAACTATCMTTAAACATACATTTCATACATAAGAAATAAATAAATTGAGTATCTTGTAATGGTAGTATAGTTTTTATAGTTATTATAAATGCTTTATAGCTTGTAGCTCTGCCATTCAGAAGTTATGTAGCCACTGTAACTTAGAGAGTACAGCTTCATCTCTAGCTATCAATCTTTTCCAGGTATTTTTGCTCTTCTTTCTCATTTTATGACATAATACTCTAGCGACGCTGTAGCTGAATTTCAGAAAGCACTTTTATTCTGAGATTCCATTCAAGCTCTTTTCCTATCTTATTTTTAAAGTATTCTTTACACATGAAATAGGATGTTCTCTATCAYATGGCGAATATTTATGAATAACCTGATAAAATTCTAGTAATGCATTTTTGAGATGTTTTTTATTTTCTTTTGATGTTAACTTCATAAAATAAACTTTCCGTCTGTCTTCATTGCTCATAGATTTCTATAGATTATTCCAGTGTGTTAGATTGTCAAACAAAGAAACAAAAAGGCAAAAAGGAAAAAAAAAAAAGTTGTAAGAGAAAAAAAGAAAAAGGAGGCGGAAGAGAAGCAAAAAAGGACAGTGAGTTGAGAAATTTTTCCATAGGAGTATAACTTACCAGATCATTGCTAGTACTATCTATTAGTTACTCACTCTGGTAATAGCTCCATGCAAAGAATGAGCCACCTACTGCTACGTTCTAGCTTCATGTATTAACTTCTGTCATCCGATGCACAGGAAATCTGTATTTTGCTGACAAGTGGACATGATCTCCATGTCTTCAGCATGTGAATACAACACATAGCAATGAATTGTCTTGTAGATGTAGAACGGCCAATTTGTTGCACAGAGATTGATTCTTATATACACTGAGTTTACATTACCATACTCTAGCACTACAGAAGAACATTAGAGTAAAAATACTTGATATTTATCCTCTATTTAAGACCCTTTGCACTCCAAAATCAATGTCAAGTGATGCAAGTGTAAATGAAAATAGCTAGCCCATCTAAAACAAACCCACTGTATTATGTTTTAGTCATTGCTCTTTAACAAATATAGATCAAAAACAAAAAAGTAAACTCCACAGAAGTGTGAAGACTGATTAGATGAGAGACTTTGTATTTGAATAAAGAAAGAATGAAAAAAAAATTGTACTATTTAAATTAGTACGCTGAAAGAGACATAAAATGGCGTAACGAAGACACATTTTGTTTGCCTTACTTTACCAAATCTGATAACTTGATAAGGAAGCATGACTTCTACAGAAACGTAAATCATCTACAATTAACGTAAAATAGTAAGAGCTGAAGGAAGATAATTCTATGCCTTAGGGTAAGTGACGGCAGCTGATGCTCAGAAGGAAAGATCCTTTTAAGCTACAATTCTGACTAAGTAGATGCAATGTGGACATCTGCAGGCCTCTCTTCCTCAAGTGCTCTACTGTCAGCAAACAGGACGCAGCATGTGGGCACGTGTCACTCTTGTGCTTTCTCACTCACACACAGCCACTTACATCCATGAGCCACATTGTCGGCTGCTGTAAATCTGTAAGGACGTCRCTCCATACACCTGCTACTTCAAAGAGCAACAAAAATCATTTTGTTCAAGAGACAACACAACAAAATTTTCATGAAASCCTTTTTCTCCCCCTCCTGATACAATATTGACTATGCAGATTGTAACTTGGTCCCGGAGACATTATAATACATAATGTCCTTGATGCTGACTTTCTTTAATGAGCATTGAAGGGGAATGCGTCTGTTCTGACTTACCTAGAGGAACAACTTATGACCAAGAAGTGCTACCCAAAACAGCTGTGTTGTTCTAAAGCTCCCCACCTGAGGCTAACAGTCTTCAGTCTTCAGAGGATTTTATTTTAAAAAACAAACAAACAAATAAACAAAAAGACTCAGTTATTAAGAGATATTTCCCCCACCACCAACCCCCAACATAAAGAGCTACATTGCGTTGTGGAGTTGCTACACACCCACTTTCTCATTTCTCCAGCTGCGGGGGATCAGGAAGCATGGGGTTGCCCCACATGGGGAGACAAGGTGGTGGCCAAAGCCTAGGCAGAGCCCTGCCCTCATCATCTATGGTGCAGCCCCATGCTACCTGAGCAGGGCCAGGTTGGCGACAACACTGTCCTGCCTGGTACGGTCACACCAGGTGAGGAATGGAGTCAGGTCCAGCAGGGCAGCTGGAGCCTKCATGACCCACCACAACGTTCAGGCAGGGCTCAAATGCCCGGCTTAACTGGAGCCCCTGGGTGGAGAGCATCTGAATGGAGATCCCAGATGAGGCTGGTCAGGGCCATTAAGGCCTATTGCTGTCCTCAGAGGCCTGACACTTGGCTCTGAAAAATGAATAAGGTCAAATAAGTCAATTATCATAGCTTATGCATAGACTTGTTGTCCTTACTGATTTATCCTTAAGCAGCATTGACATGATTCAATTAGTTTCTCATTTTCCCACAGTCCTTCAATAATTTCCATTTTTTGGCTGAGATAAAGAAAGTCTTAGCACTGTATTACTGTGACATGTATTTCCTTTTTAATAAAATGTATGGGAAGAGAGCCGAAGTATATCTGTGGTTTTGCATTAGGTTAGGACCACCCTTAACAGGGAACGCTACAAACTGTAAGAGTTCTATAGGTAACATACATACTCACACGCACACACAGTACATTTATAAAAAAAAATTCTCAAATCATTTTCTTCCAGGATACAAGCTCATGGGTTGGGCACCAACTGTTTCAGCCTTACWTAACATCAAGTAATACAAAATAGGGCCATTTTCTCTTTTTTCTCCTTTCACAGAAGCTGGTCACTAGTCATCATTCAGTTCAGCRAGCCCAAAAATTCTGGATCAACTAAAAACAGTCTTCTTAGGAACCTTTAATATCAAGTTTCCAAGGAAGCATACTACGAATATTTCTGTGGACCAGCTACAGAGAACATCTCATGGCTTTTTAGCTTACTGCTAGTAAAAAGTCAATAGTCTGTGAAGTGTGCCTTAGTTAAAATTCTTAATTTGTTTTGATAAGTAAATTGTGTAGATGTGATTTTGCTGTTAGTTTCATAATTGATATATTCTCTTGTGCATTTTGGCTCAGCGATTTCTCACTGTGCTTCATTTACAACCACGCAGCCTCTAGAGTTTGCAGAAATCAGATGTTCATGCTTCTGTTTCATCATGTGTTGCCTGTAATCAACTTTTGTCAAAACTTGTCAGGCTCACGACCATCATCTTGAACCTTCTTGAACCAAAAATTATATTTGACATATGCAAACTAAAATTAATCCTTGAAGTGATTTATTTTATCCTGGCATAGGGCCAAATCCCCAACAGGTGTAAAGTCAGCATAAACCTGTTGACATTACTGAAGGAAGAGAAATTTACATCAGCCAAGAATCCAATCCAGAGAGTACGACAGCAGCATTTTCAAAGTATTTGCCAGTTTTGATACATGTGTCAGATTATTACGAGCTTCTATACTGCAAGCATGTTCTGCACACTTCTTTAATGAAAATGTATGTTCAGTTTCTTTATTACTGCTGCTTCTTTATTACAAAAAATTGAGCCTTTGAGTTCAGTGATGTGTTTTGGAAATGTGGAAGTGGAACTCACTAAGAAGTTGTGTAATGGGGTGCTTCTATACCATTCTTCTGTACAATCTTCCGAAAATGTGAGTCTTATAGCTTCAGAAAGAAAGTACCTCTTCTTTAGCTGTGCACATGTGCAATTTCAGTCCCCAATTCATTGGCCATGAAAGTAGTTGTTGCACTTGAAACTCCCAACCCTCCTCAACGAAGGACTATTCAGAGAACTCTCGGTGATGGAAGAGGAAAATTAATCTTGCCTACTGTACAGCTGCGCTGTTGTTTTTAGMAATCATGACCTTAAAATCTCTCTGTTATATCCTGGAGAAAAGGATCTGTATCTTTCTCTGCTTATACTCTAATTCCTTGTGCACAAGGGAGACTGGTGACAAACCGAGACCTTTAATTTTTCGGTTTTAGTATTAGTGTTTTTTGGAAGGAAAAACTTTTGTYGTCTGCCAAAAGTTTTCTACCACTTTATCATTACCTGTAAATGGTAATGAAATGTATTTACCACTGTCAAGTTGTTCTATTTCCCTTAGATTATACAGGTGATAAAAAAAAAAAAAGTGCGTACACATTTCTTTTTTTTTTCTTTTTCTTTAGAGAATTTGGAAAATGGTGAGATGAAACTTATTAAAATTAGCTAATTATAGGACAGAKTTTTCAAGAGATTTGTGTAAGTCTGTGGCTGAATTCCCTGCTTTACTAACTGAGCAGGAGAAAATGAGTTTCTTTTGGATTAGCAGTAATGAATGTCAACTGYTATGGACAGAGAGAAGGAAAGATCTGCTAGTAAGAACCAGATGGAAAGGATCTCACACATCATCAGATAACATAGAAGCAAGGACATTCTTCAAAATGCTGACTGCTTCAGAAACTCCCTCTGCAATTTTTCTTTCATCTGAACTTGTACACTTGTTTCTTAATACTTGTCATGTACTTCTAACGGACTTGATGCTTTGAAGAAAGAAAACTCCTTTTGTCTGATTGAAGAGAAAATGATTAAGGTCAACACACTATGCAATGCTGAGTGAAGTTTTCAGGAGAACATTTATTGAGGTTTATTTTTACAGCAGATAGACAGCATTGCTGTGAAGCTAACCATTCAAATGATTGCTGTTCTTCATAAACATCTTTTTTTTTTAACCTTACATTTAAGAAACATGGGCTTTTTGTGTAATTATGTCCTCCCAAAACCAAGACTGCAGAAGTTTTTTTTGACACAATATTGAGTTGGTTTAAATGACAAAATCCTTGCCTAGSGGAGGAAAGTGACTTTTATTTTTCCACCAGCTAATTTTTTGCACCTGACATTTTAAACTGGKTGGAGGACATGAAATGCTGCAGATGGGAATCCAAAGTCTTCGTTCTAGAAAGGTCTTTACTATAAATAGAGAGTTTTTCAAAGCTCATGGAATTAATTATATAACTTTTTTATTATTATTATTTTGTATCCAAGCATGACTCCATGGTAGGTAACAACAGATGTTGAATTTTGTTTACTGTAGGAATAAATCTATTAATTAAGCACCTCTTCATTAATGTATTGATGTTTCAAAATACCTAGGACTTGTATAAAGTAGATAATGCCTATTTAAGTAAGAAAAGATATATATAGAAAATTATCTTTTAAAGTCTTTTTTCCCTATTTAGTTTATGYTTTAATCTGATACAATTTGTTTACAGAGACGGATTCTTCAACTCAAATTTCTAGAAAGAAAAGTGTTTTTCTGTAGTAAATCAGCTTCTTGCATTAAGCATTCTAAATGGACTTCCACACAGTATCTTCATCCAAGGTGAATTATTTCAAGTGAGATTGCTTTTCCACAGCAGCAAGCCAACTCAGTAGCCTTCTACATTTCTACATTTTTCTACTTCTACATTTTCAACATCTATGTCTACATTTTTCCAGCTACATCACTTAAGGGYTAACTACTACCTCTGCACCCTCCCCTTCCTCTGTATTTATCTCGCTGAAACAACTGTGATAGCTGGAGTCACCCTATAAGTGAAATGGCAGCACACTCCTCTGAGATTGCGTTACCACTCTGCAAGCAGCTGCTAGGAGAACACACAGACACAGTGCACTTTATATGTCTTTTCCCATAGTTTTGGAATATTTTCTGTATGATAGTCCTGTTTCCAGCTGGCATGAGGACTGAGAGTCCCCAGGCAGCTCCAATAACAGTGCTTGTGGGCTGACAGACCTATTCATCGGACTATTAGCAAAAGCATTAATTTGCTTAACTGAGTGTTAGAAATGATAATAAATCTGACTAGGGTTACATCTGACACTGATTTAGGAAACCTCTCATTTTGAATATATTAATTTAAACTACTTTTGTTGAAATATGGAGGAAGGAAGAAGTAAATCTGTCCTTATTTAAGAAAATATAAATATTTTACTAAATGTTGTCCTGTTTCTAGAGAACAAATGATACAAATTTAAACATACACATAACAAACACACACACATGCATGCRCRCATGCACACACACATGCACACACACACAAAATTACATCTCACAAGAACTGAAAAAAACTTTGATCTGTCAATTGTACTTTAAAATATAGTAATAATTGTATAAAATAGTGCTAAAAAAGCTGTCCTCATTTTAGAAAGGTAACAATTGCTACAACTGAAACAGAATATAAACTATGGACTCCAGGGGGGGTGTTGTCTGCTTCTTTTCATCTTCAGCAGATGAATCTTGCCTCTGGTGCTTGATTCATGACTCAAGGGAATCTAAAATGGTACTATAAAATAAAAGATATCTACAATGAAAATGCGGTTATAGATTATTGCACAGAGTTGTGATGCTCTTTAGAGGGCTTTATAGAATAGAATCTTCAAATTCCATCTCTTTTTCTGCAATGAAAAAGCAAACTCATATGACTTTTTAGTTGACTTATAAAAGAATCAATTGTATTTGGAAAGTTTGTGCATTAGCTATTTTGTCTTTTCTTCTTTAACTTTATACTTTAAGAGACAGATCCTCAGATCATTTTGAATAACTTAGCTGGGATTGAAAAAATATAAGCAGGACTAGCCAAATTTGATCAGATTTCAAATTCCTTTCTAATATCCTGTTCCAACAGGGGCTAGAATCATATGCTAGAGAAGAAGATCCAGGAAGTCCGTAGTAGACAGCATCTGACAACCTTACCCTGCCTGGAGTATCCCCCCAGGACTGCACATGAAATGTAAGTCTGAAGAGGAAAATCTAGCAGTCCTTGCCAGTTAATGCTAGTTGTGTTACCGCTGACTCCATAGACCATCCTCATTCTTATTATTTCTATAAATGCCTAGTTACTGGTTTCTTTGCCTCACTCACTTCCTCTGGCAATGAGTTTTGCATGTTTTGGAAAAGTATCTTATTCATTTCATATTTTTACCTTTCTGTTTAATTATGTGATGCCATTGCTCTTATATCATTAGAAATGAGAGAAAAAAATCTGCCTTTCATAGATTAATTTTTTGTCATTTGCTTTCTTATTCATATATTTCCTTGGCTAAGTAATTCTAATCTTTTGCTTCCATCTTCATATTAGTGTTTTCTCAATTTCTAGTTAACCTCCATTATTCATCTCTGGTGTGGCAATGATTTTCTTAATATAGGGCAATTGGTCCTAGAACCACATTACAGGTGAAATCTCATTATCATTTCCCTTACTCTTAGTGTAGTCATTTCCCTGTTATTGACTACTGTATTTCACATGCCCATTTCTGCACAGCAAGTACAGACCTTCACTGAGGTTTCTTCAGTCAGACCCTGCTTTTCTTCTTGAGAAGATTAGTGGTTTAACATGCAACCCTTCAAATTTTTTGATGTTAAACTTATTTCACTTTTTATGTTATTCTGTCTTTGTTTCAATATTTGAGGGAAAAGATGAAAATACCATCTCTATGCTCTCGGATAACTCCAGAAACCCTGCTTAAGTAGGCATTACAGCACTGTAACACTTCCAGCACCATCCAAAGAGACAAAGGCAAGAAACACAAGGAAGGGATCTCTAACCTTGTGGGAGCTGTAGTATGCCTTAAAGCAAGCCCTATATTTTTTAATTCAATGGCTTTATTTTTTATTAACTTTTCTTTAACAAAAGATAAAGACTATTGCCAACTGGAAAGGCTGAAATCATGTCTTTTAATACTAAATGCCTTGTACTTGGTAAATTGTATTTCGCTACTGAAAGTTTTGGCAAAGTCATTCGTGTTGCTTAAAGTCAGACAAGATGACGAGGGAATAGTTTGCCTATAGAGTAATACCACGATGAAGCYTTCAAAACGTTCTCGCTATGAGGCTGTCTCTATGACAACTTGAAACATATTAGTGGGGAATCTTGTGATCCATCTTTGAARCGATCCAGAAATTCAAAGTCCCTTGAAATGAAAACCAGGTTAGTACAATAACTAATATAGCCTATCAAGTGCAGTCATGCACGAGGGATTCTAATTTACCCTTTTTTAAATGATGGGAGAGTAAGAGAAAGTGTGAAAACCCAATATTTCTGCTCTCTTTTTCCTGTAAATTCTGATGAAAAATCAAATTACTTTGCTTAGTTCCAGTCTTCTGAATCTGTTATAATATGTCACAGGCCATTTCTGTGGCAAGGCAGGAGTGCTAGAAGCTGAAAAACAAGCAAGATAAGTTGTTTGTTTGCTATCTTCAATGTCACCACCCCAGCCACTGTTGTCTACCAGCTTGAAACAGCAGCAGTAGTACCAGCCATGGTATCTCCTTCACCTGTGGCACACCAGACTCCCAAAGAYACCATTTAGCTCACTGTATAACACGAGCTGCTCAAATAGTCATCCTCTGGTTTGTGTAGGGGGTGGGGGAGGAGGGGGGAAGCAGGGTGGATAAATAAAATTTGAGATTTCTGAAGGGCTGGGTGGGGGAAAGCAAATGGACCAGACACTTGGGACCRAGTCCAAACAAAAAGTAAAATAAGCATGTACGTTTACATTTATCTTTACATCTAAGAACTCAAAGCAAAACTCCATAAAAGATAGCATCAAAGGGGGACTAAGCCCTTCCACTCATACACCTTCAGGAACTGGTACAAGGCCTTGCATTCGGGCCTGAGGAGTCCTTCCTGAAAGCCGAATAACGGCTATGGTTCTTCTCAGACAGACAGAAGTCACATTGTGGTCTCCTTTCTTTTCCTACTGTCCTGCAGCTTGTCTATGGTATTATAGGAAAGGGCTCTTTTCCCTCTTAAGCTATCATAATCACAAACAGATGTCAGATATATGCCTATTTACTGGCTAACATTATTTAAGAAATATTAGAGCTATTTTCTTAATTAAATTAAGCTGAGAATGAATAAAAATTAGTACAGTGTAAGATCCTAGGTATGGAATTATTTTTTAATAATTTCAAATAATAATTTGTTAGTTATGTGCATCCTTGCATAAATATATGGACATACATATTTATAAATAAATTTGCAGTCATTTATTATACAATAGGTTTGTTTGCTTAGTCAGTGTCCCTACCAGGCTTGAACTCCATAGTTCGTTCCACAGAGCTAATTCATCTTAATTCATCTTAATTCATCTACATTAACTTAACACGTGTTCAATAGTGTTTACAGGAAAAAAGACATAGGCTTTCAGGTTTCTGAGGCACAATATGCTTTCCTTCCTGTTTGTGCACAGTTTGACAGATATAAACTGTGTTGACACAATTTTCATTTTATGAATAATAAAATGACAGCTAAAACGCCCTGGCAGATGTTTATTTTTGAAACAAAATTGACTGAGAACATATTGATAGCATTAATTATCAGCATTAATACTTATTATTCTTGGAGTAGAATGAATAATGAGAGTGACAGATTATTTTTCCTAAAATGATACCTCCAAGCAGGAACTGATGAAGAGAGTTCTAATTAAAGACAAACAGATTATAAGRATTTTAACCCCCTTTCTTACAGTATAAGACAATTTTCCAAGCCTAGTCAGTCATAAGGGAACAAATGACAACACGAGTTGCTGTTATGACACCAGCATATTTATAGGGTTATTCTTGACCTTTCCAAACACATTAGAGGCTTGTTGCCAGGAAAATTGTGAAGTAAGTCTTGGMAACCTAAACCTCTGATTTTCCCCAAGTGTTGCTATTCTCAGGTGCATTTACACCGTATTGTAAATTACTGAAGTGTCTGTGTTTATGCTAAATRTTTGCAAGGTAAGAGGAAGACCCAATGAAGAAAGCATGTAGCCACAGTTACTGTCAGGCCATCACTGAGCAAATAAAAAATGTTATTTAAATTCTCTCTCTAGCTCAGGTACACTCTATGGGTTATGGAGCTTATTTTTATTCTGCCAGTCAGTAGCACTGGTACAGTTCATTCACATTTGCTTCCAAAAAAGACCATGTAGGTATCTTTTATAGGCATATTTTTTTTGACCTGCACAAAACCAAGATAATTGCAAAACAATTTCTGAAGCCACATTTTTATGTTCTTAACTGGTAAGTCCTTGTGGAAAGCAGTTCTATGAGCTGGAGCTAAAGAATTGCAGGACGTATATTTCACATCTAAAGCAAAACTCATAGATTTCATTACAGTTATAAACTTGTGAAAAGATGCAAATTCAGGCATTTATGGTTTTATTATTAATATTCCTGATTAAAAGTGTTTTTTAAAATAGCTGCAAAATTATAGTTTTGTAACACCATAATATTTTATAAATAATAAGAAAGTTATCATCTCTTTCCCTCAACAGCCATAAACAGTGGTTCATATGGGAATTCACAGACTATCAGCAAATTTAAATGCTCTCAGATTTAAAAAATACTTGAGAAATATTGACTTATATCATCAGCAATTAGTAAGGCAAGTTCTTAAACTCTGACTTTTTTCTTTCAGCAGAAAAAATGGAATTTTATAATATGTTTGTTTTTCTGTGAATTTTGTATAGTTACAGAAAAGTTATAGTTGTCTCAGTCAAAGGCAGAGGATCAGGTAGGAGAGGTCACATTTTGCAGGTCAATTCCTACCTGCACAGTTGGTGCTGCAGGCAGGGCTTTGATTTGTATGATCACATATGATGTGATATGATGTATGATGCATTTTGCAACATGGGAATTTCTGACTGAACATGAGGAAAGACTTCAGTCATGAGAGTGGTCCAACACTGAACAGGCTGCCCAGAGCAGCTGAGAAACATCCATTCATAGGTGTTCAAAATTCAGCTGGACAAGAGCCTTTTGTTAGCCCCGACTCTCACAGGTCTCTTTCAGTCTGACTTATTCTATGACCCTATAGTTCTTAAAAATAATAGCCAAACAAAAGATACAAACAAAGAATAAAGCTATTTGTAACTGGCATCCTTTAAAGAAAAGACAAGTATTTTTGTTTATTCTTTTTCTCCCCTAGGATTAAACTATCTGTAAACAAATTCTCTGTCACTGTATTTTATTTAAATCTCTGTTCATATCAGAAAAGAGGACTGTAGTTCTTAACTAGTCATCAGCAACTCTTCAAAATTAATTAGTGCCCTTGTTCTCTTCATGAAATCAMTTCTTAATCTTTACAAAATAGTTGTTATTCTAAATACTATTTTACCCTAAAATTCTAATATACAGGAAGTTTTCATTCTATCAGCAATAACTATATAAGAGTAAGATTTAACTCATCTATTTTTTTTTTATTTTGCCGAATGCTTTTAGATATCTGGGCTAAGCAAGATTCTATCCATAGCAGAGAAGAAACTTCCTAAATTTAGACATCTATTGTAGGCTCGGCTTAACTTCTCTGTGACAATGGGTATTCACTACAAAGGGATCCTCTACGACTAGCTAATAAATATATACTTCCTACACAGCTAGAGCTAGGTGAAAATGATTGCCACGTTTATTTGCAGTTTCTTAGTTAYATTTAGGCCTAAAAAACAATGTAAGAGCATAGCCATGCAAGTGAAACTGTTGCTTCATTTTTTGAAGTCCTTCAACGGAGCATTTAAGTTGGAAAYAGAATCAGCTGTGGTTATTAGACTATGTTAAGCAGTCTTGTGTTTGCAAGTTTTGTTCTTTATTTATGCCAAGGCCAGGGGCCTGTCAGAGTGTGTGGACTAGAGAGCTGGGTGGAGGGGTCTACATGGCCTCCCCTTGAAGCCTAAAGTCCCCCAGAGAGACATATCAGTGACAGCTGCCCACTGCCATCAGTGTGGGAACCCTTCACCAGTCACCAGTCCGATGGTGCACGGCTGCTGCCACCCTAAGTTGCTGGTAGCTAGAAAGCTGGTGATCACAGGATGACAGAACGGTTGATCTCCAGAGGTCTCTGGAGATCATCTAGTCCAATCTCCCTGCTCAAGCAGGGTCACCTAGAGCACATTGCCCAGGATCCAGTTCAGCTTTGTTTTGAATATCTCGAAGGATGGAGACTCCACAACCTCTTTGGGCAACCTGTTTCAGCTGCTTATCGTAAAGAGTCAATTAATGTATGAAAGAGTCAGCACATGACTGTATATGTTGTCATTATAAGTATGCAATTAAAGTTTGACCAGTAAGATTAAAAATAATAGGTGTGTTTTTTATTTTTTAATGTAACAAAGAACTCAATATTCCTTGTGCTGGCCTTCATCCAGTTCAAAAGTCTATGTGTGCAAAATGATTTTTCAGTTCCAAAGCTTTAATTGCCCTGTAACAAGGCAGTATCAAAGGCAAGGAGCTCACGATTTGACTTAATGAGTCCGGGTAGCATTGTGCTGCTTGAGTCTCAAAAACAGTATAAATTTATTAATGTAGCACAACAGTGGAGTTATGGCAAGCAGTTTCAGACAGCTCATCATTCTGAGACCTTTTAACCAGTCCCAGGCCTGGTGATTAGTCAGGTGATTAATGCCAAACTGGAAATCTCTGTACAATCACTTCCCTAACCTGCAGTGCAATAATGCTCTTACATTAACCCCCCCCCCCCAGGTACCCTAATCTGAATATTTTGACACTCGAGATCATTTTCCTCCTCAAAATGGGTATGTTTCTACAGAAATATACTTAAGTGTTTYGCTTCCTTTTTCCCTTAGAATTTCCTATTTCTAGACAAGTTTGCTGAGCAAGATGTGTTATTGCCAAATTCTAACACTGTGCTCACACTGAACAGCAAGTTCCTTTGTGAAAAGCCTGAATGAATGACTTCAGGTAGATCACTTAGAAAAAGGTATTGTAGGAATTTGGGTTAGACTCAGGGTGAATCTGAAAGACTTCGTAATGACCTGTTGGCCTGATTCCTTGCTGTTATTAAACATTTATTGTTTTTTTCAGGTTGCTCTCAGCTTTGCTTATGCAAATGAGTGCTTATTTAAATATTAGATTTTATTTCACCACATCAGTATACTATTAGCCGATATGAAAAAAGKTTCATATCAAACACTCAGAGAAGTTAGTTAAGCAATAGATCTACTCTACGTTTGGTGAATAAAATATATAATAGATCTGAGTAGTACTGACATACTGTGGTGATGGGCATCATGAAAAATGTGCAGAGAAAAAAAACAAGAAAATACCAAAAAAAATTTTTTTAAGCATTTGCATATATCTGGCAAAGCAGTTAGTGGCTTTTTCCTATTAGAAATACAGATATTTTCACATATCAGTTTGTGAACTCACCTGGTAGTCTAATGTATCCATTCAGCGTATTTGCTATTTAAAAGTTCAGTATGACTTTGAGCACAGGAAAGAAGTTTCTTGTTGYGTGAGTGTAGAATATGCCTATTACAACTGATTTAATCTGTTAATCAAAACAGTTTAGGATACTTTATTTGCTGTGTTCTCTAAACTCAYTGGGGCTAGCCATGTCAGAAGGGTACAAACACAAAAACAAAGGAGGAAGGAAACCTAATTTAGTGTAGTAAATGAGAATGTTTCAAAAAGTAATAATAAAAATAAAGATATCCGAAAATTTGATTCAGTAAAAATCCCTTAGCACAGAATATTTACCTACAGTAAGTTTTGAAAACCATTCTGCCTGGCACATTTTAGAAACAAGCAAGGGAAGAAAATGCACCTTGGTAAATGTACTCTAGGAAGAAGTTACTTGCAGAAAGAATTCATTAGTTCCTTTCCATCACTATATTTCACTTTCCTGAACATGAATAACATTTTCTGTCAGTCATAGAAATAACACGTTAAGAGAAATTAACTTTTTTCACAGATGACACATCCTTTCCGAATTGGTGAAAGAAACTATGGGAGATGGAGTGAAATATTAACAGCTGCAGTTTAAGTGTCAAGATCTGAACAAAATCACAGAACTAAACACTAATGACTACAAACCACATTCCTCAGCACAGCTTAACCCAGTCTGCTTGTAAGAGAGCAGATACCCCTCAGTGATGATACTGTGCCTAATTTATTGAGCATCTACAACATGTAATAGGCTATCGCTATCACCTGCAATAGTGGAATCAAAACGTCTAGGTTCACATAGATGTATTTGTTTCCCCCCTTTATAAATAGCAGCAAAAAGAGCTATAAGCAGCTGTCAGAATGAATCTTACTCACCTGTCCAAGCGTTAGTACTTTTCGTGTCACTGAATATCTAAATGGGCAGGTTCTACTCCTACAAAGTATTTAAGAGAATTTAGAGAGACTGCCACTCTGACACTTTAAATCAGAACATAGCTGTTGTTTATACTGTGTGCATTTGTGTTTGGGTATGTGTGTGTATTTAACTCTATATAAAGAGAAACACAGATGTATTTTTTGTCTTTCTCAGCTTTCTCTGAGTTTTTTTCAACTGAATGGATTATTAACTGCTCCCAGGCTCACTTTGTGTGCCACTTTCACTTCACAAAATAATTTTATGGCTAACTTACAAACACAGGAAAATTGAGGTTTGATGAAGAAATGTTTATGAACCATTAACTAGTGCCTTCTGCCAGTGCATGCCTCTCTGGTGAGGTAGGAAGACAGTGGGCAAAAAGTGTTATTTTAGTCACTCAGGTATTAAAGAATTGGACAGCAGGCAGCCCGAGATTCCCAATTACCTTTATCAAGACACCAATTCTGTTTCCACTAAAAGCAATGTGAATTGCAGTAGAAGGACAGAAGAGCGTGGAAATTCTTTATGAACATGGAAAATTGTAAATTTACTTTTTGAAGCTTTTTAAATGTATTTTCTGTCAAAAATATTTTCAGGAACCCAGGCAGAATTCAGAATTCATGTCTGCACATTCAGTCCAATACCTGATACTAAGTTTAGGACATTCTATTTGCAATAGACTATCAAGGTTTCAACAAACAGATTGCCACAATCCTCTTCACGTCATGCGAGGAAGTTAATGTGCAATTAACCCCCTTTTCTCTTCCCCATCTAATTACTTTAAAAGTGAGGATGAAATCAGAGTTGTACTTATACAGCTTTGAACAACCTTGTACCTTCTGAGTCTGAGTCTGGAATATCAGACTACAGAGGTGGTTAGTTTGCATATGAAGTGCTGCAAAAACTCATACTGCTTCTATGTGGAGGCCTTCCTGATAGCAATCCACTTTTTGTGTCAGTTCTTCAAAGCTCATGTGCTCTGCTCCATCATCAGTACATCAGTACTTCACAGAAGAAATTTAAATGTACTTATTTGGGGTAAAGGTGCACAGTCTAATGTCAGTGAGTTTATTACAAAATATGTTTTTGAACTAGACTTTGGGCATATGTGTGCGTAGATAGCTTCCTTAATTAAACAAATAGCTAAAGCAGGGTATGTGACACTAGGATTTGGATTAACATACTCAGGTGCACTGTCGTGTATATATGGAGGATTTTGCACATGTATGATGTATAAAAAGAAAGCTGGGGTTCAAGGCAAGCTATTTTAATTTCAAATTTTTAATTTCTCAGCTGTGGTTGAGAGGTTTGTTGTTATGAAAGAAGCTGAAAGTTGTACTTTATCTTTTCTCCATAAGAATTGTATAGCTTATCAAAACCACATCTAAATATACATAGTAGGGGGAAAAATATTCAAAGAGAATTTCAAAGAGAAAGGATAAGGGAAAATCAGCAAAGCAGTACTATATTCTCCAGGCAAGAATTTTTGCTACTGCAGTGACTGTAAAACCAGGCTTTGGTCTGATTGCTCATGATCTTTTTAATGAGGCTGCAGGAGCCTTCCCTTCCAGACTCTAATGAGAGAGTGCAATTGTGTAACCTTGTCAACAGACTGAGTCCCAAACAAATGTAACCCTGGAAAAAGGGAGACTGTAAAGAGTTGAGCCTATACAAGGTTAATTAAAGCTTTTTTAAAAACATAATCCATTACAGATAGTAGGAAAGCGTTATGGATGGGTTAATTGATTCACATGGAACCACGTGCTGCTGCTGGAATTGCTCGGCAACTGTAACAGAAATTAAATTACAACATGACCTGCCACCACAGGAAGGAGTCCGAAAGCAATATCCTTGCATATACGCTGCTGTCAGTGGAGCTGCGTTTGTGTGTTTGTACGCACAATTTAATGATTTTGTTATTTTCTTTACTTTTAATATAGGATGCTCTTTCATACTATACAAATACATAATTGCAAAGCATGAGCCTGTATTATTTTTTTCAGTAAAGTTAACTGATTTTTTTCTCCATAATGGTGCTATCATTTTAGTAAGAGTTTCAGGATAAGCTGCAGCCAACCCTGGTTCTAGTGGTTACAGAGCTCCACTGAAACAGGTTTGTCGGGGATGAATAGTTAAATGCTCAACGCTAAGCAGCTGTGTGTCACAGGCGCTCTGTATAGATGAAACATGCAAAAACAGTCTTGTTCCCTCTGATAGCATGACGAAAATCCTTAAGATTAAACACCTCAAGCTTTTTCTTGAAGAATGTTTTTATCAGGCCATTCTAAAGAGAACAGTAGTCACCTATGGCTGTTGCTGCAGCATGGACACTAAGGTCACGTTCAGAAAAAAGAATTTAAACCTTTATAGAGGGTGATTAGGCACCCCTTTGAATGCAGTGCAGCTAATCCTTTGCTTAAAGGCAGCCACTAGATGAGACATTAATTAGTATTAATTAAAAGATTATTAGTAAAATAAACAGAACAGAACTACTTACAAAAGCATGGATGGTAGCAGTAGGAGGATCTCTTACCTCTATCTTATTTCACCAAATGAGACTGAAGCATCAAACTGCATGTAAGGTAAGGGTAAGGTGTAAGTGCTTTCACTGTCTTTCATGAAAGAGAACCCACACCGTTCTCCTGCAATACATCTTCCTCTTTCCTGTACAGGTCTCCATGTGCTGGGCAAAGCCTTTGAACACAGTGAAGCTCTACAGACTCTGTACTGCTCCATTGCTCTGTATAGGTTGATAGCAGGTGATAGATAAGCCAATAGCCTCTGATGTATGAAACCCAGGAGCGGAGAAGTGGTCTTGTTATTTTTTTAATGCATGCATATTTGCATATATGATACAGGAGTCAAACCAGTGAGATTAATGATCAGAGCACAACAGTTGACAGTTTTGAAGACGGGGGAATAATCTGGAAGAGGGTGTGATATAGCAACCAGATGATGACGTGCAAAGAAAGACAGTATCAYGACTGGGAGTGAAAAATATTACTAGCTTGAAACGGTGATGATGGACCTGCCACTTGTGGAGACAGTTTCACACAGCATAAAAATGTGTGTGTGGTGTAAATTAAAAAGGGACTATTGGAAAAACCTAAGAAATAATAAAATGCTATTGTTATCATTTTGGATGACTACAAATAGAAGTGTATCACTTCACTATGCTTTATTTAATTATTCCCTGTAGAAAATTATTTCCAATYTAAAAGGAACACACAAGAGTTTCAAACTATCATAAAAACAATGAAATCCGTTTTCTGCTAACTTCACAGTTCTCTTCTGCCATATGGATTCCTCACTGTTACTGCACACATTGACAAGTGAGAATGTTGTCATTTTCAAAAATGCTGATGTGAGCCCTCCTACTTAGCCTGCAACCTGTGTACGAAGTTGCTTYTCCTGCATCTTTCAGTATGATTTCTTGCTCACTAGGATTGTAAAAAAGGTAGAATATATAATATACAGTGAAGGTGGTGTTTAGCATTCCTAAGGAAATGTTCTCAATCTCCATATTTGTACTAGTCTGTACTAGGGTGGGCTATCGCTTCTTTTTTGAGGGAGAAAGCTCTCAGCCCAGAATGGTTGTTAAGCAGATTAGTATTTAGCGTATTCAGCTGGGATGCGAGTGACCCTGATTCAAGATGCTCTGTAGCCTGCCTGCCACTCTTTAGTAGCACTCCTGCCATGGCAGATGTTCTAGCTCTGTTCTTATAACAATGCTTATCCTCTCTTCAGACTAACTCTGGAGGAGAGGAGTTACTGACCTCTCTGATGAGTGTTGGCATCTGTTAGAAGTCTGTTGCATTTTAATACCTTGTGTTTTCCTTAGGCATTTGCATCAAAAGGCATTCAGACATCTGCTTGTGGATTTCCAGCTTTCATATCCATATGCTGAGATGGAAATAGCACTTGAGCTACTTGGTGGGAGTTGGGTGCGTTTTGAGAATCCCACTAGGAACCCATCTGGTTTGTTATGTATCTAAAACAAAGTTTGGAACTTCCGTCCTTCAAGGCTGGACTGCATCAATACAGACTGATAGAAATCAAGCATCCAGGAGCCTTAATTCCAAAAATTTTTCATCAAGCACTAAGGAATTTCAATCTATGATGCGGCTTTGAACACTGAATTACTGCCTTAAAAGCCTGCTTTGTGGAGAAACAACGCTCATTGGAAAAAAGGGTTACCAAAAGAGCACTGAGGCATTGACATATGGATTTGCAACATGACTCGTTGCCAGCATGTATTGCATACAGGTGAAGAAAACATTCTCAGATTTTTAAGCAATTTTGTTGCTAATTTAAGCAACAATGTCTGCAGATCTTCCATATCCATTATTCCATAAATATTTCATATCTTTTCTATCAGTCACTTCAGTACATGCAGGAATTCTGATTAAAGGCATCAGGAGCAAAAGAAACAAGTTTTTCTTCCTTTGGGAAGAGAATATGCAAAGCTTATCCTTTGATTATGAGACTCAAATGTTATCGATTTCCAGTGATTCTGTTTTTATTTGATGTATAGGTATCACTGAAATTATTTCTAATAAGTACCTTCTCAAAAATTCCTTAACCAGAATCTAAATGATTCTTAGCCTTTATGAGTTATTTATATTCTATATAAGAAAAACAATTTTTGTATACCTATAGCACATTTGTAGCACTGATATACTTTCAAAAATGTCTTCCATCCTTGTGTTATATTTATTGAAACGGAGAGAGAGGGAGAGGAATGGGGAAAACATACTATCTAGACTACCATTCTTTCAAAATTAAATTATTTAAAATATCAAACATAATTTACATGATTTGTCAGTACTTTTTTTATAAATACTTTTGAAAACTGAAGTTACCAATCAGTCTCCTTTACTTGTGGAGTCAATATTTTTTCTTTCTTCATGCCAATTACTAAGCTTTCTGATAGCAAACATTGCATGGCAAAACATGGTTTTTTTTCTTGAAGCACACTCTGTTTCTACAAAAATATGACTCCTTCTTTCAAAGAAAGGTATGCAGTCACTAACACATATATCAAATTTGAATCAACACTTCCTGTGAAATTTTGATAAGGTGCCTAACTTTGTTAGTTGTTTGCTTGATAAAATCACATACTATCATAATATTTCAAATTAGATGCTGACATTAGCTTCCAAAAGGATACTCCAGTACTATGTTGCATTTTGCACTGTCCTTGCACCAATTGTCCTGTCAATTTAATTTTACAACAGCCCACATACTTCCTTGGACTTCCTTGGAGTAGTGGCTCATTCCTAAATAACTCTTGAATAAATGAGAGTAGAACYAAATTCCAACTTTGGCCAATGCAAAGCAGCATAGATAAACATGAAATTTATATTGCTTAAAGTTAGAGGGCATGTAGAATTTGACCTTTAAATTAAACCGTTATAAGCGAATAACAATGATTTATTTTCCAACTGTTATCTCAGCAAGGCTCATTTCTAAAGAGTTGTGATTTTCATTTAAATTCATTTGTGTCCTTGGTCACATCCTGTAAACTTCTCTACAGAGGAGGAATTCCAAATGTCACTTATAATAACTTTTTTAAAACATCCAGAAATATTTTTATATCTTGGACAAAATATTCAGCAGAAAAGCTGGTAGAAATGGCACAGATTGAAGAATGTGTCTTTTTCCATGTTTAGATAGTTCTTCCTTTTACTTAGAATCACATGTGCCTCAAATAAGCAATTATATTAAGAAATCTAAAAGGAAAAAAAGTATTTTTAATACCTATTATTGTCAAGATTATGTTTAATTTAGCCATTTATGTGTAGTTATAATTGTACAAACTTATATCTTAGTACGATGTGGTCCGAAAAACTCTACCCTCCTACAATATGGGTTTATTGTTATACAAGCTCTAAAATTTCTATCTGCTCAAGTTTTACTTGAAACTTTGTTTTTATATATTTATACTACTTAATGATTTCTCAGTAGTAAAGCATACCTGACATTGATACAATACATTCAATTCAATTTCACATGTTTTTTGGATCATCCTTCTATAAAATGGTTTTAATATAACAAAAAGAAGGAACATTTTGACTTTGAAAACTTACTTCAGTTAATGCAGACTTGTAACTCCTCCTAGTGATTTTCACTTTTTTATTCTCTTATTCTTGATAGTTACAGATGGCTTGGTATGAGCATAATGAAGAGCTCAAAAATGCAGATATCATGTAAATACAAAATAATAGAGTTCAGAATTCTGGAATACAGAAATGGAAACTTTCTTCCCCACAATTTTATTTTATAGAAACAACATTCTTTTTGTTTTTATTTCTTAATAATGGGAAAATAGAAAGATTATTAAATTTCTTTCTTAACACTATCAGATTAAAGAATGAGTGATAAGGTTGAAAATTAACTAATCCACAACAATAAATATGAGTCCATAATGCCAAGATTTAGCTGATGTTACAGAAAATGCTAGAAAATGCTAAAAATAAAGGAATAAAAATAAATGAACATCTCTCACTTATTCACTTACCAATCTATTGCCTCCTGACTACGAATCTGTGGGACATGGCTTGTTCTGCCTTTTTATGTACTGAGTGTGTAACAATGGGCAGAAGGAAGCTTTTATATATATTTATATTATTTATATATATGTTGCAGGACTATATCTTGAATAATGATGTTTGTGCCAGCTTGTAAAGTGGATTTATACAGAAAAGTACTTCAGAAATTCTTTGATGGACTTTAAAAAAACAACAACAAAAGATCATGGACTACAACAACATTTAAGCCAGAACTTGACAGCTAAAATAATTCTGTTCCATTTCAGTAGCTTAGCTTCATACATATAGTCCTGCAACAGAAATATTTGGGTGAAATTTGGAAATGAGCCTGAGCTATTTCTTTTAAACTGAAATAATATTCCTCAGGCTTTGGAACAAAAGTGTTAACTGCAGGAACAATTCATTGAAACTTTACTTTAGATATTATTCCTCTGAGGCTATAAAGTCTATCGTTAGAGAACAACTACAGCTACAAAAGTCCAAACCAAAACTCACCTCTCTAGTTTGTTTCCTCCTATTTTAACATTCCAATTTACACTTCAAAAATCAGGTAAGATCTATGCTGTAAAAAGCATTTCATTTTTGCTCATCCTCTATGACCTTACTGTGCATATCTTAAAAAAAAGATTTCCTTAGGAAAAGGTACTCGCTTTTATTCTCAAAGAAACTGATTTGAAAAATTAATTTATTTCAAGGGCTCTTCTCTCCTATCCAACCCATGTGGCCCATGGTGCTTGCACTATTACAATTAATGACACTTTTCAGCTTTGCACACTCATGCTTTTCGGCCGCCAGATGCTTTTTTTTTTTTTTTATCATAAAGAAGGCATGACATTCCTTATGGCAAGAATTTATAGTGGTGTATATTTCAAGAGGGGAATGGCTCATCCCTGATGCTTGCACTATTACAATTAATTACATTTTTCAACTTTGCATGCTCCTGCTCTTTGGCAGCCAGATGCTTTTTTTATCATAAAGAAGGCATGACATTTCTTATGGCAAAAATTTATGGTGGTGTATATTTTAAGAGGGGAATGGCTCGTTAGTTCTTTAGTTCAAGTTGTCATACGGCTATATATTTACTATAGGGCCACATACTGAAAATTCTGATTTAGAAGAAGTGTTACCTGATTATCTAAAAATATGTTCTCATAAAAGAAATGTTCATTTTTTTCCTCAAAAATATACTGCTGTTCTAGTTATTGTGTCTGTATAATTTATCTTTGATTGCTACTTCTGCATGAATTTTTGCTCAATCCAATTTTGAAAGGCTTCCAAACCAAGAAATTTCCATGGGCTTCCCTTCTTCTGTTTGATAAGCACTCTAATTCCTCAACCATTTTCAACTCCATTCATTCAAATATCGAACTCAAAATATTCAAATGACCTTATGTGACTTGCTGTAAATAGATGGGCCCCTCTCTTTGTTACACCTAAGCAGGGTTTCCCGATCTCCAAAGACCTCTTGATCCACACTGTTATCAAAGTTTCAGTTATTGCTGGCTGTATCCTTTTTGGTCACATGGGTTGATGGTGATCGTTCCAAGCCCAAGGCCTGCATCAATCCACTTGAGATAATGTATAAATCATGTATTTCCAAGCAAATCTAAATTCATCAAGTAGATGATTCATCATTTTATTACAATACCATCAGTTTTCTATGACTCCAAGTCTCTCTTTGCCCAATAAGGTGAAAATTAACCGATTTTTTTTAAATGGGTAAGATTCAGATACCTTATTTTTAAGGATTAAATCATTTCATATACTCTTAAATAGCAACTTGCTTTTCACTAGGCACAAACAAATTGTTTCACTCACAAATGAGCTGCTACCAATGAAAAGCCAAGAAATGTTATTGTAAGTATGCCTCTGAGTCTTTTACATTCTGCTAACCCTCAGAGTAATAGTAATAAAATCTGCTTGACAAATGAACATGGTTTTTATTCAGATGTCACATTTTTCCACCACATACTATAGTCTGTGGCATGCACCTTTATCACAGACTTACTTCTTTCTCTACATCTATCCATGGATATGCCTTCTGCCTAGCGTAAATCAGTAATGGATAATATCACCTGAAAGATTCATAGTGCAAAAAAGATAGAAACTCCCAACAAGTATCACATGTATCACATTTGGACAAGCAGGAACAAGGGAACCTGTAGGAACTGTAAGGAGAATGGTATTGCCTCTTCCCTCCTAACCTTCTCCTCTCTCATAAGTCTGGTCTAAACGGGCAGCAGAGCTGTGGTCCCTGAGCTCCGCACAGTGGACAATGCAAGACAAGGGAGCTTTAAGGGTCTCTCCCCCTGCTCCCCTGGGCCCTGTGGCTCCTTTTCCTTCAGCAGCCCTTCCTCACTCACTCCCTGCCCTGGCGCCGTGGCCCCACGCGCCTGGCACCTCTGTCCTGCGAGCCCCAGGGAAGGCTGGAAGAACACAGGCAGCCCCCATCCTTTCCTGTCCACACCACTACTGTCTCCACGCTAGCCAGCCTCTGCACTGCTGGTCTGCACAGATTATATACTTATATACACACAGATTATATACATGCAGCACGGACAGTGTACATTACGTACACAGCTTCTGCAACAGAAATAGGAAAGGAAGCAGGAAGAGGCCACTGTGATAGACAGCAGCCCAGTGAGGCCAGGCTAGGCCACACGGACAAAAGCGGTCTCAACACAGAAAAAAACACAAAGTTAAGGGTTTGGGATATYGTAGTAGCTCTGGAACCCCAAAATTTTGATACTATTTAGTGCTGTATGCATTTAGATTATCAACAYGACATGGAGCACTTCAAGCATCAGTAACGTGGCCAATCTGCTAGCAAATACAGGCAACCTAAATGATCGTGTCTCCAGCGTGTTCTCAACTTCTCAAAATGCAGAAACAAAGAGTTAATGCTGCTCCACTCGAACTAAATAGTAAGTTTACTTTGGAATTTCTTGCCAATATTTTGATTTTTGTTGTACTTTTTATTCATGAATTTGTACTACAAAACTGCATGGGGTGTTTAAACTTTAAAACACACTAAGCTAATCTTTCAAAAAGACTTCATTAGCTTGAGTACTGTAAATTAATAATTTCATACAGCTCAAATTATTGCAATGAAATGGTCTTTCAACGCACAGTGCAGCATCCTGCTGAGTATTAGCAGTGGGAAATGTATCCTTAATGGCATGCACATTAAATTTATAAGATTACAGTATTTGCTTTGAATATATCAATCTGCGTGTTCATCTGTCAGTTTTTCTACAAGAACAATGCAATTACTACAGATTACTCTTTGTCTTAATTTCAACAGATGAGAAAAATTCAGATGATTGAGATTTCCAGAAATATTTCAGTGAGTGTATACTTCTATTTCATCTAGGGGTTTTGAAGGACTGTAACCTCAGTCAGTATCTATCCTGTGGGCCATTATAAAATCTACATTATCCTAACATTTTACCATACATTTAATTCCATTTTAAAATTACATTTAAAGTAATTTCTTGTGAAATGTCCTATAAAATTTAAGAGGCAATGACAACTTTCTACAGTTTCATTTAACCAAGATGTGGGATTTGTATTTAATCCCTGTGGTATAATTAATTGTCCTTGAAACAGAAGAAAGAAAGGCAAGAAAYAGGGAATAAGATTTTAGGTTGGTATGATTTTACTGTATTTCACATCTGGGAAATATCAGGCAGTAAGTCAGGAAGTTCGGGTCATTTCTCCTTTACAGCTTTACCCAAGGCAGATTTCTGCCAGTAACTTGCCTCCTTTGTCTTCCATTTCAGTAGATGCAAGCACTGCTGAGCACCTGTTACCTTCCTAATGTACAGAGTTGAAAGGGCAAAAAACAGTGAAAGGGCAAAAAACAGGGTTTTTTTGTTTGTTTTTTTTTTGTTGGTGGTGGTGTTTGTTTTGTTTTGTTTTGTTTTTGTTTTTGTTTTTTTTTGAAGATGCCTTCTCCAACTCCTGAAAGTTGATATCTGACTTCTTCTTGGGTATCTTTACACTTACTCATATCTTGGTAATTATATTTCCACTCTCCCTTTCAAGAGGGAAACAAGCTGACATTTCAGGACASCAGCTTGGCTAAACTCATGTCTGAATTCCAATGCAAAAAGAAGCATATAGGAAGAGGAAGCAGGAACTGGCTACAGAGGARGAAAAGCCAAAGCTGAAATGGAGTTGACATTTGCAAGAGATGTCAACAGTAACATGAGGAGATTCTGCCATTGTGTTGGTTTAAAAGGCTGAGTAAGGAAAATAGAGGCTCACTGMTGAATGGGGTGGGTGATTTAGTGACAGAAGTCACAGATAAGGTTGAAGTATTCAGTACCTCCCTTGCCTAAGCTTTTGCTAGCAAAGTCTCCTGGGTCTCTGCAACTAGAGGCAATGTTTAAGGAGGAGGAGAATGATCAGTAGTGGAGGAGAATCAAGTCAGGGATATCAGAGAGATCTCAACCTATATGAGTCTGTGGCACCTCCATGCACTGCACSTAAGGGTCCTGAGAAGCTGGCTGATGTCCTTGCAAGGAAGCTCTATATCATCCTGGAGAGCTCRTGGAGATCAGTCCCTGACAACTGGAGAAAGGCAAATGCTGCATCAGTCYTCAAAAAGGGCCAAACTAGAGGCCAGTTGGCCTCACTTCAGTCACTCTGAAAATCATGGGGCGAGTGTATGTGTGAGTGTACCCATGCACATAGAGGAAGATAGAGAAAAGAAGGCTTCACCTGGGAAAGCCTTATGTGACTACCATAGCCTTTAGAGGGTGTTCTGATCCTTCAGTAACAAAGTATCTCGAGGGTTTTGTTTTTAATGAGCAGTAGTAATAGCAGCAAAAATTGATCTGGCTTTCCTATAGTTGTTAGTGGCACAATGCAAAGGAGATCTATAAAAAAAAAAAAAAAAAAAAAAAAAAAAAAAAAAAAAAAAAAAAAAAAAAAAAAAAGGTCCTTCTACATATAAACTGAAAAGATACTTTCATTTCTTGCTGCCACAAGCATCTTACTAGTTACCTGCTTTACTAAAGAGTACAGTATGGATTCAAACCCTGTGAGTACTTCTGCTCTAAAAATAATCACTGGATATTTTCATGGAATGCTTCACTTCCAATACTTGGACAAAACAATATTATCAGTTATGCAGGAACAGGCATACCACTTCTATTCCTTTTTAACAAAGACTTTAGGATTATGCAAGCAAGTAACATAATGAGTTTTGGGTTGCTTTCTTAAAATGTATAAAAAATAACTGTTTTCCTTTCAACATACTCTGAATTTAGTACATTACAAATATGAAAGATAACATCTGAAACACTGATTTATAGCTGGTAAATTGTTTTTTTCCAACTAAATATTTTTAGCTTTATGTTTGTGTTTATTCACACTGGGATAAAAATGGAATTTCAACCAATAGTATTGATTTTTTTTTTGCAAAAACTTTTGGTTTCATCAGCATTTTAATTTTCAGCAAAACTCTAAACAATTTTTTGAAATATCTTTCATCTTTTAATTTTAATTCTGACAGTTCTTTTTATGAACTACAGCCTCCTTTATCAGCACATTGAATAAAAAGAACAAGTTGCATTTATAACCTGAGGTACCAAAATAAGCTAAGAGATATTTTAAAAAATACTGAAAAAATGTGAAAAAATACCAAAGAACAGAAAAAAAAAAACTTTCAGTTTTTCCCTAAAATTTTCATAAACCATAAAAGAGAATTTTTGATTTGTTCTTATTCATTCATGCCCTTGAAGAGTTTAGACCTTTCTTGGGCCTCACACTTGAGCATTGACTCAAAACTGTCATTAATCTACTACAACAGTTAGTTCCAGGCCACTTTGTTTTGCTTCCACTGACCTTACCAAAGCTATTTGMTTTTGCCCTGATATTCAGACACATAAACAAACATATCAATGGATACAAGAATAGAATTATGTTTCTTGAAGACACGCCTATGGCTAGCACACTTGCAACTCCAGAAATGCTGGTATTTCACCTACTATCTTGGTATTGTGGCTTGTTTCCTTAATGACAGAAAGCAATTGCTACTTTCTCTGTAAAACAGCTTTCACTTGAACCGAACAATAGAGCTTTAACAACCAATAAATAACTGTAGAGATTAAACTAAGCTGCAAGTAGTATAAGCCCATTAAAGTCCATAGCACCAATATAATAAGATTTTGTGTAACAGTTATAGGTCAGAGAATGACAGTCATGAGAATAATTTTAAAACCATGAGAGCTGCTGTAATAGGATTTTTTGGAAGGACAAAAATCATTTGGTGTTTTATAGGATGGTAATGGCATTTTAACACAGATTTACAAGTGCTTGATATGTCCTGCATATTTTGCAAATTAACTGAATTCGTAATGTCACATTATAGCTTTGAATTAATGTGAAAGAACACAGAGAGCTATAAGAACACACAGAGCCGAGACCTTATGAAGCACATGAGCAATGAACAAAGTGAACAGTTTTACGCTATGTCACACTTTTAACAGTGGGCTAGCTGAATCCCCACGAGTTCAGGCATCTGTTCCTCATCACTGGCAAGACCAAATGGGAGGGTAGGTACGAGCTGCCTGCTGATCAGAGAGGGAACAAACACTACTTCACTAGGAAAACTAATGCACTGAGCAGCTTTCCCTACAGATCTGAGAACTCGGATGAAGGAAAGCTCTCCAAGCTTGAGAGCTCACTGATATCAGCCCAGTGGGCTTGGAACAAATTGCAATTTGAGTCAGCAACCAAGAAAAATGTCCAGCTGCTCTAGTCAGGGGAGGCAAATTGATTGAAATGATTAACATAGAGATCATGTTTTAAATGTTGTTGCATCAGATTATTGCATGGGTATGTCTGTAGGCAAGTCAAGTGCGAAGACAGTGAAGACCAAGTAAAACAAAGCATGAACTAATCTCCAAACAGCACATCTAAATTCTCATTTTCTTGTGCGCACCTAGAATTAAAGATGAGTGAAAACTTATACAAAATGGAAATTTCTGATATTTTTCTAATTTCATTAATGAATGGTATAGACATTCAGTAGAGTAAAATAAATAATAACAATAATAATAGTAATAATAATAAATAATAACAACTTCAGAATTTCGAAGTTCTTATCTAATTGTTTTTAGCGTTATTTTCAACCAAAAAATAGATTTAAATAAAGAGAAATAGATTGCAGGAAATTTTTGTCCGTATTGCTGTCGCTAACCCCAACTGGTGTGGAACACTTATCAGACTAGGCATATCTCTCAAGAGAATAAATCTATCCTCTAAGAGGATCAATCTCCACAGTTCCAGGGGATTAAGAAAAAAACAGTAGCTTTTCACAAAAAGAAATATTTCTATTTCATTTCTTGCAGAATGTGGAGGCTCGATATGAAAGGACGGTCTCATAGAAGAATTCCATTCTGGAGTAAAGGAGTCTCTGCTATGGAATTCTTCTATGATAGAAGACAAGTCATGTAAAATGCTCTCACAGGTGGCCACTATTTAATTTGAGATTCCTGGGGTATGACTTATAGAAACKCAATGTACTCTTGACTTTGATGTCAGTCACTGAAAACTGTGCTCTGAACATAAAGTACTGCATAATGCAACTATGGACCTTTTGTGTCCAAAATTATGAAATACTTTTACCAATTCCAGCTTTCAACTCTGTTTAATTTCTGTTATAGAAATTGAGGATAATAATGTTTCACCCTGAAGAGATGTTTTGAAGACAAGTTTTGAGAAGAACTAAGACGATTGAAGTTTAAGCATCGGACAAAGAGCCATGAAAATATCAGTTAATCTGTATTTTGTGAGGGGTTTGTATGAATCAAAAAAGGTAATACATGGGGAAGACAGGAAGAGAATGAAGATAAATTTTGAATGATAGTTATTCTGTGAATTCTGTGTATTGTGAAAAAATACTATGGGACTGGGTAAATAAAAACATATCACTAATCCAAAATAGACATGGACAAGTAAATCAGATTATGTTATATTCTCCCTAATTTTCAAGTTCTTGATTGTCAGTATTCTAACCATTTTAATTGTTTTATTTGACATATAAGGATATATCCTTATATGTATCCTTACATATGCATGTATGTAGCAAAGAGATTTGTAAAAGTTTAAAGATTTTCTGTGAATATGTGGGAGATCATTKCAAGCAATTTATAATAGATAGGCATAACTGTTACTCAATATCCTATATACATTTCTATAAGACTGCTATCAAAAATATATTTGTAAGAAAAAAAGCACAGGTAAACCTTAAAGCGAGCCACCTATTACAAGTACTGAGCTTATTTTTACAGTCTTGATTATCTGGATGTCCAAAGGAATTGATTTAGTGCTTTTTCAGGATTAATTTATCTAGTTAGACATAAACTTAATAAGCAGAGAATTAAAATTGTTGTACAGACTGTTAATAGTCATTTGAGGGAGAGGAATAAAGGCCATTAAGTAAATCAAGGTGATAATCTGTGACAGAACAAGTACCTGAAAATGAGAAAGAAGACATATTCCTAACATGTCATGTGTAGTCTCTACAAAAAGCCAGAAGCAGCCTATATAAAATGTTAATACAAGTAGAATTGTTATATGTAAACATGAGTGGTTTTTCAAGTTTGTAAAATTCATCAAAGTTCAAGCCCAAAGGTAGTAGTGAATGAATAATGAAAATAACAGCATATATAAATTTAAATAAGTCCTAGAATGAAAAAAGACCCCACTCCCTGAGCCAAATTTCAAATGAAAACACCTGAGAGAGGGCAAGAAAGCCATCATGAAAAAAAAGAAAAGGATATAAACAGAGGAAGTAACCACCGAATAAATACATGATTGCTAGTCCTCAAAGCTTGGCGCAAGATTATATTAAATACAGATAGAATAGATAGGCAGACAGATAGATAGATAGAATTGCACATCCTTGTTTAGTATTTTCCCTAGTTTCCACCTTAATCATCAGGATCTTGTCAATGCTTTATTAGAATTAATGTAGATTATTTTCRCCAAAAGGTTTTTTTCCTAGCATTCAGAGGGAGCTCAGGAAAAAACAAAAAATATAAAATCAACTATTTTTATTTCTTTGGAAATATAAAGCTAAACACAGAGCTGTGTGTATGTATTAAAGCAAAACTTCCAAAATAGGATGCCTCAAGTACGAAATTTCAATAATCCTACTTGCCTCGTGATGTTCAGGCCTTAAACTCTGGTTATCCTACTTGCCCATTGCTTTACTCTTTCTGTTCTGAATCTACTTTATTTAAACACTGCTGAAAGAACAGTGCCCAGAAGTTCTGATGAGATCTGAGAGTTTTTATAGTGCCATTAATAAAGCTATTCTCTAYAGAAAATGCTTCATTTGGCACACCTTGGAATTGTTTGTTGCTCTTCTAGGTTGCATCAGATTCATGCATCACAGCCATCCCATCATCGGTTAGTGCTCCCAGCAACAGTTTCAGCTCAGCACATTGGTGGAGTAGAGGTTGTTGTTTTCCTCGTTGGTCCCTGCCCAACACCTATTTTGCACCATTTCATTTCATCTAACTTCAATTCCTCTGATCTTCCAGATCATCTACAACGCACATTATTAAGCCTAATTTCCTAATGTTTGAAAAGTTTTGGAGGCACTATTTCACTCTTTTAAAAGAAATRGACAATGAAAGCAAACCATTAGCACAGCCACTCTTTGTAGAGGACATTTGAATGTGTTTGTGTGCATAATATAAARGTTTGGGGACAACTGCTGAAAAGAAAAGGATAGGCAGGTGAAGTTTAATATCTAAGACACACAGTGCTTCACAAGACCTGTGTGGCTGACTCTTCTAATGATTGATTCTGGCCTTATCTCTATTAACTTGTGAAGCTATGAAAACAAGAAATGTGGTAAGAGTCAGATCTACAATCTGTAAATATGTCATATTTAGAAGTAACCTCCACCACATACACAACAGTGTTTCACCAACAGGCAGTATAAATATATTCCCAAACATAAAAAAAAAATATATAAAAAAAAAGAAACAAGACAATGTAGATAAATAATAAATCACTGTGCTTCATCTATTGAGGCAAAATTATGAGCACAACATTATAGCATRTGGCACAGTGATGATCTGACCTAGCTTGCTATGAGAACATGAACATGACTGTTCAGACACTTAAGCAATGGAACAAGCTGTCATGGGAGGCTGTGAAATCCTCTTACAAGGGGATAACGAAAGCTAAGGGGATCTACATCTCCCAAAGACTGCTGTCAGGAACACCATGAAATTTGCCCAGATAAAAGTGAGACAATGACCCACCCAAAAATTCTTAATCTAAAAGATTAAGTACATTATGTAYTCTACACAACTCCATCCCTCTTTACCCTCAAACTAAACTACTAAGCAAATGAATTATTTCATTAAACTCTTTAGTTTCCAACATGACTCATACTTTTAAGGAGGGTTGTCTTTTCCAAAGTTTTCATTCTTAATTCTCCAAAGTCTGCAATGCATGTTCTGTAGTYGTATCAGACAAGCTGGCAAGCTGAGACACAAAATGTGGCCATCTTTTCACAAAGTCAGTTTGACTATGGTTCATACTAAAGCATAAGAAGTAAAWATATATGATACAACATGAAAGATATATAATCAAGATTTTTTGGTAGATAATTAGTTCTACTCTATGCAATTAAAATATRTTTTCATTTAAGAACTAAAAACCTTTAATAACACGGTATTTTTTGAAATAAGCTATATTACAAAAAGATTAGACACTTTTTTCATCATTAATGTTTTCCTTTTCATACCGTATATTGTAACACTGAAAAATCGACCAGTTTCCTTTCCTTTCATTTTGTAGACAGTTTTGCTTGGTTTTAATTTCACTGCTGCTCTATGAAATACAGTAAAGAATTTTTGTACAACTATTTCTATGAGAGCTTTAATTTCATTGTTTCCCTTCCCTCTCCCCTGAGATCTCAAATATGTTCTGTAAGTTAGATTAGACAAAAAACACTGCTTACAAGTAAATACYGTTGTCCCTTCCTCTCCAGAAATATAGGTATACAGTGCCTAGGAAACTGAGGGGGTTTTTACCAGTGTTTTTCAATTGATCAACACTTTTTATACATATAGCTCTCTAGTAGTAGATTTTCTTTTAGGCAACTCACACTTGATATTCCTTTCCTTTCATATAAGATAGCTAAACAGGAAATGTGATTTGAGCAATCTGATTCACTGTGCCTTGTTTTTGATGACTTCCCTCTATCTGCGACGCACACGATGACCTTGTCAGCTTCTTCTGCTGAAAATAGGAATAGCAATAAAGTGGTTAATCTTAAAAGTGTACTTAACCATTTTAAATGAAAAATATTAAGCTTTATCACCAATATTTTAAATAGAATCTCATTCAGAGAATTTATGTTCAAATTTATCTTAATATGAAACATATTTCTGTCTTCTTTTYGTATTAAAAGCATCATTGCTTACTGTATTTGTTATACTAAACAATGAACAAGAGTTCCGGGAATTTTGGAAAAGGCATTTGTTTATATGCAGTGACTTTCACTTGATGGCATTTGACTATCTTCTTCTTATTATTATTATTATTATTATTATTCTCTTTTCTGAGGTTTCCATCCTGCCTTTACCCACCTCCATCCGCAAAGAAAGTGTTACTTTCCCAGAACAAAATGGCTTTCTAACCTTTCCCTTTTTTCCTGCCTTACACAGAAATACGTTTTCCTTCCTCTCCTCCCAGTTACATCACACTTCATTAGTGACCAGACTTCTCTTTCTGTTATTTTGTGACCTTCTCTATTTCAACTGCATTAATATAGCTTTTTACACTTTGTCTAATATTTAGATCCTCTTTTTTTTTTTTTTTTTCAATGTTTCATAGATGCAAAGAAAAAAGGAAGCAACAAAAACATGAAAAGACTAGAATGCTAAGCAGAAAGTAAGATAAAGGTGTACTGAGGCAGAAAGAGGTTGGAAATATGGCAGTTGCATAACCTCATGGGAGCTATGGGCAATTTAAGCACCCCTAACTTTCTTAATGGTGCACAGACACATGAAGATGGTGAAGTGGCAACCTGAGAGAAACACCTGCTATCTCATTTGCTCCTTCAAAGTAATTACTCAAAAGTTACTGCATGCAATCCCTGGGGAGCCTGGAAGTCTGCCCAATAGGATGGAAGAGGAATATAAAAAAACCTACTTTATGGTGACTTCTTAACAGGGAAATTCTTTTTTTTTCTGGTTATGTCCTTTGCCACTTCACAATCTTGCCTTCAACAGAGCTTTTCTCTGAGAAAGTTTTCAAGCTTAAGGAAGGGTTTGGATCATTGTTTTGTTAATATCAAGAGCAAAGAATTAGTGGAACTTGACAATATACAGTAACAAATGTTTAATGATAAAACATATTCTAGAGAATAAAGAATATCTTAAAAACAGATATATTCTAATTTTTCATTTTTTTCTGCATTCTAAGTGTAAAACATTCTGGTCATTCATAGTTAGCAGTCCTTCACCACATTAATGTTCTAAGAAGAATAATGCAGTTAGTCAAATCATAATGTAAAAATATAAACAAAATAATAAGATTTGTGGATTAATTCTGCAAACTCCAAAACTTCTGGTGATTTAGCCATTAATCAAGGTGGACTCAACAGGCTTCATTAGTCCGTAAAAGTTAGAGGACCAACAATGTCTTCTTATTACTTCATATCAACAGACTTCATGAATCTGACAGCAGTGCTCAATCATTCAGTCCAGTATAGACTGTTGCAAGCTATATAATCATAGAATCATAGAATCAGTAAGGTTGGAAGGGACCTCTGGAGATCATCTAGCCCAACCTCCCTGCTCAAGCAGGGTCACCTACAGCATGTTAGACATGGTTGCATCCAGGCGGGCCTTGAAGATCTCCAGAGAAGGAGACTCCACAACTTCTCTGGGCAACCTGGTCCAGTGCTCTGTCACTCCCACAGGGAAGAAATTCCCCCTCACCTTCAGGCGGAACTTCCTGTGCTCCAATTTCTGCCCATTGCCCCTTGTCCTGTCACACGGGACAACTGAAAAGAGTTTGTCCCTGTCCCCTTGACACCCTCCCTTCAGGTACTTGTACACATTGATAAGATCTCCCCTCAGTCTTCCCCAGGCTGAAGAGGCCCAGCTCTTGCAGCCGTTCCTCATAGGGCAGRTGCTCCAGCCCTCTGATCATYTTYGTAGCCCTACGCTGGACTCTCTTCAGTAGCTCCAYRTCTCTCTTGGACTGGGGAGCCCAGAACTGGACACAGGACTYGAGATGAGGCCTCCCCAGGGCTGAGTAGAGGGGCAGGATCACCTCCCTCGACCTGCTGGCAACACTCTTCCTAACGCACCCCAGGAGACCATTGGACTTCTTGGCCACAAGGGCACATTGCTGGCTCATGGTCAACTTGTCATCCAGCAGCACTCCCAGGTCCTTCTCTGCAGAGCTGCTCTCCACAAGGTCAGCTCCCAGCTTGTACTGGTGCCTAGGGTTACTTTTCCCTAGGTGCAGGACTCTGCACTTGCCCCTCTTGAACCTCATGAGGTTGCTCTCCGCCCAACTCTCCAGYCTGTCCAGGTCTCCCTGAAGGGCAGCACAGCCCTCAGGTGTGTCAGCCACTCCTCCCAGCTTGGTAGCATCAGCAAACTTGCTGAGGAGGCACTCTGTCCCTTCATCCTGACAAACTTATTCATCATTGATGAAGAAGCTGAACAGGATGGGACCCGGTACTGATCCCTGGTGAACTCCACTAGCCACGGGCCTCCAATTAAACTGYGCCACTGATGGCAACCCTCTGAGCTCTGCCTTTCAGCCAGTTCTCATGTGCCATATAATATATATGACAATACTTTATCTACCTTTTCTATCTCCCTTAGTACTCACAGTAAACTTTTTTGCTTGTGTATTCCATGTAATGATCCTCTACCTGATTTGTTTTTCCTTTAGGCAAATGTGGATATCAAGTAGCAGTTTAACTAGCTTCTAGGATTTCCCCTTATTTATGTTCAATATTTTTTACGTCTTCATAGCTTAGATGGAAGTCCTATGTACTTATATTTGCCTATTTCTAGGTAGAAACCAAAAACGATCATATCCATACATGACTCTCATTTAGGTAAAAATATTCACGGGGCTTGACAGTTCTCTGCAACTAAACACCTTTTATATAACTCAATGGAACTTGAAGATCATAAGAGCAGCTGTACAGRAACTGAACATTTGCATTCATTTTAAATTGCAGGCTATATTTTTCTAGGTGAACCATGAATGCCATTGTACTGAAAGTGCTAATATTAGAAGTCACATGCAATGAGCAAAAAGGTTAAAATTCTAAGTGGTGTGATTAATCTTCTCTAGAACATAATTTTACTCATTTTAGGCAGAAATACAAAATATGGACTCTCTTCTGCTTTAGTTTTATTCCTATTTTCAGATGACCATTGAATTCTCTTTTAGGAGCTCAAATGCTGCAGCTCACTAGACAAGACACTTGGCTTGGTGTAGAAATGCACCAAAGTCAACCAGGCTGCAAAGTGCAGATGGTAAAATTACGTAAGAATTTCAAATAAAACCTTCATTTTAGTTCTATACTACTACACTTAATTTTCAAGGTCAAATAATTAACAAGATCAACACTCAGACCTTACTAATAATTAAACATTTAGCAACAATTCTGAAAGACTTCAATATAAACCTTTCCCTGAACTGTCCATACAGTGGGGAGTAATTAAATGATTTGTCAAAATTTAATTTTTATTAAAAATTTATTGCGTAAATGTTGTTATCTGTGGTGTGCACTGGTATTTGCAGASTGCTACCATTCTACATGTAAAGCCTTTTCAGTCCTGAAGATGTAATCATTCTAAAAACTCCCTGTACTATGAATCTTTTGGAATGTGTGTGCGATGAGCCAAATTGTTAAAGATATTTTGATGCTGAAATGATCTTTATCCATGAGAGTACCACAGCTAGATTACATTTATTTTGGTGAATTTTTCAAAGAAATAGAGTATGAGAATGATACAWACTGTCTCTAGTTCAAGTTGAGTTCAGTAAAATTTTCCTATCACCTATCCCCAAACAAATCAATTCAGAAGMACCTTTCAGGCTTCCTGTTAGAGTTTTCAAGAGCAAGTATTTTGTTTAGTAAATTTTGAAAAGTTGAATTWTAACAAAATTTTTAGAATTCTTATATCAAAATGACTTAGAAACTCTCAACCTGAAAGAGGGTATTTTACTCCAGGTTGAAGAACAGCATTCTGACTTATCTAAAACAATTTTTGGCAAAATAAAATATTCATACATATATATCAGATATATGTTACACATAAATTTCTTATATATCTTACAAATTGTCTTCCTAGYCACCTTTCCAGTTCAACCATTTGCCAGTTTAAAAGCTAATATATTCATATTTTATTATATAACATTAAGGCAATAATATTCGGTAAGATTTTTAAACTGTACTAAGGAGTTAATAGAAATGTAATCAGCAGATCTTTGGTGCCTAAACAGTTTAGGTGCACCTCTGAACAACATACTGGAGGACTACCTGTACKTTCAGGCACATAAGTCTAATTTAAGCCTTATGCCTAAAGCAGAGCACACTGCACAACGTTTTCAAAAACAACTAATGAGCAGAAGAATAATATCATGAATTGAAATGCTCTAACTATATTGTCTTGAATTAAAGARAAGCACAGAAAGATAAAATGTGGATTTCCAGGGAGATAATGAGARGGCAAACAAGAAGATCTAAGCTTCTTAGACCAAAGGTTTGATTAATAGTATGTAGGATACTTTTCAACTGAGGAGTATGACAGTAARACATTCTTGTTTCTCTGATTTCTTTTAGCACACAAGAAACACTAATACATAAACAGAAGATAAACTTTAAGATCTCCCTGTCTGTTCTAAGCTCTCCCCTCATTAAAAGCCCAATGGGAGTTTTGGTTTATTGACACAGTATGAATAGAARCTATAAAGATCAAAGCTCTTTCTGTCATTTATTTTACTAGTAACAAAAGGAGCTGGTTCTAAAGACAACAGATATGAAGACTGAATAGATTATTCAAGGGTTGTAAATTAACATGCATACCATAAGTGGCAATAGAGGAAGGTTTACCTCTCCATGCTGTAAAATAAACAACTCTATTTTCGTTTTTTTTTTTACACTGAAATCAGCATCCAAGCAGCCTATGTAAAGGTTAAGCTGGTATTTTTCACCTTTAAATTTTTTTCTTTTCAGTAGTTCAAACCCCCACAAGACACAWGTGCTCCCTACTCAAACTTGCTGTGAAAGGTCAAAACATTTTAAATTTACCATTAGGAAAAAAAAAGTATATATGTTTTTAGTTCACAAAACAAAGGAACATAAATTTGTAGTGGCAAGAGCCTTGCGAATAAAATTCTGGAATCTTAAATAAATAATTCTTTCCTTCCAATTTTCAGAGGAAATAAAGGGACATCCTGATCTTCTTAGACTGTGCTCTTTACTCTGAGCAAGACRTGTTAAAGCACATATAAATATATGTGTAAATATATATTAATGAAAATGATATTAGTTATTCATGGTGTGCGTATGGTTCATGGTAAACGCTGAAGTAATGCAGAATTTATTTGTCTCCGTAAACTCGGGGAGGTTTACTAAAAGAGCCATAATTCAGTGGAGCAAGACCAAAGGTTCTGACTGTATAAGCTGATTTACAATTTATTATTAGAACTGAGCAATTTACTCGTTGAAATGCCAATGATTTTAACCAAATTCCCCATCAATCTCAGATTTAATTTAAAATATCACTATCTCCGCCAACGTGCAAAGGAAAACATTAACAAGCTTTGAAGCCAGAGAACTAAGATTTCTGGAGATATGCAATGGTGTTTCACTTGCACATCCCTGATTCTAGCGTGTCCCAGCAGCATTCAGCTGATGTGTTTCCATTTCAGATTCATAACAGAAAAAGCAAGGTTTTCACTCGAGAAAATTCCACTTTGTTCAGATCATAAAATATAAGAAAAGAAGAGAAGTGCCCTGAGATACATGGGTTTTGTTCTATYGAGATTTTATTTTATCAGTGGAGATTTGACTTTGAAAAAAGCAAGGACGCTCCTTTGTCTTCCACATAACTCGTTCCTCCAAGCCATCACCTTTCAGATGAAGAGCTTGGATAATGGACCCCAGCTTTCTCTAGCAGATTTKTGCTTTCCAGTACAGTGTATTTGTTAGCATTTCTGGATAATCTCTGTTCATTCCTTTTGGGAGTAGGTCTCCATGAAATACTTTCACACTTGTTTATTTTYGACAACTACGGGAAGTAATGGTGTTAAGTAATCCTTTAATGAGGGGATCTAAGAAGAAGGACTTTCAGCATACTGCTCTGTGGAAAATGTTTTAATTATCCTTACGTAGCTTTATCTGTTTCTCAGATGGAAACTTTAACTGGCTACTGCATGGAAAAAAAATTCTCTGACAATTTCTATTTTTTTAAAAGCTAAATTAATGAATCTAAAGTATGAACCGAAGTCTAAATATTGGCTTTCCTAAGAAAAGTTTTCCTTGAGAATGTTTAAAATTCTTGGGGGGGGGGAGGTGAAGCTTCTTTTTAAATAAAGATACAATTTTCTTCGCTCAGCTGAACATATTTTAAAATCATTTAATTTGATTTCATTCTTGGGAAAATCTGACCTATTTTAAAAAACTATGTATACAGTACTGTTTATCTTCCCAATTCCACTTTTTTAAAGTCTGTATCCTAGATGAAATATTATTAGAATTCACTAATAATTACAGCTACACAGCTGAATTGCTGAATGTGAGCAAATAACTTTTTCTAACAATGGTATTGAAAGACCACATTTCTTTGGTCTAAAATTACTCTTCCAAATTGGCTGAGGGCTGTGAATTTTCCATAGCTCCAAGAATTACCTAGATATAGAGTAACAGCCTTTGGGGAGCCAAAATTAATTTCAAGGTTCTGAATTTCTAAGGCTGACTTTAATAACTACCATTAGTGATATCTGTACCATAGAAAGCAGAGAAAAATCACTGGGGTCATTACAAGCTCTGATATATGAAACTAGCCTAGATTTTCATTTGCAACTGCTTTTATTGAAGAGAGATTTTGTTGGAACAAATATATTTTCATAATATTCACCTGCAGGCTCTATAGCTTTGCTCTGAAAAGCCTGTGATTTTGATCCTAATTTAAAGAATTGTGAAGAGGTCTAAGGCATTACCGTTAATATTTTCGTAGCCTCGTTACTGGAGCTGACTAGCTTCAAGGACTTTATTCTTTCCTCTTTTTTTTTTTTTTTTTAATTTTTGAATGGAAGACTGGACATGGTGGTTTACAAGCTGAAGGGACCAAATAGGCACAGATGASAATACAAGCTCCAATTAAACTGAGATCTTCAAGCATGCATGATCTACATGCATGATAAATTGTCAGATGTTAGAAAATATTCCATGCCATTTCTCAGCAAATAGGGCATGTTTCAGTGTAGAACATAAGTGAATTCTATCTTGTTTTCCATAAARTCGGTGACACATAGGAATAAAAGTCATCATGCTGCAGCAAACAAGGACTTCTGGCTTGTATACTCTTCAGTAATATGGTTCATCCAATTAACAATAAGTAATTGCCATAAACCTACAAAGCAACTTTGATTCTTATAACACCTACGGTGCTTAGTTTTTTAGATAGAATTAAATGAGAATAGCACCAGCACAGGACCATTGTGAATTACCTAACCAGAGAGACTCTAACATAGAAATTAACTGAAAGATGAAAAATCAAACCAAAATCAAACAAAACCAGAAACAAGATTAAAAAAAAATCAAAAGTATGAAAGGTGAGAAAGGAGAATGAAAATCTCTTTAATTGAATAATATATTAAAAGAAAAAAAATRTTTAGTTTTACAAGCCCTCAACCTGCTCTGGTGACTGAGCTGTACATTAGATCTGCAAGACTCTATCTCTGCATAATACAAAATTATGACAAACGAGATAATTTTCTACTTCGTATGCAACTGTGCACATTTCAGCTTWTAGGAACCAGAAATATGTTAAAAGCATAAAATAACAATTTAACTTGGCTTTTACATTTACACCAGAGAGAAAGAACTGATATATTAAAATAAAAAATATTTTTAATGGATTCACACTCAAAGACACCAAAAACCATCTCAAAAGGAGTGGCAAGAACTCAGCATCTTATCTTTCAACAGAGACAGAACACATTCTTAACTTCTGCCACCCAAGTTAGAAAAGGCTTGAAAACAAGGTATATGACTGCCCACCCATCCTTATACAGAAAATCTTTTCCAGAAAAAAGGTACGTGCTTTACACTTACCTTACTGTATAACCTATATTGTAATTGATACTTTCTTGACAAAAACTTTAGTGCTAAAATATCACTGATAGATTTGTGTGAAAATAAYGGGAGATACTAGACCTCAGTCTTTAGAAATAAAAGTAGTCTACCACAAAGCAGTGACAGGGTTACACAGTATCACAGATGAAGTTTCTATGCAACACCCCACTACCTATTTTATTCTTGACATTCCAAAATCTAAGGTCGCAAGCAAAACACCACTTCTCCCCCTCAGAGGTACACAGGATGACACATTCTGATAATGAGAGTCACTAAATAACACAWCTTTACAATTAAACTTACATCTTTAACTTAATTTTTAAAAGRAAGTTAAAGTCCCTGTAACAAGATGAAGACAAATAGAACATTTTTACTATCTCATACTGAGAGATTTTAAAATAAGTTGGTGCTGAGATTTTATATATGTGTATATATATATATATGTATATATGTATATATGAACACAAAGGAATCAAGTCACATATTTTTTTGAAGATGCATAATTTGATATCTTCTTCTGAGAGAAAATGTTTAGCTCCTGAGGGAAAAGTTGGCAACAACAAAGTCAAAAGGCAAAAAGCTTTGGAGGTTAGATCACATCCTCTCCCCTGATGTACACTAAAACTGCTGTTAGCTCCAGGGGTTGTGTGTGCTTGTATGTCTGTATAGGTGTTTTATCTATTTCACAGAAAAGGATGGTCCTTGTAGCTGTCACAACAGACTTCAGTGAAATGTTATTCCCCATTTGTCCAATATTTTTTATTATGTGATACTCTTAGGATTACACTGGCATATGAGGCTTTGACAACYGAGGTAGCGCTCTACAGATAGAAGCTCTCAGCCTGCAGAGCCTTAAGTTGAAAACACTTGAAGTTACACTGAAGTTAAAAATACTTTAGGYTTATTTATCGCTGCATTTTTTTCTCAAAATAGCGATGCTCCAGCCATGTAACTACAGCTGGAATTCCCTCCCTCCATACTAGCATCAGGTACAGTAAGGATGCTGCATGCCAGAAGTAAGATACTTTACCAGAGCCRTGTTCAACATGCATAGCTCTTGCATGCATAATGTGTATATTTTGATTGTGTTGTTATTCCTTTCTTTTTGGAAATAGAAAGATCACAAATAATTTTTAAAAATCTACACAACAAATCATAGAATCAACTTTGGCTTCACACAAAACCTTTCAGGCAACAAGCAATAGGAAGCATTTCATAAAGTCAAGGTTCAATTCTGTGCTGCTGAACAGTTTTGTTCAATAGTGATACCACAATAACTATGTAAATAATTCATGAAAAATCCAACAACAGAAACATACCACCATGGATATTAAAATACATTTTCTTTAGAGAGGAAAAACTTGGCACAAAAGCRATCACCTCTCACTCTTTTACTATTGCAGAATATATCATTCTACCAGACAGACTATTCATAACAGAGAGCACCATTTTTTTTTTCACTAAAAGCAAATAACACTCCATTCTTTTCTCTTTGTCATACATAAAGTCTAAGATTTTGGRGCTTCTTTCTCTTTTTAAATGGTCTTCTAAATTGTGCTCATTTTACTCTTGCTGGGGATCTCCTTCCTCCCTGTGTTGCAACACCTTGTCTCTTCTCTTTCAGATCTTTCTGGGAGGGCATCTGTAACTGAGTTTATTCTTTACAGAAGATAACTGTTATTAACAAGTATAAAAGTCTTTGAACTAAGTTGCCACAGATTCTCTGGACTCYTCGGACTAACTTTCCGCCTTTTGAACACTGACAAAATGAAACAAGCCTTAGTACTGTGTTTGTAAAGAACCAGTGACAGGGCTAATTAAGTGTGCCATCCCCATTCCTCAGATCCCCGTGTAAGTCTCTCAGGATGAAGTCACTTCTTGCAGTCAAGCTGTAGACAGCACAGCTGCAATCAGATAAATGAGTGTACRTGTATGGTTAATTACAGTCGTGTTAGAGACATCATCTATGTTTTCAAAAGCAAGATAGCCATAAAAGTTTATTTCAAGCTGTCTTAAATGATGTGCAGTCCCATCAGTACATGAGCTTTACAGCTGAGATAAAGGTTAAGTGAGATTTATATGTCAGCACTGCATTTCTTGCTAAACAACACAGGAAGAAAAAGTCCTAAGATAGTTTTAATGGGCACACACATAAGGTAGTTATTTTGCTTACTAGGGTCAATTTAATTAATTGTAGAATATGAGTTAGAGTTTACTTTTTAWGTGACTGTACTTGTTTTAAAACATAGGAGCTCAGAAACTGTAGTAGGTACCTCTGTACCTATGGAGAGGTCAAGARGTAGACTTTTATGTGAAATATGTAAACTATGAAGCCAGAAGAAGAATATGCTTACTTTGTGGACCAGAGCAGGAAGTGCAATCTCGCCATACTTTCCTCCTTCTTCCAAACAAAAGCAAAAACAAAATAAGAATTTATAGCAAAAAAAAATTTAAAAATTTCTAAAACATCTCATGAAATAAAATTCTGGTCCTATTCTATCTCTTAATAAAGCTGCAACTTCCCCCATGGTTAAAAAGTAGCCCGGATAATACAGAAAATAGAGCCACATTGAATGCATGCATGTGAAGAAAGAATTTCTTTTTCAGTTTCTAAATGTTTACAAAAATTAATATAATTTTTAACTCATTTTTTTAAATTGAAGGAATGATATGTTTTTTGAAGTGTTCTATATTCTCTTCTAGTGTGCAAGAGAGATTTGGGGGATATGTTCTATTTACTGAAAGCTTGAGGGTTATTTTATTTGTTATTTATTTTTTTCACCTCAAGATARCAAAAACCGTCACTGTCGGCTCTTGATGCTTGGTCACACCAGCTGATTGGGAATTTTTTCATTGTAGTGTAAGTAAATAAGCATTATCTAGTATATCCATACTGTAAATCTCTCTTAAATTGTGGCTCTTATGGAAAATTCCTCAAAGAAATATCATTGTAACAGGTCCAGTGGATATTTTGCATTTGCATTCTGCAAAACACTATATGCACTCCTAGCAAGAGGCTATCAGCTTTATTTCTGTTAAATCTATGAACTTCTCTGCTCAGTCATTAGTGAAAGGTACATGACGAGTATTTTAGTATCAAGAAAAACAATTCATTTATTGGAAAATATATATTGTACATATTACTGGTTCCTTATTAAAGCTATTTCCATAGTCCAAAAAATGTATGAAACACTTTTATATGATACCTGATCTAATGAACAGGATAAATGAAGGCAACCTTTCAAGGTTGGAGCCTAAAGTCAGTCTATTCTTGAGATGTCTAAATTGCAGTGATGATACTGAATATCACTCAAGCTGCAGATACTCATGAACTCATAAAAACCGTGTTTGAAAGGGATATATTTTCCTAAGCTTGTACAGGTATTCTTTTTTCTTTTCTTTTTTTCTTTTTTCTGCCGATATTCTCATTTTTCAGAATTTRTGAAAGCGTTTAAAACACTGAATTTTTCTCCATACACACATTTTCTCTTCTTAGGTTTCATTTGAGATGCCATTTACACATTTACTTTCCTGATATTTCACAGAAGCAGATGAGAGAGTAAGCAAAGTGTTCATGCTGCTTTATATTTATCTTCCAGAAGATAGGCCACAGGATAGCACCTTGTAATTCATGTTTTGTGGTGGACATAGCTCTTAGGAAAGGGCATTCCATGATTTCACACCATCCCTGGAGAAAGGCCCATCTCCTACAGAAGGACTTTTATCCCTGTTGTACGAAGGTCCATACCACACACGGGACTCGCGCTGTGCCCAAAGCAGGGCAGGTGCAGTGTTAGGTAACTTGAGCTTGCAACTGTTGATCGCCTGGAACTTTGTAAAACTCAAGCTTAACAGAGAACTACTCAATAGATTATACCTAAAATATTTAATGTTGTTCTATATGCTTATTTTACTAATGAATTTAGAGAAAGCAAGATTCAACCTTTAAATATTTCTCACAAGTGTCTTGCCTTACTATGTCACTGCAGTATCTGTGTTAAATTGGTACAAATGCACCTTTGAGATAGCTGAGGATTTAACTTCCTTTAATACAAGTATTTTCTTTAAAAGATATTACAATCAAAGTCAAGAATATATTGAGTTTTTCTGCTGTTTATCTGATCTTATTTTTTTCCACATTGTTCTGATGGAATATGTATGCTACTGTCTATATAAAATGCTTTCAGGTTTCCAATCTATTGTTTGGATTGTATTGACTAATTATTCAAAGAAAAGGTAGATGAAGCTGGGAGATTTTAAATAAATGATGAAAAATGCTTAAGCAAGSTAGTAAAATCAAGTTTTGGCTGAGAAATTATTGCAAATAGTAAACACTGTTCTTCTTGGAATAGGGCTCTGAGGAATACCAACAGACGGGTTTCAGTCTGGTTGGTGAATAAGTCATTTATTTCTTTAGAGAGATTATCATTCCTCCTCCATTGTTTSTTCTTTCTACACTTCTTTGTACCTAGTAATCTAATATCTCACATAGTTCCCCGATGTAGTGAAATCTCAGTAGAACACTTTGCTTTTCCTTTCCATCATATAGGATTCTTCTACTAGATGTATTTCCTCTACCTGATGACTCCTCTGTTTAGACCAGCATTTTTCTCTTGCTGATTCTTTGATACTGTTTTCTTTGTTATACTACATATACAGAATAACTTTGTATACTTCTACCATCCATGGCCACTTTTACTATTTGTACCCCATCCTACCTTGTAGCATCTCACTGAATTAGCTTCTGGGCAGGCAGGTGTCTACAGAAAATGAACTAATCACTTCTGGAAAAAAAAAATAGAATGAGTATATTTTATTTCTATTCAGCTTTAATCATAAATCAGTTATCATTTATCTTCATTCATTGCCCACCAGGTTACCCAAACCTCAAAACCAGTACACCAAACACTCACCAGCAGAGTCACAATAACAGAAATACTGATGCTATAACTGGCAAAGCTCCTAGATTCAGAATCCCATTGCTGAGTCTGGTCCAGTAGCAGTTTTCCATCATTGTCCAATAATGTTTTCACTACTCACAGTTATTGACTTAAGCTCCCAACATATTCAGCAGAAACCCACTTTAAGCAGCATTAATCCCTACTAACATATTTCTAGATTTAGATGGAAATTGGTCTGTTCCTGCTTCAACTCCTTTAACCTCATGTCTCCTCTTCTAAACATAAGGTAATGTCAATGGAAGAATATTTCTATGTTCAGGCTGATGCAATGAGAAACAGTGTTAAAAAAGCAGGACCAACCCCTTCCTGATGTGGGCTATTTTATTCTATATTCCAGGCAGAAATCTGCCAAAAAATAATTACTAAGTAGCGCTGTGCTTTATTTTAGTGTAAAGGGAAATGTAAATCAATGGACTATTTCCATAATATATAACTCATTGTTTCTCTGTATTTGGATCTAAATCCCAATGAAATCTGAATTAATACTCGAATGTTATATTTTCCTCAGTAAAAAGTCCTACTTTTATGTGCATTATGCAGTTTTATGTAACCTCCTCCAACTAACAAAGATCCAAACAGTTATTCACCAAGCATGGATGTTTAAGGGCTACAATAGCATAAAGGTATTAGAGAACAACACAAGAAGTGTAAGGTCTCCTTTCATTGCCTTATCCTTTTCATATCCTAAGCAACCTGGAATGTCTGAGCTAAGCACATCATATTTAAAAATGGCTTTTTTCTGTATGTAGTAACAACTGGCTTTGTGTTCAGGCTGTTTGCCTAAAGTACGTGTGTATATTCAGCCATAACCTTTGAGAGAGAGATAAAGAAAATTTCTGCCTGCAATATAAAATGAAGAAACTTTTTATCAAGAACATTTGAGCAACGAGTCTGTTTGTAAACAATCCTCTTCTGAGAAAATTCATGAGAAGCTGTGACTTCTGCCCCAACCCTGTCAAAGCCAGCTGTAGGGCACATTAGGGATCCAAGGCCTGAACTGTTATGAGAAGCTGGAAGCAACGACAGCAAGACAGTTAATGAGTTCAGTATTTTATAAGCACTGAAGTCCCCCATTATGTTACAGTAATGAAGAATAACTCACAAAGTGTCTATTGATAAATTCAGCTTTATCAACATTTTGATTGTTGAAACTACAAAAAATCAGATAATCCTGATACATTTTTGCTCTCCTTTCTATATTCATCTTCTGATATAAACTGTTGTCAGGCCTCTGATGGGCTCCTTGTGAAGGCTATTTGTCCTGATAGACTGCCAGGGAAAACAGCCTTGAGGTATGACGGAAAAGAGGTAGCTAGCCTTCATGTTTCAATTTGGGTACTACCGCTACTAATTGGCAGAGACTGCTGCCAGTGCTTTTGGAAAAGGGTTTATATCAGTATGATTTATAAACTTAAATTTAAGAAGTATCAAGTTGTACTGTTCCCGGAGATGAGTTTTGACTTCCTATTGTTTGAGTTCAAATACAAAGGATTTGAATACTGTGAATATTCAGTTGGTAGATGATTATTGTTCTAGCTGAAGTGCCAGATCTCAAGTAGGTGAGGCATTTTACCTGTTTTGACTGTGTCATGTTCAACTTCTTTGCTAGTTGCTGATGATTATGAACGGTTTTGAACATTTGTTCTCAGTTGTGACACTATCTCAGGAATACATAATCTCAGGCTATAAAAATCACATTAGAAAATTGTTTCTTAAAATTTCTTATCTTTGCTACTGTTCGTTACTGTTTTCTATTACTTTTTAGGGTCTCACCCTTTATCAGACTTTGAAATAAATTTAACCTTGTAGCAATGTGCTAAGATTTCAGTGTTAATTTATGGCACGAGTAAAACAGACACTAGTAATCTTTTTTCTAAATTACAAAACTAGAGTTTAATAATATATTGATAATAACATATGCCAGAAAATTTAAGCCCTTTTAGGTTTTTCAGTCTCTCCCTATGTGTCTCAGTCCTTAAACAGCATCGCTATAGTAAATTGGGAAGCAAGTGTAGAAATRCAGTAATATTGGCACAAAACCCTACCTACTTCCAGCCAATTATCTGGTCATTTATTGTTACAAAAATTCAGAATGAGCATTTCTTGGTTTATATTTGATTGTACTGGTCAAAGATGCTCAGAAACAAAGTATAACGTTTTTCAATAACTGTTACTCTCTTTCATCTATTTCATTGCATGTGAGTYGTCTGATGAAATTAATACTGTGAATTAAACAAGGAGATCCTTTCATGTTGTCAGAGCTTTGTAAATATTATCAAATAGCAGATGCTGAAGAGGTTAGATGGACRCCAGAGTGAAACCAAGCATCAGCCCCTTCCTTACAGAAACTCCTCTGGCTTCTCACCACACTGATATTAYGACAACGATCTTTTTCAACGAAAGGGAATCAGGCAGTGTTTGTTCAAAGCTCTCTACAGATACCATTCCTAAGTTAATAGAGTATTTATGAATTTATTTATATTTAAGCATGTGAGAGGCTACTTCAAAGCCAACTGGCCTATTCCCATGCCCCAAGACGTGGTTGGTTTGCTTACTAAGGCCTGATCTCTAAACCTTTTGAATAGTGTTTATATGAGATACACCATCAATTAGAAATACCTGTTACACACAGACATCTCATAAATTGCCTCTAGGATCTAATAATGTTTGGGGGGGGGGGGGGGAAGGTCAGACACTGCCCTGTGACTTTCAGAAGGATGCATAAAAGTACTAGTCAGGAGTAGAAATGTAAACCTCTAGGACTGCACTATTTAGATGCTTCAGATACTGGGCTACTTAGGGATATTTTCTTTGACACAGAGGTCCTGAAATGTAAGGTCCGTAACTTATAGCAGACCTACCCACTTTCCTACACATTGATCCCTCCTTAGACTAGGTTTTCTGGCACAACAAATACTGTCATCCCATCTCTAGCATATACCAAGATGATTGATCTCTCAGCTCACCTCACAGGACTGCAATGCACTCTATACTTCTGTTGCCATGTTACTCCACCACTGCAGACTATTCTGGATGACATAAACTAAACTTGCCTCAATAATCTAGCGGGTTCACATTTCTTCTTTTCACATTGCTTTTTCAGAGTAAATATGTCAAATGCCTGTTATGCTGTTACAACCATCATGCCGTACTCCAGAGCTAAGAATACAGCTCAATATACCCCAGCATTGAGCTCTCTTTATATTCCGGTCTTAATTTACATACTCCTCAAGTGAAGAAAGTGGAATGAATAAAGGCAGAAAACAGAATGGTCGCTGTTCTTTAAACCATAGAAGTGGGCTCATGAGATCCATCCTCTTACCTGGCTCAGCCACAGACATCTTACGATCAGCATACAAAAGGAAAGCAGTGGAAGACTGAAGGGTCATCGTCATTTCTGGATACTTTCTAATTTTCATATACTGACTTTGCAACCTGCATATTTAACACTGATGTATAGAATCAGCAACGTAATGTACCTTTACTGGCAAATTCAGAACAATGATTTAAAAACCCATAAAACACAAAGTTCAGCTGAAACTTACTGAAAACTTACAACCTCAGTGAAATTTTGCAGAAACAAAGCCACTTCACAGGCAGGTATAAAGCCTATAACTAAAGTGATGTTTATACTTTCTCTTATTAATATCATATTGAATGTTGTAATTAATATTTATRAAATATTAATCTAGTCATTTTGTGACTAGATTATTGGGCTGGTAGTGTAACTGAAACAGAAATTTGACAATATTGATATTGTTAAGAGTATAAAAGCTTAAGTTGTGTGGGTATTTACATCGAAAAAGGTCTTAGAAGCAAGTAATTAGAAGCAATAAAAAAAAAGAGAATCATAATTTTGTAAATATTTGTAGACTCAGAATTAAAAAAAAAATCAATGATGATTGTGTTTTTGCTCCCTCCAAATCATACTGTAAGACCTACTAAAAAATAGGAACCAAAATTTTTAGTGTATGAACTGTAAAGCTGCAGCCAATCGATGCTGATTAGATTTACAGTTTAACTGCAGTTTTTATAGTTTTCATCTGAACATTTTCTCCTGGATTATGGTTCTGGACAGATCTATACAATAGGAATTGCTTTAATCTCATTTACTGACAGGCTGACTACCACCATGCAATGCAATTTAGCTCTCACAAAACCCAGTATTTCTTCTCTCCCACATTTATAGCTAAACTCACTTGGTTTGAAGTGAATGACATTGTACAGTAATTCACCACCAGCAGGACTCAAGTTGTGAATTTTCTGATCAATTCCTATCTAAGGAATGATCATTTGCATTCTGTTATATATTTGATGCTTCAGTGAACAACAAAATTATATAATGTATGCTGACAGTTGACACCTGCATGCATCTTTGCCAAGCCTTCAAAGAACCGTTTGTGAAGAATACRACCCAGCCCAGAAAGAAACACTGCTAAATGGGATAGGAGAAGCGTTTCCTACTCTGGTACAGTATATATTACTCTTGTGGTATTTCTCTGTTAAAAGGCCAAGTGATACATACAGTTTACTGTAATTACATATCACTTACACCTGAGGGTCACGAAATGCTGAAAGACTGCTATTAGCTGCAATTTATAACCAGGTGAATCTTGCTGAAGTGATTTAGTGCTTCTTGCTGAACTACAAAGAGTTCTTACTCAGATATCAAAAAYGCAGCTATGCCTGTCCCTACAGGTGAGACTGAGACTTCTTTGCTCCCTCACAGATCTTTTTTCCAGCAGGATTGCATCAAAAATAACCAAATAAATAGATAAATAAAATCCTGTTTGCCTACAGCTGAAGGAGAACCCAGAGTACAGTGAGATTTTACTGTAGGGCTATGGAAACGTAGGGGATGCACTTTGTAAAACAGCGATTAAATTGTCTCTGAGAATTTTGTAAACAAACACGGGAGCTCAGTTTTTTAGGAAGATCTGTCAAATCATTCTCTAATAAAGAAGAAAAAATAATGAAATATTTGACTGAATGACTGAAAAAAGGGTCTGAAAATAGATTTGTTTAGAAATTGCATTACTTTGTATTGACTAAGTTTATGTGTATGCAGTTAATACACTGATTGCTTAATTAGGATTAGCAAATTGCCTCGCAGCAACCAAGGTTTAATCCAGTCCATCCCAGATACATCCCAGGTACTCCTAAACCACTCTGTGCCAAAACAGAACTCTTGAACTAATGGAAACAYGGCTTTAAACATGTATTTAATTACTACCTGCTATCATAATTAGCTTATTTCTTCCTGCTTAATTTTAATTTAGAATTATTAACACAGAAGTCACATAACCCTTAACGACGCGGAGGCCGATGACACGCTCCTTCCACTGCGATTCCACYGCGCTCTCGGCGGCTCAGCCACAGCTTCTGCTTCTGGTGTCYGACACCTCTGCAACGCGTGTGCCGCCCGGCCTTGCCCAAGGGCTCTCCGACCTTTCTCAGCGCCACGCGCAGCCAGTCGCAGCCCCTCCGTCCTGGAGAGCGGCGGTGCCGTAGGCAGCTCTGTACGCCCGCACGAAGGCRGGGATCTGCCCACAGCTGTAAACCCTCTACCTGACCTTGACGATCCTCCTAAGGATATTTTCAGCCACCCAGAAAAAAGTATGCTAAGATAACATACAAAACACGAAATTTCCAAGTAATAATGAAAACCCGGTGATGTCTGAATTGCTATTTATATGCTACAGGGCTCCTCTACACAGAGGAAGAATCTTAATTAAATTGGTCAGAACCCTTTTATTACTGAAAAGGGCAGGTTAGGACTTAATATATTATCAATATCACATATAAACCAGAAAGACATTTTGGGAATTTTTTTTCTTCAATATCCTTTTGTGACTTCACATAGAATATTTTTTTTCTAAGAAAACCTATGATTACTGATGATTCTGCAACTCACTACCTTGGATTTAAATTGTATGATTGTTTCCTGATTGGAGATTTTTTCCCCACTCTTTTACTAATTCACATGAGATTTTCCCAGCCCCAGTGAAATATGAGAAGATAGAGATAATAACAAATATAAAATTGGTTATAAGAGTGAACAAATGAAGAGAAACAACATTTGAACAGCAAATGATAATTTCAGATATACTCTTTTCCTCTTTCACTGTTTATCTGCCTACCTACCTTAAGCTCTTTTGGGGAACACTGAGCTAAATCAACTTTGATTTCTTTATGTGCTTATTTTTGCTTCAGTTTTCATGTCAGGAAAAAAAAGGAATGGCTACCAAGCAATCATCTCTCTGTCATACTTTCTTCTGTGAAAGTCAGAAGTAAAATTTATGTAAACAAACTACTATTTTGATTATTCTTTTTCTTCCCCAGCTAGGCATGCCTGATCTTTCAGATGATTTCGGACAACATACAAAATTTTCTTTTAGTGTTTTTCCAGACTTCTACTTTGGATACTTTGCTACTATTGTAGCAAATGAGAGAGCTGCTCATATCTTTTTTTGTTTACCACAGAGAAAGGGAAAAGTCTGATCTAGAGACAGTGGCAGTGATATTACCAATCAGAGAAAATAAAAAATTCAGCTCCACACATGCAGTGGATAAGTCTATGACACTTGACTCTACACAGATAAATATGATCCCATGTCCCTTAAAAAGACCTTATAAAGATTGTTTGTGTGATGTTTTGCATTCATAAATAATATTCTTGCTGTTATTTACAATCTCTGTTTGAAGACTCATCCTGAGGTCAATGGAAATCTTTCAAAGATAAAATCAGAGAATGATAGCTTCATCACAGAACACATATATACATATATACATTTATATGTGTATATGAATAATAAATATCAAATATGCACTAAAATATGACAAAATAGTCAATACTATGTAAGAAATGGTTACAAATGCATTTTGTATGAGTATCATATTCAAACAGATGTCACTTTTCAGTTTGATTCTCATGGTTCAATCACTCCAATTAGAGTATCTCAAATCTTCCTAACTTATTGATTTAAACAGTCGAGATAGCGTATAGCTTAAAACATATGAATCAATCATGCTAGTGTGATATGTGTCTCAGCATGTGAGATGAGGATCAAATCCTGTGTGTGTGATACCACTAAACACAGATGGCTTAGGAGGCTGAAGCTAGTCTGACTGGAACAATCTCTCCTCRTGTGCAATTTAGCGGTAAAATCCAGAGCTCACTAGAGACCCTTTTTCCTCAAAAATCTGTACAAACAAGAGTTTACTACTAATGAATGATGTCAAGCTTTTAACAATGGAAAATGATGTTCACTGACATCAAGTGGAAATTGTGTAATTTTGTATAGGCTAAAAGACTGAAAGACTTCAGACCACTCTGGAGTGACCAAGAATAAGAGTATGAAAATACTTTATTATTCATAATACTCTCATCACCAGATTTCCTACTAGAATTGATARCAAAGGAATAAACTAAGATCTACAACAGAGATACTTTGTGACACATTTATTCATAAGGAACAGGAAGGAAAGTACAGTAGTATGTCCTAGGTAAGCAAAAACAATGTGTATTTTGAATGAGTGAGCTATACTTATACTTCTTCCTTTCATATTTCCAGTGAAAATTGTTAAAGTATTTTCATCTGCATCTGGACATACATTTAGCCCGGTCTATATCAAGGCTGCTGTTCCTCTGCTCACTTAGAATCACAGAATCGGTAAGGTTGGAAGGGACCTCTGGAGATCATCTAGTCCAACCTMCCTGCTCAAGCAGGGTCACCTACAGCATGTTAGACAGGGTTGCATCCAGGCGGACCTTGAAGATCTCCAGAGAAGGAGAATCCACAACCTCTCTGGGCAACCTGGTCCAGTGCTCAGTCACTCTCACAGGGAAGAAATTCCCCCTCACGGTCAGGCAGAACTTCCTGTGCTTCAATTKCTGCCCATTGCCTCTTGTCCTGTCACACGGGACAACTCAAAAGAGTTTGTCCCTGTCCCCTTGACACCCTCCCTTCAGGTACTTGTACACATTGATAAGATCCTCCCCCCCCCAGTCTTCTCTTCCCCAGGCTGCAGAGGCAAGAAAGTTATACTCAGGTGGCAAACTTCTATGGCTACCTCCCTTGTCCTTGYAATAGTCCATCCCCTTAGCCAAGTGTAGAGCAGAAGAACAAGCCTGTCCAGACAACTGGAACTACTGCGTGTACATCTGCTGCATGCTGTCCTGGGTCTTTACTTCTTCCCCTYCCAGAGCCTCTGTACCTCTGTATCATCACCTCACAAAACTGGAAATGCAAAAATCGCTGTCATTTCAAACTGCACTCTAGTATCTTTTTGTTTTGAAATGGTAATATTTTCAACAGCGAAGGCATAATTTCATATACAAGTACCTCTTCCCTGATTAAGAAACCTTTCAACTCTGCCTGTTTCACACACGAATATGAGGCTTCTATATAATTTATTTTAAAAAATCATAATTGAATTATGTCACCTAAACTGCATAATGGCCCTGATCCAAAACCTAWTGAGTTCAATAGGTGTTACACTTAATCATACTCAACATACCTAAGTGAAACAATAGTCAGTGAGAAATTTGTTTTAGTTGATTTTATTGTCACAGTCAACATGAAATTTATTGTTTAAATAGATTCTAGTTCCTATTTTGGAAGAATTGGGGGAGGATGGGTTAATCAATTTTTGAGAATTTGCCAGGGGACTAAGAAATGTTACATTTGGCAAATGAGTCTCTTTAAGAATTTGAATTTCCTTGCAACAGTATTGGTCATATACTATAATTTAATATTAATGTTCTTAGTTTAATGATATTTTTAATAGTCATTTTTTTCAATTGCACTATGCTAGGTAAATTTATCCCTTTAAATTAACTACTAATTATTTCACTGATGGAATTCCAGTTACTGTCTATGGACACACCATATAAATTAAACTACTCATTGCTTTTATAAAAAAAAAGGTTATTAATGTGTTCATTTCTGAGTCGTTGTTTATTTCCCTTCATTATAAATGATTTATGTGATTCATTAGATTGTGGTAATTATCATTTTAGACTCATAACTGTTATTTATGCAAGCTTTGCTGGTGTTGATGAAGTACACTGCTATTTACAAGACAGGTTTGATAAGTTGTAAATACAGGATAATGAAGCCAGTCAAATTATCTTTAAAGGACAGCGAAATGCATTGTATTTTATTCCTAGATATACCCTAGCTTGATAATGCAAAACAATTGCATAGTCTCTTGAGTTTCTGGAAGATAACCACTGACAGAAAAGAGCTTTACCCCATTACTGTATTATTTTTAGAATAAGCAAAATGGTTCTTAAAAAAAAACATAAACAGCTGTGCAAACACCACATTGACATTAGTATAAAGAAAAGATGGACCRATTCAACACAAAACTACCAAAAGGTATTGAATGGTGCATTAGTGAACTAACCTGTGGCCCAACCAGCTCTCCACTTTCTCCCCATATACTCTTCCTTCCCCTCCCCTCCCCTCCCTTCCCCCTGAACTGGCCACGCAGCACCTCCTTCCAAGGTCACTAGCCCACCTCAAGATCCAGAGTCCAAGCTAGTAACCCAACAGCTTCTAGGTGATATCCCCCCTCAGCTGCCATTTAATTTCAGCTTCAAACCAGCATGCCAATCTGAAAACTTCATTTCTGTACATCTGTGCATTTGCCACATCTTTTGAATGAGAAAGCTGAATTATCTTCTTTTCTCCTCCCAACATCTAACTCCGCCTTGTTTGCCCTTAGCAGGGCTTATGATTTGAACTTTCTGCTTTCTTTATTTATTCCAAAGCACTGATTGTTAGTTTTATACCAAGGGTCACATAAAAGGTCCRTTATCTACATGAATTTGTTAATGATAATCTAAAGCAGCACATAAAAAATTAACCAGTAGGCTAAAARGTTTTGTATTCTTTTGTATTCTCAGAAAGGAATAATATATTCTCTTACAGTGCAGCAGAAAGTGTGGTTTGAAATCTGAATTAATAAACTAACCTTAAAGTGGAATTCCCCCTCACACACAGAAGACTAACTTTGTTAGCTAAAAGAGGTTTGGGGGAGAAAAAGAATTTCCTCTTAAAAACTACCCTAAGACACCAGAGGGAGGTTTTGATGAGAAGATTAGCAAGTAGAAACATTATTTCTGCTGGGACTTCATATTTTTTTTTCTTTTTCTTTTAAAAGCATCAAACTAAAATCAAAAAGCAACCACAATGCTCTCATGCTAGGAAAGGGTATTTTTATAACCAAGTAAGTTGTAGTGGAGATATTTTTTAAATTAATGTGAGTCAAACTAATCAGTAGGGAAGTTAAATTCTTATAAAGGCAATTTGGCAAAGAGTTTACAGCTCTGGCAGCAGGGGAAAGAAAAAGCAATCTTTTGTTTTCCAGTTAATTGTTTTGAGTTACAGTCTGAACACAGCTGACATTTATTGTTTTGCAGCCTGGAAATGTGCAATATTTATCATTATTGTTTATATTTAAACCTACAATTGAAACCAGGTACACCACCTAAGAGACTAGGGAACAAGATAAAATTATAAAACATTCAAAGAAGGTAGCCTTGGAGCATGTTAGAGGCAATTACGAGATTTTTTTTTTAAGATGTTGGTCTAAGGCAATCTCAAATTTAGCAGATTTAGCTCTTTGTACTGTGCAGATATGCCACTGTGTCTTACACAAATTTCTCCCTATTTTTGCCTTGTCTGTATAAAATGCCTGAGATCTCAGATTTGAGACTCACGCTGCCCTCACCATGGCTTGACAAGTTAGCCTGCACCAGGCAAACAGCAGCAGTGGCCCATGTGGTCCCATTCCCGCTACGGGACATGTTCAGCTTAGTTCGCAGTGAATGACACGCAAAATCAAACTACCTTGCATCCATGATGGATCAGTGAAGTTAGTAGTAATTTACTTAAGGATATAAGTCCTAACACGCGTGTTAGCATGATCTGGGGTCACAGGATGCATGTGTGTAGCAAACCACAAGGTTATGGAGAATAGTGAAGTCTGAGGTTACACCAAGCCCCACACATGGCACAGCAGGACTGCTTCTGGCTTCCCCAGAGGGTCAAATGGCTGCAGTCTAGTAATCTGCAGATGTAGTATTTGGTATGCTATTCCTATATTTTACCTTATCTTTGTCTTGTCCATGTAGAATATAGGTTTAAAAAGACTGCTATGGTTACATGGAAGTCAGAGTTATTATTTGTAACACAAATATTAGTAATAATTAGTAAATGGTTTGGAAAGCTGATGAGAAAAAATGGTTGTGGGAGAGTCGATTGTTTTTATATGGAGCAAAACAGGCTAAGCTGCAGGAGGAGAGAAATAATTTGCTGTGATTACTGCATCAACTGCAACTCTGGCAATTAACCAGTTAATTTATCTTTCTGGGTTCAGTACTTTCTGAAAAGTGGACAAGCAGATACAGTAACAGCAGACTAGTGTACATTTGGGGAAAATGACACTGCACAGTTCAGGGCAGCAGAAAATGGRGACAGTTGTGCCCACTTATATGCCATAGTCTGCATTACTTGCAGATTTAGCTCTGATCATCCAGTCCCTTGTTGCCTCACCACAGGGTATTACATAAGATCTTATTTCTCTTCTCACAAAGAGTTCTTTTCCCCAAAGCTCTGTATACATCAGCAGCATTAATTTATGCTACAAAGCATAGTCATCATTTCATATTCCACAACTACGTAAACAGAGTCAAAACTCCAGCTTTTCCAGTGGAAAAATGATCCTTCCTTCCAAAGAATGTCAGTATATAAACACAGCTAAACRTATATTGATGAATTGTGTATTATTTCCTTTGACAGTGGCCTTTTGGTGACTTAGAGGGGAAAAAAGAACAACAGTAGTAAGATGTGTAAAGCTATGATTTGCATAAGGCAAGATATTTGCTTTCTAAGATTGAAATCAATCTTTCTGTTGTGAACAAGCAACAAAATTGTATTTATAATGGTTTGAAGAAGCAAAAGGTGAGAGGTCATAATTTCTGTTCATGTTTTTTCAGTAATTTAAAAGACAAGGCTACAAAGCAAGGCTGTTTTCACTTGATTAACTGGATTGCATTAGAATATGATGGTCTTTATTTTTAATTAAACATATTATAACCCTTTTGGGAAAGCTGGGCTGTAATCATATCTGAGATTCACTGAAATGAAGTTCAGGCTTTCACTCTTGATGAAATAATATCAAAGTTTTCTAGCATTTGCATATTTTTGCCATTGGCTTCATATTTGAAAATTGCTGCAGAAACACAGGGAAAATCTTCTATTTAGAATGATGCAAATAGGAGAAGTTAACCAATCTCTACTTAAAAAAGATGTATATTACTTTCAAGAGGAGTTATGTCTAAAAATCTTCTTATTTCGGCATGTTCTACTGCTCTTATTCGAAGAGTCTTTGGGAATCTTATTAGAAAATGACAAGTTTCACAAACGAGCTAACTGAACACATCTTGGTGGTGGGCCGGGGGCAGAAGCTAATGTATCTGCACTGTACTTTTTTCATTTACTCGACAAATGAAATTTTAGCTTTAATTATGAGGTTAGTTCAAAATTTAAGGTGATACATCTTAGAAAAGCTGTGAAGTCTCCATATTTTGAGGTCTCATTAAACCTTTCTGCTCCATAGTCTTTGATAAGAAGCTGGGATATAATCTTTTTTTCTCTGTGAATGGTAATATTTGTGTACATGTGTATTTACAAAACGTGAAATTCTCATATTACTACAACTTTACAGATATTTTTCTTAAACTAAAGAGATTACTTATACAAATAAAATAAGAAAAATGTACTCCATGTTACAGGCAGACGAAATACCTATTATTACATATTACTATACTAGAAGTCTGTATTCAGTTGTTCACAATTTTGCCAAACATTAATTATTTGGTTKGAAACTATCTAAGAAACATATATACTTTAAGAAAATTCCTCATATGGAAAATTTCAATGAGAATAATTCAATTATCTTAAGAACAAAGCAAGACAATGTTGTAACTGGATGTTATACCTGCCATATTAACAATCACTGTAAGTTTTAAAATACTTTTAGTATGCTCATGCCTTGAAAGGGAGACTGAAAGAGAAATGTCTCGCTTTTGTTAATTTAAAAGAAAAAAAAAACAAATTTACAGACCTTCGAAAAATCAGTTTCTGAAAGCATAGCAGAACTCAATTAGATTTTGGAAGTAGTACCTTCAAGGACATCTGAAAATCAGAACTTATTTTATTCCCCATACTTCTTAAGTGGAGACTGAGAAAAACAAAGCATAGATGAAGAACCTCATCAGATTCAAATAGCATAGATGTTGAGAAGACATAACTCAGAGAAGATGTAACTCTGTCTGCATTAGTCACACTCTGGTTCACAAATGGAAGCAACAAAAGACACACTGACAATGGTGAGGAACTGGCAGTCTGAGCTGGAGTGTGGTGAGGCTGAGTTTAGAGGCTGAGAGCAGGATTTATAAACCAAGGAGAATGGAACTGGGACAGCAAGTTTGAGCAGCAGGGAACAGATATAATAAGCTGTGAATGAGTGGAACTACAGTGAGAGGATAGCARTCCTGCATGAGTCCTGCTCACGCTCCAGGAAGCTCTGAACTCAATCTCCCTATACTTTGAGCCTGGAAACCTCTTACTGGTAGGGTGACGTGCCTAACACAACAGCAGTGCCGAGGGACAGAGAACATAAGCTCAGGATCATCACTGTATGAACACTTCTACATGGTGTACAGTTGGCCTGGAACACGCACACAGTGAACCCATCTTCTTGGAAAAAGCTTTAGAAGTGTACACCACAAAACTGACTGACACAGATACCATCAGCTCTCATTCACTTAAAGTAGGAAGGGATTTTTGGAAAGGCTATTGAAAATATTAATGCTCTCATATGACTGAATGATATATATATCTGCTTCTGACACAAGTAGCTCGAAAGAAAATTAATGCTGATACAAGCTATTCYGATTGACTTTGCATTGACATGAATTCACTTCATGTCATACAACTGATATATCTGACTCCACTGCAGAAGMAGAATGCCCTGCTGATAGAAAGGAACTAATTGCTTGAGACAGTAGCTTCTTCAATTTCTACAGCTGCATCCATGATAATTCCATTATTTATACCATTAGATCAAATGGCTTAGGCCTTAAATGTATCAACACTACTGAAAAAACGTAAGATCCTATATTTCTGTTTTCTTCAAAATCTGAAAAATCACACACATGAAAGAGATTTCTGAGGAATTATTTTATTCATACTGTAAAATCAAGCACTCCTGAGAGGAAAAAAACATAGCTCCATAACCTTAATTTGACACCTTGCATAGTCTTTAGTCATATGGTCATAGGCAAAACAATGGAGGAGCTGCACCTATAAAACAGACCAAAACACTCTATGTAGATWGGAAAGTAAGGCATTTTTTCCCAGAGACCCTTGTCTCATTAATTGCACAAAGCAGGAGGATTATTGTATAGTAAAGGATATTGCTGCCTGTACAGTCTCCAGCTAATTTGTTTTAAAGGTTGGAAGATGTGAAACAAATGTCATGTAAGAAGAGATTGAAAATCTTCATGGTAAAACTATTAAATTCTGTTCCGGGAAGTTGGCCTCTATATRTATTGCAGAGTTTGTCAATGATGGTATAGATTTTTTTTAATGAGGCCTTCATTCTTTGAGTGATTTACTAGATACAGGGAGATAATCTATATGCTTCGTTTCCTAATAGCAAATCTATGCAAAAATGAATACTGCTATCTTGTTCCTCTCTGTTCCTGCAGTTTCAACATCTGTAAAATGGGAAAAAATATCTTCAGTGTACAAATATGCTATGAATAAAAATTAGTAACTATGACACTATTATTTCAGCAAAATGCTGAAATAGTAAAAAAAAAAAAAAAGAAAAAGAAAAAATAACAACAAAAAACACTACAACATTAATGAGAAGCAGAAATATAACCAAAATTACCTCTTGAATAAGGAGACAAAAATGGGAAAAAATATCTTCAGTGATTAAGTGAGCATTGTACCCAAAAACTGAAACATCAAATGATGAAGGGATCAAAAAAAAAAACAATAAAAAAAAAAAAAAAAGAAAAAGAAAAAATAACAACAAAAAACACTACAACATTAATGAGAAGCAGAAATATAACCAAAATTACCTCTTGAATAAGGAGACAAAAAAGTGAAAATGAATATTCTGTGATTATGTGAGCATGTTCCCCATTAACTGACACATCAAATGAGGAAGGGCTGAGGTATAAATTAAGTATGACACTGTAACTAGAGGCTATACTAGAATACTTTTATATTATTGTTTTTATGAGAACTCCTACAAAAAAAGCTGCTTTGAAATAATCATGGGCACTGGCAAGAGGAAAGATACAAAATGAAGATAATTCATATTTCATCCATGAGCATAGAATAGTAGAGACATTTCAGACATTCAGAGCTCTGTTAAAAGGTGCTAATCAGCAGAAATGATGTATGGAATATTATAGTCCTACTAAGAAATGCAGTTAATTAATATGCATATCAAAGAATGGTCAGGTAAGAGGTTATTCTACCGAAAGCACAGAGAACTTAACGGCAATCTTAAATAAAATAGATGGATTACTTACACATATTTGAAAATTCCAATATCTTAGCAGAAGTGAGATGCTGGTAGTTAATTTTTGACCACACCTAACTTTGAAGCTTGAAAGATTTCACTTGCTATGTATGAAGTTTATTAGAAAGTTTTGCTCTCTATTTGGGTTTAATGTTTTTTCTTATAGACTCCTCATTGGAAGACACGGCTGGCAGCAACCCTGACTTTCCATTCTGAAATTTAACCCATCTGTCTGATATGCATCTTATATGACTTATAATCATATAAAAGTTTTTCACCCTGATAGCAAAGTTGTTAGGATAAGTAGTTTTTCTTCAGCAGGGATAATGAGTGGCCTGCTCTCATCTTTATTCATTGAATGGACTCGTTCTGTGGAATTTCCACTCGTTTACTAGACGCAACTCTGCACTGTACCCTTTCCAAAAGTTCAGATGATCACTATGAGCCAGCAGAGTTTATTTTGAGCGAAACAGCTGTTAGGCACCTATGCAAGAGCCCCACTTGTATGTATTTTATTGCGTTTATTTTTTTATTCTGTTTAGCTTTAGCTTGATTTTATGACCTGGAGTCATAGAATATAAAATTGGTGAGTCGAATTTAGTCTTTGACCTTGTACGCTATCTTTCTGTACATCATGGAACTATTAACTGCAGGAAAACCAAGATGTTTTTTGTTTGTTTTTAATATCTTCAGTTATAAAAACACAGAGTAAATATTTTCCAGGTCACTTTTTCAGGCAAAAAAACTCCCTTGGTTTTACTCAAAAAAAAAAAAAATCAAAACAAAACATAAAACAAACCAAAGAGATCTGGAGCTTCTGCCAACGAGGGTGATAAACATCAATATGGAGGCATATAAATAACCTGAGCAGGGCCTCAGTTTGCATTAATAAACCAAAAGAAGAAGAAAACCTGGAAGCACCAAATTAGAGATCATAGTTTGAAAATCAGTCTTATATGCCCTGTATCTCATTAAGCTCCTTTGAAAAGTATGCAAGAATACATTCTGATATGACAGACTTATCTTTAATCTTTATAAACTTATTTTAAATTAAGCTCCATCATTCAGTACGAGTTTATACCTCCCATGTGGGTAAAATAAATGTCTTTTAGTCAACATTTTATATCTTCATGTCAAGAACAATGTTTTTCGTAACTGCCATATCTCATAATAAATATGATAATTCCAGGGTTCTCAGCAGTTCATGATAGAAACAAACTTCCTCAAAAATAGCTGTAGTATCTATTCTGTGTTCAATTTTTATGAGAACTTCTTTTTGAACTTCTTTCTCAGTATCACTCTTATCCCTTGCCAAGCAACAGATTTTGTAGAAGTATCCATCTTAAAAAAACATATATAGAGGGAATATCTTAATGTTAGTTTCCTCTGTACTACAGCCAGCTTAGTTTATTTGAGTTCTGCTGAACAGACAGTTTTTGTTTTGTTTTGTTTTGTTTAATTCTAGCTGTAAGATTATCTTCCACGTATATCTGTACGGGCACACACACATACACAAGTGCATGCTTCAGAGAACTGATTTCTTATGCTCTTTTCTGGCAACAACATGAAACGATAGTCCGAGCTTTGCTTCATGCATCAAGTAACTCTTCTTCTTTTTTTTTTTTTTTTTTTTTTTTTTTTCCCCCCTCTTAATCAGGTGCATGACTTCTACTTTGTTGTGAAAATAAAAGACCCCAGGTAAAACTGCATGACATGTAATAGCACTTTTTTGATAACCCTATGAAACCAGAAACACAGCTGCTTATTACACTGTTTTTTCCAGTTCTTTTATTGTTTATGTTTCTGAGTTGAATTTAAGTTTAAAAGATAATTTTATAAACTTGGGGCACAGGCCAGACTGCCTTACATAAWGCGGGGTCTCCTATTTGGGTAACAAAGGCCTAGAGGCGAATGCTTCTAAAAATCAGTCCAAAAACAGTATTTGCTGAGCAAAAAACTTCCTAGAGCTAACTATCAGCAACAGGTCTGCATCAAAACACAGTCCTTTTCTAGGACTTAAGCGTCTGCATTAGGGGAAGAAACACCTTAAGGGTATCCCCTAGAGAGCTGGACAGTTCTGCCTTGCAAAAACAATCTTCTCACTAGAACATTTGTTCAGAAAGGAGGAAACCTGAGGATGACTAAGTGGAGCAGAGCTTTGATCTCATGAACTTCTGCATTTCAGAATCACCAAATCCCAGCTGTCCTTGATGTGGRCGACCTCGTCGCCCTCTGCAGAAGCAGGGCTGCTGCACCAACAGAATGCAAGACTACAATGCTGAAACCTAACCCTAGCCTGATGATTGAGACTGTTTTTTAAATATTAAATCTTACACATTTCACCTTAAACAGGTCTCAACAGAAGTATATGGGGAAGGTTGGATAGAATTTGGACAGGAAAAATGTGTATTTTCATAGCAACTATTTAGTAAGTACACATTTTCAAACAAATACCAATTTTGGCCCCAGCCTTAAAGAGTTCTAACAATAACTCATGTTCTAAATTCTTGTCATACAAACTTGCATTGCTGTAGTTCATGAACGAAYGAGGAAAGGTGAACTTTTTCACAGAAGGTAGCAAACCTTATCCAACTGCAGTGACTGGAAAGATGTGTCATGGTGAGAACACATGATGAAACCTTCGTCCACTTTCTTCTTGTGCTTAAAAAAAAAAAAGAACAGCATTGCGAGTCAGTCARGTTTCCTGTGGACATGAAATGCTGAACCTCAAACAACCAGGCCTCTCTGCAGAACTGCTGAACTCTCTATAAGGATGAATATCCCAGTTAGTGGTCAGTTCAGCTGTTACCATGGCTACAGATTAATTCAGTGGTTAGAAAGGTGACCTCTGGTATGCATTTTGCCTTAACTCACAACACAATAAAAATTAGGTGTCTTGGGGGACAGTTACATTTTTTAAAACAGATCGACCCTTATACTTACATTGTGCAAGAAACATTTAAAGTGTGTGATTTTTAAAAATAATACTAAGAAGTCAAATCTCTCATGGAAAAAAAAAAAATTTTCCACTACTATAACTCTTTAGGAGAAAAGTTATCTGTATAAGTAAATATCCCAACCCCCAGGGTTCAGGGAATGATTTTTAAACTAATTCTTAAAGCCTGAAGAAAGCAATTAAAGATAATGGCAGGACTGTGGCTTCTGTATGATAAATAACTATATAATGTGTGTTATTTGATTAAATCTCAAATGGATTAACATTTCAGTAGTATTCTTTATTAAAGTATATTTCTGGATAAAATCATGCTCATTTTAAACTTTGCTTTATGCATAGCTTTAAAGAAATCAAAGGTCTAACTCCTTAGACACATGTTTACTGCAGTTTGACTCAAAAAGCAGTGATTTATACCATCCCTMACAAAAAATGTAAATTAAAAACTCCCATGATTTATGTGAATATATATACTGAATATGGTAACTATGCTACTGAAGTGTTGAAAAGAAATCACTACTTAATAGCTATCTGTGTATCTCTGAGGCCAAAATTATGTGAAGAACATCTGTGTAAAGGGTCCTGTAGAGCCCAGCTGGGTGCTACACAACAGACCAGAAAACACAAGTCTTCCACTTCAGGGAAGCTTGGAAACTAATGCACAAAGCCTGCATTAGTACAGCTGAAATTCCCCTCGTTCCTCCATTTGTAAGAGATATGAAAGATCAGAAAGACAAACAAGGAAGTACTGACTACACTTCTAAAAAAATGTATCTATACAAAGTGTGTTTCAGACATCACAATGTCTTACATGTGAAGTAAGAAGCATCTGAAAGAGAAAGGACAGTAATGTGCAAACAATCATCACAGACGTGTTCAAAAATGTACACTATATCCAGGTTTAATATAAGTTGTAATACAAGATAGAGGTCTGATATGTCCTGTAGCCTTATAAAAGGTATGGGTCATGAATTGAACCAATCTTTGTATTACGTAGGATAGATGAAAAGATAGAGAGGTGTGACTTGAAAAGGCACTTAGGAGATACAGTATGATTGCTAGAGTGCATTAATGTAATATTTGGAGTCAGGGAAGGATTGTGTAAGTGTGCTGAAGTAAATAGGTTTTCTCCCAACTCATATAGAAGTGACAGTGATTAATAGTTACAGTTATGAAATAGAATGATACACTACATCTTTCCTGCATAACGTTCTGTGGTGAATGTATGCACTTTTTTAGAGAGTAACATCCAGTCTGGCCAAACCCTGCCGCTCCTTATTTGCTTAACACTCTCTACACCCAAGATGGCTAATCCAGCCTGCTTATTTTCCAGGACTGCCAGGCTGTGTGCTCAGATTTAGTACAAGATGTGATACAAGACAGAAATACAATGGATTCTATAGCTGCCTCATGGTGCGTGCCATGAATTGAATTGATCTTAGTATTGTGTTGGGCAGATGAAAGGGAGGAGGGTGTAGCAGACAAAAAGAGAACGAGAAGTGCGAATTGAAAAAGAACTTAGCAGATACAGCACAGTTGCTAGAGTTCATTCATGGAATGGTTTAGAGTAAGGGCTCTTGCACTCTTAACTATAAAGCTGCTCATCCTGGAGAGGAGGAAAGCAGCAAGATGGCCAGAGCATGCTTCTGAGGGGCATTTTAAATTGTAGTACAGCGGGTAACACAAGAACTAATATTTTGTGCATCCTTTAATAAAAAATACAGACACTTATTTTAAGCAAGGTTGAACAAACTCCCTGCAAGTCTTCTGCAGCTCTTGCCTGTCTCTGTGGACACAAAGAGAATGCAAGCAGCCAGGTGCCTAAACTGCAGTAATGAAATGCCTGAATTACGAATCAGTGTTAGGCAATCAGTGCTCCAGCAGTTACTTATTACAGAATGAAACTTAAACAGATGTATTTTTATGATAAGCTTGTTTCTTCTTTTCTTGACAACCTATTTCCACCACACTGACTTTACAGTAGCAGTGCATAGGGAAGGTAAGATATATTTATGTAATACAAAGTCCTCAAAAAATTTGGAAGGACCATAGCTGTTCAATTTGTTCAGAGTGAGTCCTARCAACTCTTAAGAAGTCATTCTAAAAGAGATTGGTCTTCCCAATTCCAGAAGTCAGAGTCTAATGCTGTAATCAGGCCATGGTTCAGGTCTTTGAAAATCAGTTGGAAATCCAAGTTAATCTCTTAAAAAGGTTAATTGTCCATATATCCTTATTTATGCTGACTAGAAAAATAATACGTGTAAGTTTTCAAAGGCAGAGACCAAAATGAGCAGAACTGGTGTTGCAGAAGGAAATAGTATTATTCATGAATTACTCCAATGAATATTGATWTTTTAGCTGGCATAATACCCACAAAAAACATGCTTTCATTGAGAGTGATTTCCAAAATGCAATTAGGCAATTAGAAGTCTGTAAATTAAGGTATAGAAACCTAGAAAAAGAATGTAGTGAAAACAGGAGAAACGARAAGATTCAAAATCTATTCTCTGATGGTTTTTGTTAGTTGTTACATTCAAAGATATGTAAACAATATCAGGGAATTTTTAGCTGCACAAGTTATATTAGCATTAAGAGCAATGATCATTAGGGTGAGTTGTATGAAATAATAGCATGCTGCATAATTAATTATTTTTGTGAGCTTAACTTTGCATAGTTAAATGATTAATTGCAAATAATAATGCTGTAAACTCAGATTAGTTTTTCATTAAATAATTATTCATCAGAAAAAAATCCTATTTACTCAGATAACTAGTGATTTCAAGAACTTCCTGAAATCTTGTTCTAGGATCCTGCATATAGTTATTTCTGTTGTCTTTTAGTATTTCTTCTCTTCTATATATCAGGGAGACATACATACATGCAATGTTAAGTTCTGGAAAAAATAATCTATTTTCAGTTAAATAAATAATATATTTCACTTACCCAATGATACCCAAGCAACCTGTAAATCAGTTGAAGTAGTATCATTACAGGGTTAATATTAGCATCTTTTGTAATGTATTTGTATCTGCAAAATAGAGATTATTGTTTGGAGGGAGATGTGAATTAATTAATGAAAAATATTTTGATTTAAGAATTTAAAGGATGTATCAACATCCTCTCTCCTTTTGCCTTAAKATATGATGCTAAAAGGCACAGCCTAGCAGTCTCCATAGAACAATTGAAATAGCTGGGCTCCCAAATACTGATACATTCAGGCTCCAGCAATACTGAATCAACACTTCTCACTAGAGCAGATACTTTGAAAAATGAACTATTTACACACCACATGATGCCTATGTTCATCTTGACACAGGTTTTAGATGTTTCCCCTTGCAAGSCATTCTGCTGAAATGAGTACAATATGGTTGCAAATGACTGCTACAACAAAGGCTGTGGAAGGATTATACTATATAACACTGAAGTTACAATCTTTTCTTCCACCTTGCTTGCAAAGTTTTCAGGCCATTACACATTGAAGTCCAGAGAAAGTCTTGTACTGACTTAATAGGAGAACAGCACTGGMAGAACCTCCACGGTCACTGAGTCTAAGGGAAAGATGACGCGCTCCACTGTTTTTTTTTTTTTTTCCCTAAACTGTTGCTGTTGTGTCCCTATTCAAGATGAGACCATGGCATAGTTGAACTTTGGTCTGACCATCTGTGAAAGTTCTTACATTCCTGAAAGCCAGATATTTTAAAATAAGTTGAAAAAATATTTGTATTTTTGACTGATCCATATATATCCGCTAAATACCTGCATCTATATTGTGATATTATTTTTCTGGTGGAGGAAGGGCTTCCTTGCTTAAATTATCAGAGGCATAAATCTGTTTTAGTCAGAGAACAGCATGACTACAGAGTACCGTACTAATAATGACTTTGGCAATAGCCTCTGAGAAGATACATGAAGTGGTTTAACAAGAGATTCATTCCAAACTCGAGATTAAACAGCACACTTCATGACAGACCTAAGATTCATTCTGCTGAGCTTGCAGCATCTTTCTATCACACCTGCATGCTACCGCAGAACAGTTTGAGCCAGGTGTCCAGGTTCCCTAAGCAATGCAATGCAGGGAGAAGAACTGGGTACCTCACAAAAGGATCCACATCAGCAATTCTGACCAATGAGAACTTTGCAAAACTAACAGATATGAAATATTGAGGATAGAGCTTATCCCCTCCAACGCTTCTCTTCAGCATGACATCCAGTCAGGAGTCACAACCACAAAATCTCTCCTGAAGTCTTTATGGCCTTTCTTTCAAAACACAAAGGTTTCATCAATGTGTTTGCTGGAGCCACTGATAATCTTTCATATAGTAGCTCAATAGAACAGAACAGTAAGATGCAAATGTCCAAATTCAGAGCCTCTACCAAAGAAACAAGAGATTGCTCTTTTACTTTTCATGGTAAAATTAAATAGTCCTTGCAGGATAACTTATTCCTGATGTTCTCCTTCTAAATACATAGGAGGAGCAGGAACAAACATGATTTCATCACTGAGTTTGAGCTTCCTGTTCTTTGCAGATGAAGAGGACTACAGTCTTTCAGAATGGAGTAAAGTTTCAACCAACATTTAATGTCAAATGCCTTTCATGGGGAGATGGTCACCAATATGCCACACTAGAGGAATATAGTTCGTGCCAGCATGTTTTGTGTACTTCTATATCTTAGAGTTTGCTTTAAGAAGCAACTACCGAACCGAGTCCTACCATCAATGTGTGGATAATGATGATAATGGAGGTAAGATATATTAAGATACTCTGGTTTGTGAGACTGGATTGACTCTGGACATACAGAGAATCAGAATTTTAGGAGCCTGAACAACTTTCATGTCAGACACTGATGAGAGTGTTCTGGGATTAATGCTTCAAACTACAACTCCAGAGTTATTTTATTTTATGTTAGGGCTTTGATGACTGGACTACATCATACAATGTGCTGCACCTTGCAGTCTCTCTGGCAAGAAGATCAAGGCCATCATTCATCTTTATGTTATCACTATAAGACCTACATGAAACAACTACTCTATTCATTTTTTACAAGGACTTGGAAAGTTCATTTAGTTTAGCTTGGCTTTGTTTAATACTGACTCTCATTCTTACCTGAGATTATGTATAATGAATTTATTAGTGACACATTCATTTTATATTATGTTTTTAAATGAGATAAGCATGGCAGTGAATTAAATTTGACAGGGAATAGCTAACCAATCCATTAAACAGACAAGTCTATCTTATAGATTGCAAGGATAGGCCAGAAATACTGATCAGCCCTTTTGTACACTTTCAGTTGACTCCTTCTGAATTGTGCCATCTGTTCTTTTTTTTTTTTTTTTTTTTTTTTTTTTAAGGTGAATTAACTGAACAATATTTGATTAGTAGCTTGTCTTTCTTTTTCTGTACTGTACATGTTGTTCCAGAGGCTGCTGTGGACACTCACCATCTGTATGCCGAATGAATCAAGCATGGTAACATTCTGTATGTGACATCCATATAACCCTTGGCACTTCAATTAAGCAAATGACCCCATTGGTCTATAGGGATATGTTTGAACAAATCTGTGCAAAAGACATTTTTCTTCTTCCTGATTTCTTATTATTGTGTAAAATCCAAAAACTAGGAATATTTTTGTTATTTTAAAGAAGAGTCATACTTTTATATCCCAAACCAATTATGCATTAATGTAGCAAGCTTTATTCTTAACCAGGGGGTTAGTTCTCATGAGAGTAAAGAGGCTACTTTTCTGCTTTATGGTTTTGAATGTAATGAGTGCCACAACAGTGATTGTAACAAGAAAAACAGATCACTAATATATGATCTGCTTCATCTGCTTATCTGGCTCTTACTAAGAGTTTGCTTGCATGAAGTCAAAGGTGTTTTTCATGGATCTATCCTTCTCTCCTACCACTCCAAGCTTCAGCTTCCTATTCTTTTAYATTCCAGTGTGGATACTCAAGTTCCATACTCCTGTGGTGTGTCCAATCGACAACGGCCTTCCAAACACTATCAGTGAACACTTCATACTCCATCAAGTATTTAGCTGAGAAATCTAAAGAGGTGGTTGCTTGTCTCCTTTCTTTTTCCACAGACATAACCTGGTTGAACTGCAATTAAAGCATCCAAAAAYGTACCACCAATGTCCAGACAATTAAGTCATTTATGATGTATAAAATAATATATTTTCCTTTAACCTTGCTCCCCAAGAAGCTAAGCTCTGTTTTTACTATTTTTTAATCATAAGATCATATTAGACAGAAGTAGATATACCACACGGAAAATTTCACTTGATGCTTTAAGTCTGAAGAAAATTGAAATTATAATGGGATGTATTAGGAAATCTTGATGACAACATTATATGTAAAGAATTCTGTAGCAAAGATACAAAAATGTGGAATGCTACTCATTAATGTGTTTCTTCTCTTTGAGAAAATCAGGTACATGGATATGATCATAAAAAAAAGGATGCTAATGTTGGTTAAAGAAAGTACAATCAATTGCTTAGAACTTCTGAGCAATAAAGTGGAATGTCCAGAAGATTAAATTTGCTAACGATTCACAAAAGAGCTTCTCATTAATGCTTTGGTATTTAGTTACTCAGTACGTGAAAACTAACACCATCACCTTTTATTCCTAAGGCTTATTATCACCATTAATGAAAACTTCATGATTTTGTCCATCAGTATTTTTCTTAAAAGCTTAGAAAACTGTGATTATTCTTTTCAAAGACAAAAATTCTCTATGGAAGAGTGTTTTTTTTTTTTATTTTTTTCCTTCTATAACTATCCTTCCTTTTAAAAAAATAATTTGAGAAGAAAATGGGAACATTTCATGTTCATTAAAATRTGAGCTCCCCTCCTTCTCTTTCTCTCTTAACTTTTTGCTGTATGAGAAGAATATCCTTAATGTAAAGYTTGAGGACTGAACACAGCTGAAACACGTCTGCTATTGGGAGAAGACCGGAGTATTTTAATTAGATCTACTTGTATGGTAACAGAAGGGGAATTATATTACTGGGTCAGATAGTTCCTAAATGTTGTTTGATTACAGCTATAAAATGCTATATTTTTATGCTGGCAGTGGACCAATTAAAATATGGCCAGTAAAAAGCTATGAGCTAGGAAAGAAACTCTAAAAATAACATCTTGTTAGTGCACATATCTGCTTCCTGTGTAGGTTCTGCTTCAGGGTTTTACTGCTGTCAATATTGCTGACAAAAAGCTGTAAAATCACAAGCTGTGCTCTATTCTGCCTTGTGCATCATCAACAAAATTGACAGTTAACACTGATTTCAAAATCTATATTGCTGATGGGGAAAAATATGTATCAACGGATATTCAGTTGCAAGACAGCCTGCAGTCCTGTGCTGAAAATGAAAGGGAGGAGAAGAAAATATGCACACACACACAGACACCCACCCCCCCACACACACAAAAGAGGATGGAAAGCACTGTTGGGTGCTTGAAAAACRGGATCAACTTTTTGCCATTACTCCTTTTTAAAGATCTTCTGTCTGATCAGTTACAATTCTGTCTTCCTATAGGCCAGCCTGATTAACATAGCAAGTCGGGRAAAACAAGATCCTCTTTCTCCTTTAGCCATATTTCTTTCCTTAGCACACTGATATACCACAAACCACTGATACAGCTCACAGCAGAACAGTAGTAGATATTTAGTTTACATATTAATTTCCCCAAAAGAAAACTGCTAGTTCATGTACTTTCTCTTGCAACTGTTTCAATATTTCTGTCAGAAGTAGACAACTTACATCCCCTCCCAGGCAACTGCATGGATAAAATGTCATCAGGTGGGAACGAAACTGAGCTGATGTCACTCAGTTGGAGCTACAAACAATTGTTTCTATCATTCGTTCACTGTGCTTCACTGCTTTACTTCTTCATCAGATTGTTGCTTCGCTTCTTGATTTTCCTGACACTGTGACTAAAAGGCGTTTTAATGCTGAAGTACTCAAAACCCTCTAACTTATGCACAAACTACTGGACAGCAACAACAAATAGGTACATAAAACACAACAGAAATATTTCKACAGAAATTTCATGACAATACCCATATTTGTCAGTTTTTCCACCACTACAGCTTATCAATTAAAATTTAATGAAATGAAATATGATTATGGGAAATTGTAATTTGGTTTTCAAGAATTTCTAACTACTTTGAAAGTTCAAAACTCTGGAAGACAGGCTATGAGTGTAGATTACTGATATATTATGGCACAAAAAAACATTCACTAACAACAGAATGACATTTTACATTTAAAGCATTTAGTCACTAACTGAAAATACTATGGATGCTCTTAAAGAAAAACAGTAAAACTAAACAAAAATCATCTATACTTTTTTTTTTTTTTTTTTTTTTGGTAAGATAATGCATATCTCAACCTAAAGGATCTCATTCCATTCATTGTAGAAAATACTGAGTCAAGTTCATGATGGATGAACTTTGTTAATGTAATAAAAATGTATGAATCCATCACAGAAAAATTATTCTAAAGACATCAGTACACCTTTTCTCTATTTTTATTGTTTCCATTAACACCTTCTTGCTTGTTTCCATTACAGGTGTTCACACACTAAGCCAACTAGGGACCGGCGGAATATTTAATAAACACCTCTGGTCACTCTGAAATCTAGCCTGAGTCAGGTGTAGACATCTCAGCAGGTTCTGCATGGCTTCCAAAGATGCATCTGTGATTTATTAATTTTTCTTATGACAATTAGCACTGTACATTTTCTAAATCTGGACACGAGCTATCTTCTGAACTCTACAATTTCCCTATGGTTGTAAAGACAATTGAATTGTTCTCCTGCTATTTACATGACATATTAGAAAAGATTTATCTGTAGACTAACTTGGAAAGCCTTTGCAGAAGCAGTAAGATCTCAGCAAGACTAGGGGTATGTTTCAGAAACTGGTTTATTCAGTTCTGGCAGCGTTCCCACCTAAGGTTTCCTTGCTTGAAGCAAATCTTGAAGATTTGCTTTAATTCAGAGTCAAGTTGTAGACCTCAAAAGTGTCAATGATAGAAAGATTTTTCTGAAAAGGAAGAGGAATATCACATTAAAAAGAAGGAGTATTTTTGCTGTGTATAGATCAATCAAGCTGATGAGCAACATCAGACTTGCKGCTGGAATCAGCAATGAAGGATCCACAAGAGTTCATAGTCCAAGAGGGTTGGGTGAGAAGAAATGAAGTAATGATTGCTCTTTTATTTTGTTAATATAATAAATACTGCTGCTGAACTAAGGTCATTGTTTACTAAGGTCATTGTCATTGGCACTGTCCCCCATAACATCCTCCTAGATAAGCTCAGGAAGTGTGGGTTAGACGAGTGGACAGTGAGGTGGATTGAGAACTGGCTGAAAGGCAGAGCTCAGAGGGTTGYCATCAGTGGCATGGAGTCTAGTTGGAGGCCTGTGGCTAGTGGTGTCCCCCAGGGCTCAGTACTGGGTCCCATCCTGTTCAATTTATTCATCAATGACCTGGATAAGGCGACAGAGTGCCTCCTCAGGAAATCTGCTTATGATACCAAGCTGGGAGGAGTGGCTGGAAGGGCTGTGCTGCCCTTCAGAGAGACCTGGACAGGCTGGAGAGCTGAGTGGAGAAGAACCTCCTGAGGTTCAACAAGGGCAAGTACAGGGTCTTGCACCTAGGGAGAAATAATCCTAGGCACCAGTACAAGCTGGGGGCTGACCTKCTGGAGAGCAGCTCTGCAGAGAAGGACCTGGGAGTGCTGGTGGATGACAGGTTGGCCATGAGCCAGCAATGTGCCCTTGTGGTCAGGAAGGCCAATGGTCTCCTGGGGTGCRTTAGGAAGACTGTTGCCAGCAGGTCAAGGGAGGTGATCCTGCCCCTCTACTCAACCCTGGGGAGGCCTCATCTCAAGTTCTGTGTCCAGTTCTGGGTTCCCCAGTCCAAGAGAGACACGGAGCTACTGAAGAGAGGCCAGCGTAGGGTCTTTGTAGCGTAGGGCTACAAAGATGATCAGAGCGCTGGAGCACTTGCCCTACGAGGAAAGGCTGTGAGAGCTGGGCCTCTGCAGCCTCGGGAAGAGAAGACTGAGGGGGGATCTTATCAACGTGTACAAGTACCTGAAGGGAGGGTGTCTCAAGGGGACGGGGACAAACTCTTTTCAGTTGTCCCGTGTGACAGGACAAGAGGCAATGGGCAGAAATTGAAGCACAGGAAGTTCCGCCTGAACGTGAGGGGGAATTTCTTCCCTGTGAGAGTGACTGGACCAGGTTGCCCAGAGAGGCTGTGGAGTCTCCTTCTCTGGAGATCTTCAAGGGCCACCTGAATGCACGCCTGTCTAGCATGCTCTAGGCACCCCTGCTGAGCAGGGGGGTTGGACTAGATGATCTCCAGAGGTCCCTTCCAACCTTACTGATTCTATGATTCTACCTAAGTAGTTAGGAAATATTTCAGCTGAGGYATAGAAGAAATAAACTCACTACTACTAAAAATGTCTTTTTTTCTATTTTTTTAATACTTCTGTTAAATTATATACCCCYCAAAAAGGGATGGAGAGGAACCCATACTATTTGTCTAGTAGTAAAATGCTATTTAAAACCATGAAAAAGACTCAAAATTCTGACAAATTTTAAACTGTTGTATATTAAAAAGTTGTGCAGGCAAATAATGCTTAAAAGAATACTTGTTACACGATACCATAAGCCTTTAAAAGTTCCTCACGGTCTCAATCATGATTTATTCAACTACAGCTTCCAATTTACCATCAACATTGTATAAGGCCTTTAATGGGAAGAAAGGAAATTATTCAGTTACTATGAATGCAGGCCCTTTCCATGGYGACTATTTCAATTTCCTAGGAAAGTTTAAGAAGTTAATTTTTGTTTGAGGTCAGAGATGACTAAAGAGCCTATAAATTAATCTTGAGCAGTTAGACAGAATTGACAACTGGTTTCAGTTTATATTTTAATATTCAAGTTTCACCTACATTTGGATAATCCACATTTTTATTTGTATGCTTTCTAGGTATCAGYAATACTTTCAAAATGAAATACGGAGACAAGATTAACAGGCACAAGAAATAAATTTCACTTACAGCAAAAGCCGCAATGCAGAAACAAAAGGAGTACCTTACAATGCAAAATGCTACATGGTATTTGGGAATAGTACTTTCTGACATAGGTAGCTGATGTCATAGACAGTTTTAAAACGTTATATTTTACAATTATCATTTGCACAAACTATTGTCCAATCAAGCTAGAATAACAAAAAAGTCATAATTTGAGCATCATCACAGATTAAGAAAAAGCATGCAATGTCAAGTCTATAGCTTATTTAAGTTCAGAGGAAGAAGGCCCATATCTGCAATGGACTGTGGACCAAAGACTAATTGAGTCAGGTACACCTGTCAGATGTATTATTCCAGCCCCAGATGATGTAGATGTTAAAAATATGTTTTCTTGTGTTTATCAGGATATACACAAAGGGTCAGTWATCTGATAGATAGAGCTATTTCATCTAATGCACTGAGAAGATCTCCCTGGTCTAATGAACTTAAGGTCTGAATTTTCAATTTTCTGGGTTTTAGTCACTCAGTCTAAAAACTACAAAATATCTGAACCATTACAAATTCCTGAGCACTAACTGGCAACCATAACCACTACCTTATTTTAAAACACGGACTTCCTGGTCTTCAATTAAAATTAAATAGACACCTTTTTTTATTAGATGACGATCAGAGAACACATCATCATTACACTCAATTTAAAAATCTATTTTACTGCTTCTTATTAAATAGAATCCAGTGCTGCAGAGACTACAGAAATGGCCACTGAGGTCATCGGGGCAAGCATTTCAATGAGCACACAGAGATTTCTGTGATTTTGGTAAGTGTTCCATAAGCCATTATTTCTGAATTCTACTTCCTCCTCCTCTTACCATTAGGTTCAGCCACTCGTTTTAAAAGGTACTTCTCAGAGATCATGAAAATATTCACAGAATAAACATGAAAAACAGGTAAGTWTTTTGACCACTAAAAGGCATGTTAGATATTGTCACTATACTTTCTGAAAGGAACCAGCTTCCTATCATCCTTTTGCCTAGCTGTTCCTACTTCTTCAGCAGATTTACTGTGCTTTGGAAATTGAGACTCTCACAGTGCCTGGAACATTGCATCTCCAAATACAGCAGTACTTTGAGTCTGTTGATTAAAATAAGCTTCTGCTTTTAATGGAACAAAATAGGGATTCAGAAGGCTCTAAATGCTAGCCCAGTTGCTGGCCTGTTGAGACCGCTTCACAGTTTACACTTAGTTTCCCATCTGAAGCAGGGAAATATTTTACTTATGTCAAGAGTGTGTCATAGAATGCTTTACCCATGTAAATAAAACAATATGCTATCTAGATAGTAGTTATTTTAGTACATTCAGAAAGGAAATTATTACCATGTTCTGGCACACACTAGCAGAATTCATTATTGGGTAATTCTTAGAACTGGTAGAAATAGAATATATTAGAATATTAGTGATATAAACTCAAAAAAGGTTTAATAATTTATAAATAGTTATATCTTTGTAAATTATACTTTGGAAAATGCAAAGTACAAATCAGTGTGTGAATTTCCCTTTTTAGAGTGCAGTGCAAGAAAATACTTTCGACTCATCTATAAATGCTTTAGGTCAAATGCTCCAATTAGGATGCTACAGGAAGATAACAACTTGCAATGAACAAATATCAAGACTACTATGTCAGCATTTGTTAGCTAAAATGATGACATCTGTGATGATAACATAATGGTAAAGCAAATTTCTCTTTGTTGTACATTGGTTATAGTATCAGTCACAGAGAACTAGTAAAGGGGCAGACATACAATAGCTGTCTCTAAAATGATGGTGGTGGAGAAGACTGTCACAAGGAATTATCAATCAGTCAGTCTCAATGCCGTAATTAGACAGATAATGGGACCCAAACATCGAATAATCATTTGTAAGTATAGAGGAAATAGTAAGCAAGATTTTAAAAAACACAAATCTAAAATAGCAAAATCCCATTTACTCCTTTGAGAGGCTAGATAAAGCAGTGTATAAGATGACAAGCGGCAGAAGTGAAAGTACCTTGTAAAGCTTTCGACACTTCTTCCTTCCACAGGCATGTTAAATAAAACCCCAGGAGCAAATTAAGTTACTAAATGAAAGGTGCCTAATAGGTTAAAACATTTCTACTAAAGCAGTTGTTATGATTTGTTCATTGTCCACATTGTGAGGGTATTCCATGCAGAGCCTTGAGCTCAATCCTCTAAAACATTCTTGTTAGAGACCTAAACGATGAAATAAAGGCAGTGTTTAGACCTTTCACAGATAGTACCCAAACGGGTAGTCATAGACACTCTGCAAGATAGGATTAAAATCATTTTGACAGAATAGAGAAAGGTCTGAGAACAAGATAATACCCAATAAAAACAAGTGCAAAGTGCTACACTTCAGAAATGAGCAAATTCTGCTCATTTCTGCTCAAATGATACAATTAGAAATGGCTAGCACACAGGAATAAAAATGCACGTCACAGGATTATCTAGAGTTGATAACTGGATGCTTTTGTAAGTCAGACAAATGTTCTTCTGGGGTGCACCAGTAAGACTGTCAGATGGAAAACACAAGATGAAATTGTTCTAAGTCTGTATATTACATTTTAAGAAAAAAATAATCAATTTGAGACTCAGGAAAAGAACAGAAATCATTCAGAAAAGGAGACTGTTGGGAAAGAGAGTTTGCCTAAAACAGAAGAAAGTGGGATAGAAGGGTTTGGTAAGACTGTTAAAAGGGTTGTTATAAAAATTGCAGTTCACTGAGGTCAAGAAAATTGGAATCAGTAGTCTTCAGTAAAGTAAAACTTACATTCAAAAGGATTTCTAACTGCAAGGATGATCAAACATTCAGCAACATGTCTGAGCAGATTTCATCTCTACTATAGATTCCAGAAAGTGGGGATAGTCAAGGTGTATTTACCTCAGCCTTTAGCCCCGGAACAAAGGGATCGAGTAACAGTGCTCTACTTCCAGTTCTTTGGAACTTATTACTTTCTTTATTCTACAATTGAAAAGGGGAAAAAAATAAAGCTATTTCACTTGTATGTTTTCTTAGGATCAAAATATACCCTTAAATATGCACAAGATTGTATATACTCAAATATGGTACTATTAATTCACTGAGTTATATGACACACACACATGCAGAGATAGATGCTTAAGCAGATTACAAATGATCTGCTGTGTATTTTTATAAGACAATGTGTTATGCAGCTTGAAACAGTACCCAGCTGGTACAGGATTATTATAACAAAGCAGAGATTGTAATGTTTTTCACATACATTTAAATTTACAGTTCCCTTTCTGCAATGTTAGATTACTGAATTTTGTTAGTCAACATATTTTCTTAAGCAACTAATATTAAAGACATCACTAATACTTTGAAAATTATTTAATGTTCACTGTCATCTGCTTTCATGTGTAATAAGGCATAGAAATGAAAAATTCATGATAACATATCATAGTAGAAAATTGGATTTCAAATTGAGACAAATGGTATGCAAATAAGTGATCAAAACTTGAACAAAAGCAATCATGAACTTAGTAAAATTTAAAAATGAGAAAGAGAAGGAAAAAATGAGAGTCCTTAAAGTGCTAAGCCTCTTGCAGAAACAACATTATTAATTTTACCTTTTAATATTAATAAGTCAAGCTGGGATATCTATTACTATGACTTTTCCAAACAAGTTAATTTGCAATCAACATTGACCATGAYTGTATGTAGTAACTGCTATAACATGCCAAAGGCGTAATTTAGTATTAGGAATTTTAGTCATTGCTAATACTACAAGGGGAGTGGAGGGAGAATTACATATATGCATAATTAAAGAACAACTAAGCAGATCAATATAGAGAGTGAAACAAGTTCCGTAAGCTCTGAAGACAAGCTGTGTTTTTGCCTGCTCTTGTCTCATTTTCCTCCCCCATTGTAAAAGATATTAGAGGAGAACAAAGCAAGTGTTTAAGAGTCAGTAGCTAGTTTCCTCATTCATAATATTCTCAGAAAGCTGATGGCTGGTCTCTAGAACCCATACATCCCCAGAAGCCATAATAAAAGCATGTCCCAGGTCTACAGGATAAATAAATATGAAGCTTTTCCCATCTGTCTTCTTCCACATAACCTTTGCTGTTGGGTAGAACTTGTAGAGAGGAAACACTTCCCAGCAGAGARAAAGGTCAATACCAAAGCATTTTTTCAGAATATTTTTGCAAGTTCCCAGGAGTGGGAATATGGAAAAGAGGATGTATATCTCCAATTTATACATTTATTTGGAGTSTTTATTTGAAACATAGCTGCTAATAAACAGTCAAATTGGAAATGCTCCACTTTGGGATAACTTAAGGTACACACATGACTACTGAGATTTTTCTGGATCTATGGATGGAAGAACATTTCATTTATCTGTAAACTTCCATTACAGTAAGAAAATCCTTTAGAGAAAAATAGAACCATTTAGTTATGCTGCCTGATACATAAATAATTCACACTGTACATTTAAATTTATTGCAAGAGAACCTCATCTTTTAAAAAGACAAATGGTCCTTTGGGTTTATACAGAATATTAAAATGAAGCTTCTATTGATGGTGTGGATGGTTTATTTGATTCAATGCCTAAAATGCTAATCGATTTTGAGGACAGTCTGTGGTATGTGTAAAATTTTTTCTGAGGGCTTTTTCCCCTTCATGTGCAAACTCACCCACATCAGCATATTTGGTCAGGTAAGCAAGCTTTAGTTTATATTTTAAATGAAATGCCATTTAGTATTCTCAGTGAACCATRAAGCAGATGGGAACTTTTGATATTTTCATAGGTAAGGATTCAACGGCCAATCTAGTGCTTACAGTTTCAATTSCTTTAAAATATTACAACTTTCATTATGTTAAAATTATTGCATGAGGTATGCCGATATCAACCAGATAAAAATATTTTTAAAAAGGATGGAAATACTAAAAATAGAGTATTTTGACTCTGAAAGATTGCAGCAAACAAAAATAAGTGATATTCACTCCGAATAAGGAACTGATGCAACACTTGCATCTCTTCTAACATTATCGTGATTCCTGTAAGTTGTCTAAAATGCTGCAGATGTTTATGCAAAATGTCTGTGGTACGCTTAGCTTATCCTCTATAAGWAGAATATAGTACTCTGGACATCAACTCTCCATCTTGAAATTTTCAYCTTTTCATAAAAAGGATAAAACTATTCCAGATGTATAAGGTGCTGCAACTGTTTTTGTTAAGTTCTGAATCCATTTTTTCTCTCAGTACTTCTTCYGAAAAGAATAGTTTTACTGTTGTAAAGTACATTCTACACAGTTGTGTAGCACTTCAGATGTGATAATTTCTATATATTAAAGTTTGATTTAATTGGTATAATAATCTTTACACTCACCTAGACTCAGGATACTCCCGTTTGATCAAAAATAGTACAAAGCAATAAAGCTGACAGCTGTACATCCACAATATGTTAGAAATTCTTCAGAAAGTCCATTATTAGAGAACACAAAAGGTTCAAAAAGAAGTAAACCAAAGATATTGCCAGTTTGCATAGTACTTTGGAAGCTTATTTTTAATATTTACAGACTTTTTTTCCTATTTAGGACTTCTACATTAAAAAAATGCCATTTGGTACTTCAATTTATGACTATTAATTAATAGCATTGAATACTATTGAATATACCTTTCATTACTGTTTTAAAATAAAAAGTTCTTAGGAAATCGAAATCGAATATATATCTGATGAAATTACAGCCATAGGACAATAATACAGTATCGCAGTATAAAGATGAACAATGATAACTCAAAGTAGAATAGAATTGGTGTTATTCAAAAGAATATATTGCAATACTTTGTACAGATATATCTAAGACTCAAACAGAAGAAACAATAGAAAGTCTGCCATGATTAAAATTTAGGACAAGCATTGAGATCCACTCYGATAAAGGACATGGCATCTATTTCATAGGAAAAGTATAGCATACCTTTATTACATGTTTTAATAAATTCTCTTTACACAACTGAAACATTAAGAATGTAGGTTTTATGCAGCCAGGCAAGAAGTACAGAGACTCTATTAGGTCTGACCTAATAGCACGACCTCTGAAATATTATCTA
>NW_028187055.1:3132528-3192981 GCF_003343005.1 Rhea americana | reverse complement strand
AACTATTGTCAACTACAAGATCTTCTTGTAGAAAATAGTAGTTTCACTGCCTCTGAAAAACTCTTTCATTAGCTGCTATTAATGAAGCTTAAGTAGCGACCTAGTCAAAGATCAAGATAAGTAAGAGAACAGAAATATCCTGGAGGAAAAACAGACAAACAAGACTTAGTAAGAGTAARGAGTCCCTTCCTGACAGAGCTAAACGTTAATGGCAAGTCCAGGTCCTATCAAACCCAATACCTTTTTTTATATATAGATAGATACATACAAAGATACAGAGATAGCTATAAAAAAGCCTAGAATGAGCAGCATCAAGTGGTATCATCTACAATCAGTTAACTCTAGACTGGAAGACTGACCTTTTAACTCATTTTGGGGAGYTTCTCAGTGTGAGACACCTTAAAGTGGGTTGGATGATCATTTTCTGAAGACAAGGCCCTATTAAGATGAATAAGACTCAAAATGCATGAACTTTCCCAAAGGAAAGTGAAAGACAAAATATAGAGAGTGGGTAGAAAGTTGATTTCACCCAACTTATAATTAAYCTTTGCAATTTGCTGCTGAAGATTTTGCTGAAGCGAAGCAAAGAATATCCAGTAACATGCTATTCTAATGGCAATAAAAAGCTTTGAAGTAATGTTAGTAGAACAAAGAAAAATAAAAGGATTATTAAAATGAGGGTTCCCCCCCAAAAAAAACCGTATTAAATGGTAGCAAAGTTTGAGCTGCTTCCAAAATAGACTAAGATGCCTGCATGTCTCACTGTGGTCATTGGCCCTTTAAGGCTGAACTGACAAGGAATTTCCTATGTTCTAAGTACAGAATAACTTCTGTCAAATTATTCAGTTATAAAATAGTCATTGGGTGRGTATAAGGCTAGGTAAATAATTATCCTGTCTAATCTCAAATGTTTAGAATATCTATGCAAATTCTAGAGGAAATAAAAAAAGAAATCTGTGCATTAGATCCATGCAACTCATTAATGAATTTAGCCAAAAGGTATTAACATTCTTTTTAAAAATCTGGGCAACAGGCCCTACATAGCAGAATATTGTGGTAATTAGTAAAYATATGTTTACTACCAGCATAATTTATTTAAATTGGGTTAGTACATTCTGTACAAAAGTTTCACTAACAATATTTAAATTTGCAAGTAAAGTGGGACATCAGAAATTCCAGTTCTTATTTTTTTCCCTTTTCTAAAGGAAACTTAGTATTACTAACAAGCACCATCTGGTTTATCAATAGAAAGCAGCATCCATTTAATTTGGAACAAAAAAAAAAGGAAATCTCAAGAGATCTTTTTCCCACATTCTTAAAATCGACCATATTTGTATGATTTTGTAAGAAACATTAAGTAGACCATTAGTCTTTAAAACAGAATGCTCAGGAARATAAATTAGTTTAAATGTGAGAGCATTCACGTGCATCTTGGCCATCTTGAATCATCACTTTATCTTTTTACAGAAACTGCCTTATGSCTCACCAATATTATGTCTGCCTGCACAGAAAAAAAGAAAGGGGAAAAATATCCTGAAAACATAAGAAATCATATGAAAATAGAATTCAGGGACTATAAAATRCAAACTGCAGACCTAGAGTATTTTTCTAAAGATAGTGCATAAGAAGAAATTCCAATTTCCTTCAGCAGCTACCGAAGAAAACACCAACAGTTATATCATTAAGGAACAACACAGAAAAAAACCAAACCTACTATGTTACCACATCTCAGTGGTTCAAAAAGRAGGATTCTGTAAACTGCTACTTGATCTAAGGACAAATTTGAAAACAAATGTATTTCACTGATACTTTACAGAAACTGAACTTTGAAAACATGCTTATGTCCTTTGCAAATCTTAGGTTTCCTTCTTAACATTTCCCTAGAGGTCTTTAATCTTTTGAAAAATACCATCTCCCACATACAATCTGTTTTTGATGCAAAGTATTACAAARAGTGTGTTAGGTTTTAAAAGTAAAACAGATAGGTAGCCCATTAGGACACAGTCATTGTCTTCTGTCCACCTAAAACAGCTACAAAAACACTGTCAGTCACAGCTGACTAGCAAATGTACCATAACTGGTCCTAATACACYGTCTGGGGAAGAAACTACCTACCAGGAAGAGCTCCAGAATCTGAAAGCATCCTCCTTCCTAGCCTCACTAACACTTAATAACAGCAATGTGGCACTGACCCATAGCAAGATCAAGCCAAAAGAGATAGGCAAAAGAAAGTAAATTCTCACTTAACACATGAATTTATTAAATGAAAGTGAAATTTCAWTTGCATGTCTCTACAGGTTAATGCCGCCTCAGTTTAAGAATCTGGAAGCTTGTTATAAAAAAGGTTAGAAAGGGCAGTTAAGGAAATTAAAACCTTACATGCAGTGTGAAGACATCTTAAGAAAGCAGTACTAGAAGCACAGAACAAATGTACACTACTCATAAAAGTCATGAGAAAAGAAGCAAGCCTGGTTAAATGGCAAGACATAAGGGAATTATTTGAAAGTAGTCTTCAGAAAAACTGAGACCATATCCAAATGAAGAAAATAGGAGGAATGTAATCTTTGACAAGTTAAAAAAAATAAAACACTCTATAAATGGTCTGAATGAAAAGCTTGAGTTACAAGTAGCAAAATACATAATAATTAATAAATCTTTCTTCAAACACATTAGGAACAAGAAGAGACTGTAAACCCCAYAGATTATCACGGTATAAAAGGAGCATTCAGAAAAAAAATAAGATCACACATTTTTTGACTGTGCTCACTGAGGAAGAATCTCTTAAAGTTTTTCCCACCAGAACCCAGCCCCCATGCACATTTTCTCTTCCTTTCTTTTTTGTCAGGAGAAGATTTTCAGATCTACTTCAACTTGAAGAGCTCAGAGGAGAATTCACAGCCAAAATAGACAGTAATTAATGCCTAGGGTCAGATAATTTTCATACAAGATCCTAGAGATCTGATGGTGAAACTGATTAACAAGAAGCTGTGAGGTACAATCTCTCACTCAATCTCTTACTCTAGCTGGTAAGCTAGAAGTGCAAAGGAAGTGAAAGAAGTCCTTGAGCTTGAATGCTTGAAGGCTGGCTGAATACTCAGAGGAAGTTTCATTCACGATTTCCCTATTTTAGTTTTTCTTAGGCATCTCCTCTTGAAGACTGAACTCTAGATTAGGAGAATATCTGACACTATTTCATTATTACTTCTCTTCCGTTCTTGAGTTATGGTGGGAATGACTATTTAAGTGCCACCAAAACTCAAGAAAAGTAACTAAATTCCAAATAAAACGTAATAAAATGTAATCAATTTCAAATAAAATGTTGTACCATACTTATAAGCAATTGTAGTTCAAATACTTGGGGTTTTTTAAGTAGTACACTTTGATCAAGAAAAACATCAGATATCTCCAATGCCTAGGTCAATAAACCTCCTACCTTGTCCAAGCCATGTGCAGAGTTCACATGTAGAAATGACGTCTTCTATTAAGCTACAGTCCTTACAGGTAAACTATCCCTCCAAACAGACGCAGAAATATTGTCTTGGAGAACCTCCTATATGTCAAATAAGCTAGGAAGTTATCTTCACGCCTCATGGAGGATTCATCTATAGGGTTATCTTAATCAATGGTACCTGACTCCCAGAAATAACAGTAGAATCTAGGCCACATTTATCTTTTGTCATTTGAGCCATTACTCACCGAAAGGAGGCACACTCATTGACTTAACATACTTTACATYTCTTTTTCACTGCCAGTGCTAATACTAGTATGTATATTGCTCAACAGCTATTGCTCAAAGAAAATAGAAAGCTGCCTTTTGAATAACGCAATGCAAAATGGAGGCAAACTACAGAACAGTGTTGAAAGGTAGGTGATAACACTTAGTTGGTTTCTCCAAGTGTTGAGAAACACTGAAACTGAAACGGTTTGAAACTCTGTTTTGGAATCCTCACATTGGTCTGAGTAGAAGACACATGAAATTGTTTCACTGGGGTGCCTCCATACTTTTGATTCTACATAAAACACAGCAGATGGACAGTAGGAAAAACTAAAACAGTAAAAATGCTCATTATTTCMAAATCTCAGAAACTGCTGATGTGAATTTTTTTCAGACATTCAAGTTGTTTTATTTGGTTGACAAAAGTCTAACTGATCTTTTTACTCCAGAGTACTTTATACCCCAGTCATTCCTTAATTGGGCTTTAGCTGAAATCTCTTCAGTTAGCTGTTACAAATATTAATGGGCAGATTCTTCACAGCAGCTAGATTCTACTAGACAATTGTCTCAAACTATTTTCAAAATAGTGTTTCAAAAGAATTACTATCTTAAGTAAGGGTTTCTGTATCTGAATAAAAGAGATTCCATATTCTAATTTTATAACAGCATCTATTAATTTTTATAACAGCATATAAGTAACAATGTCATTAACAGTATAACTTGAACAGTTGTCATTCACCTCTGAAACAATAGTACTTACAATGCTAGATTAAAAGTGATAGAAGAAGCTCATGGCTTCCCAAATCCGAGTTTTTTGATTCTCCAGATTTCTTCTCACCTGTTATCTAACCTTGAAGAAATCAGAATTCTATAAGCACTTAAATTCCTCAGTAAAACTGATGAGGCCCAAGAACCTAACTGCAAGCTCCAAAATGTACCAACTTTAAAAATGAAGAACAYAGATCTTAAGGCTTACAGGCCATCYCCTGGGCCCATATGTCTCAGAAGGATCTGATATTCATTCAACATTCAAAGTGTAAACACATCATCARTCCCTTTCATTCCTAAATATGTAGTAGTAGAAATATATAAACCACATGGGCAAGAATCAGATCARTATCTATGGCACTGAATACAACAGTAGTGGCTTTTACGTACACCATGTAAGTAGCCTACRTTTTAGTTAAAACAGATCTTATAAGGTAGATTACGCAGTTTTGAACCTTATTAAGCAGAAGCGAGATGTGAAATCAGGATTCTTATSCATTAGGTGAATACAATGGGAACCAAAATATTGCACAAAAGAACACTTTTAGTAATTCAGAGTTAAGCGGGAGAGAGTTTAAGAAACGCTCTCTCCTTAGCATTTTATTTTGCAGAACYTTGGTAACTTCCCAGTTAATGACTGTCAGATGCCCATGTTCTTGCAACTCGACAAACTTCTCTCCTAGTCAAGCACAATGCTAAACAATTCAGTAATCACCTATATGCATTTATTTCAACAGGAGAGCCTGGGAAGAAGTGGAATAGGAATGCCAAAATCCCATAAGAGACTGGGCTCCTAGAATTTTAAGAAGTTAAACACCAAATTAAAATATGTTTAGCATATGCAGTTCCTTCAATGTTTTCTTTTATGATACTTGTTCATTGTGTATTTTGTAAAACACAAGAACTCTTCTGAAGTTTTTATACACCACAGAGTCCAGCATAGTCTGGAAACTGCATTTCCAGAATCTAATTGAAGTTTTCTAAGTATATTTCATAAAATTCAACCAGATAATAAAWTATATAGAGTTATCTATACACAGAAAGTTATTCCCAACTCTAGTTTGTTGCAATTAGCAGCTTGTTTTCTTTTCAAGATACAGCACTGCCTTTACTATTTAAATTTCTATTCTTTCTTAGTCTGCTACATAAATATCTTGGCAGTCATTTAGATTGTCCAGTAACTAAAATTCCTTCTCATTGTGGCAAACACTGCTATTACTTGATCGATCACTCTGTTCTAAAAATAAGTGATGCTTTAGGATTGTCTGTGTCACTTAAGAAATTAAATACAGATCAGGATCAGTCATCTGATAATAGTCTTCCTCAGACAACAGAGAGAAACAGAAAATGTAATGCTTGACAGCAACTTTGGTCAGCTAATATTCTGTTTCCTTTCCATCCTGGTTGAGAGGCATATTTTACTGTAATACAGGTTTCTGGAGAACTTGAAATCTGAGTGTCCAGTGTCAGGTACATCAAACCAAATACATGAGACAAAATTCATACACCATCTTTCAAATTTCTTATTTACAGCCAGATTATTATTTCTATACCAGACACAGTATATTGTGACAGACATTACATCCATCCTCTGAGCTGGTGGGATTCATGCCAGCTTTGGTGCAAGAGCTATATGATCATGCCAATACATGTCAAGTCTGAGCTAGAATACGCTGCCTCTTAGTATGGTTTATCATCACACATTCCACACCCAAGTCTCTCTGTGGATACTAATGCAGTAATAGCTTTTTTTCCCCAGCTCTTTGTGTGGTTAGAATGAGTGCACAGATGCCTGCAGCATATATTATGTATATAAAGCCAGGCAAGTTTCTCTAACAGGCCTCCTGAAACATATATGTATTAGGAATACTCTGGCACATTGCTCAGCCCAGACAGATAATTAGCAGTGGGAGCCACTGGATTTATTTATTTTTTGTCAATGTCTCTATCTTATTTTTTTTCCTCTCACAAATACTTCAGCAAGAAAAAAGGGGGGAAAATGYGTAGGAAAGATCTGGGGGAGCACAGACCCTGAAATTCAGCTTTGTTTCATAAAAAAAGTTTTAATAGCATTAATATCCAGSAGAATTGTTCTTCTCTATGTGCTATCAGTTCTGTCAAATGCATTAGAGTAAAACACAGTCTTAAATCTACAAACCCAGACTGTTAACACTCCTTGAGGGATATTATGAGAATAAGCGTTAGCCGCACATTTGTTTCAATACATCCTCAAGAATCTTGTTCCTAGGATGAAAGCTGGATCCATGCTTCTAGGGCCACAGCCCAGAGAGAGCTGGATTTGCATCCCAGCTTTGGCGCCTGTAAGTGTCATGACAGGCCGTTTCAGTCCATAGCAAAAAGYGCTAGGGGAAATCTTCCCAGCAACATATTATGGCTTTGAAATTCCTTTTCTGCTCCTGTCAAGGTATGTCCTATACTTAGAAGTGCTCACCTAACTTGCTTACATCTAATTTAGTACTCCCTCAGATGAAACTGTAAGGTTGCAAGGTCCCACCAGAGGTTATACTGTCACATAGGAAGGAGAGGCTTTCAGATGTCTCACCTAATAATTCTGCATGGTACATCTCACTTCTGCTTTCTATTTCCAACTGAGAACTGTGGTTAGATATTGCTTGTAAAAAGCTCCACATCCTCCATATATCATTAGGAAAAGAAATATTACTGCTAGCCTTGTCAGAAGTCTTATGTTCTGATTCTAAACGGTTCTAGGCCTACTTAAGAATAGCTGAAGGTATATAAAATGCAAAGACATTTATTTTTCATTTTCCATTGCTCTAAGTGGCAACAACAGGGAAGTCAGCATAAAGTAAAGGTGCCTGAGTATTTATTAAATTACTGGCATCTGGATTTATATGTCCCAGGCAGTATGTGGATTTCATCCATGATGCTGTTTTATAAGTTGGTTTTCTGCTCCTAATTTACCACTACTTGCCTACAAATACAGAAGCTCCAGAATGTACTTCACATGCTTATTAACCCTCAGAATTCTCTTCTCCTCCACAGCTACTGACAGAAATCAGAAGTACTCAACTTGATATGAGCAACAACATACATAAGGATGAAAGGAGTTATCCTATATAATATTCGTATTTGAGAACCTTTTCACTCTGCTTTATCTTTCAAGTTTGATGCTGCAAAGCTTCCATTCAGAATTACATTGATAATAATATTAGAAATTGCAGTGGGTCAAGCTGCATGATTATTCTTCCCTTTCATCATTAGAAAGAAACAGATCATTATAATGAAGTTTTATTCAATTAGACTGCAGGCCAGTGTCAGAATCACACAGGAAAGACAATACCTCATTAGAAACCCCACTGCAGCTGCAACGTGCCCTTTACTCCAGACTATGAGTGGTACATACTAACCCATCTAATCCAGATCTTGGGTAAATTACAATTGTTAYAGGCATTAGAAGCACAGCATGGGGTGGAGCTGTGCACTAACATCCCTTTGCTGCACTCCTTCTCCAGGAATACTTAAATCTGGAAGATAGGTTTTCTTCACTAAGTGAAGGCTTCAGATACTAATGAGAAACACTGGAGACCAAGGTTCAGATCGCCATTGTGGAAAAGTAAAACAAGGAATTGAAAGGGAACTTTTTTACCAGATAAGCTCTCAGAGCAAAGGTTTGGAAAAAAACAGCCATAAAATAATAGACCTCTTCGCTGCAATACAGAGCTCTTTATTATTTAAGCCTCTTCTGAGTATACTCCACTGCTCTGATTCCCAGATGAATGCAACAGTGAGAACATCAGATGAAAGTCATTTCTCTGACAGAGACAGCTTGTATCTAAAAATATTCTGCTTCTCTAGTACGATTAAGTGACAAAATGAACAAAATGATGACTTTAAAATTGTTTATCAATATTTCTCTAACAGAGACAGCTTGTATTTATAAATATTTAGCATGCTGGGTGAAATATAAGCAAGAATGGAAAACAGTTTGAGATTCTTACATGTAGTTTCTAGCAATAAATTAATTACCTTTATAACCAGTCATGACTGAAATAGTCTGTGTTTTCAAAAAAGCCATTAGCTATGTGAGTTTTAAGAGGTAATTTACTAAATTTGTTAATAGAAAGCATGTAGTTTATTATTTTTATCTGGTCACAAATGTAAAAGAAGATTTTTTTCTCTGGTGATTCCCTCAAGTCTTGAAATGTGTCATTTTTTTTCAAAATGCAAACATATGCATATCAATTACTTAGATGAATGAAATACTAAGAAAGGTAGCTAGGAATTAACAGGAGACAAGCATTTACTGTTAGCTGTTTTTTTCCAGGTGCAAAAATCTGTACAACACTTGTAGCCATTTTTTCTATTTGACCTTTACCTAACACCTACTTCTAGGCTGCCTGGATATTATCCATTATTTATGAGTGGGACTAATTCAATTCTGGAAAAAAGAGAATTGGCAACAGTTCCAGTTATGGCATTTCCGGTAAGATGATATTTAGCATACATTTATAGCAGATGAGTCAGCAGCACGTTCTAAAATAAAAGCTTCTTTCTAATAAAGTGGAGCGTCACATGCTTCGCACTTCTGGGGGTGCTATCCTGAGAAGACAATTACTGTACATAATATGCTGTTAAGCATGTCAATGTATAGCACAGCTTCCTTAACATAAAATAACCATTATCTTGTTTTTGTTAGAATTTTTAGGGAAAAAAATATGTATATATGGTTATGTATGCAACACAAACATGATTCACACTAGATGTTTGGGGATTTTGGTTACCACTCTGTGATCAAGCTTATAATGAGCACTGCTTTCTAGTTTTAAATTAATCATCCAAAGATCAGAGCATCAGCAACACTCTATGAATGCATCTAAGTTCAGTTGTGCTCTGCATGCTGCATGGATCAAGACCTGAACGCAAGCTCCTTAGTAAGCTCACACAGTGCAACTCCATGCAGACCCATGAGCTAAGAGCCAGATGCACCACTTACCAAGCAGGGCTTTTTATCACTGGGACAACATCACAAGAATACTTTCAGCCCCATGCTGACTTCTCACCTCGATTGTCTGGTTGGCCTTTACAGGATTCAGGGGAGTTGGCAGACTCAACGACAATGTTACTTTAACKTCAAATCACTTGAGACACAGACCTCTATAAGGTGTTATTTAGATACAGACTAGCCACTGCCACTCCTGCACGGATTTCAGAGGGATCTATGAAAGGCTTTGTGTAGTGATACACAGACCTAACTCCAAATTATAATTCCAAATCCAGATTAAGTGCCCAAATTTTCTCACAAAATAGATAAAAGGAATTAAGTGTCTACTTTTAATATTTAGTTTCCTGAAGACTTTATGGCAGACAGGCTCCTTCTGCCTTGCCTGCATCTAAAATGTTTGCTGAAGCATAATGCTAAAGGCTTGCATAAGAGTGCAAAACAGAGTCCTTGTCCTAGAATAAAAACCTGCATCTTTGAGTGCAGATGGCTAGCTCTTTTTCAGTACAATTCAAAGAACCTCTTTTCTATGAAATCACTCAGCTCCAATAGCAAGGAAATGAGAATTCATTATCCCTGCACAGCCCAGAGCTTGGTATGTAGAGTATTCTTAGAAATTCATGTTAGGCTGCAGGTGTGTAGTAGGGGAAGTGGATCCACATCAGAAATACTACAGAAGTTCTTGAATGAATTAAATGCTTCTTCCTTTTTCTCCTGGGCATTTCAGCGAAAGCGTCTCTCTTCAAAATGGCTTGCTTAAACATAAGACTTGCTTACAGCATTTGTCAAAGCAGCAGAAAACTAGATTCAGCTCGTCTGTTCTTACATCACCAAGCATGTCATGCCTGAATCAATAGGGAGAAAAAAAACTAATTTGCAGGGATGAAGTAGTCACAGCATCCTTTTAAAAAGAGATTCCAGTTGTGTCCTCTCGAACTTAGAGACAGTCCTACTCTTTTAAAGCATGGACTACGCAAAGCACTGTTCATACAAATATCAATTTATCTTAAAACAGGGTATCCTCTGGTAGAGCTCTCAACTAAAATCAATACCCTGTACCCTATGTCAAAATTAACAGAGATATACGCAGCAGGAGGAGGTCTATTTCATCCATCCAGGGAGTCTGTAGAATCACGAACTTTTTTCCAAATAAATTTCAGAGAGAATGTATCAGCTTCAGAGAAGGGACTGAGGGAGCCTTCCTGGCCTTCCTACCAATCCTACTTGATTAGACCAGATTAAAATATTTGGGTAAAAGTGCAACATTTCCTTTCCCTTTTTCCTGTTTATTCCCAGTATTTTTGCTGGGGCTGATCTAGTAGCTAAGCTATGAGACCATGATTAATGATCAAGCAATGCAAACAATATTTAGCCTGAGAAATCTGATGAGATCTGTGCYTAGCTGCACAGAACTTACAGAATTTAAGGATCTCTTATGTTCAAGGAAAGACCTTCAGGCAACAAGAAAAAGTCAGTGATAAAAAAGGATGGATCTGAAATAACATTAGATAGGAATTGAACTCAGGTCACAAACAGTTAAATTCCAGGACATGGTAGCTACTGTGATRTATCACAGCACCCAGGTCGTTCTGTGGATCTGTTCTTGCATCCCAGACAAAAACTTCTAAGGAACTTCTAATGAAGCCTGTTATGCTTTCCACATAATCCATTTTGAAATGATGTATACATGATGGAAAGCTGGGTTTCCATCATCTAATTAAGCATTTGACAAAAACACACAGCTTATTTGCCAAATAAAACTTAAATGCCAACTCCAGGCAAACAGCATAAAGTTCTGCAAGCAAGGACATGGTGATTCAACAATATTTCTGGAGACATAGTTAATTGGACTGAATTAATTCTTTGCAGGTCTTGTTGGGAGTTTTTATATAATGCTGTAAAGAAGTCTGAAAAAAAAAAAGGAACAATTTCAAGAATTGTATACCATTGTTTGTTTATTTTACACCTGAAGCAATTGACTGCGGAACAGCATGAATTTGATCCTACATATTATGACTGGGTCACAACTAGGTATTTATACACCTTTATTGAAACAAAGGTGGGGGAAAGGGGAGAGAAAATCAGAACCTCAAAATTCCCCATGGCACAGAATTCTTATAAAAATTTCCAATGGTTTAACCAAGTATCATTCAACTGTTTTAAGCCAGTATAGTTCTGATCAGACAAACTGATCCAGTATAACAGACTGTCTGAGGGTGGTGGAAGGGGAATGGAGAGAGGAAATCAATATTTACTGTGTTGAATTACATAACAGAACCTTGCCTAAATATTTTACTATCAGTATAAAATACTGTTGTTTAACTGAATACCAAGTGCTTTTTTCCACTATACTAATATCTGCTGCAGATATTCTGTCCCTCTTCACTATATGTCTCTGAACTCCCTTCCCAGTATTTTAAACATACGTATTGAAACTTCACTTTTAAGAAGGGCAAATAAACAAGAAGCCCTAACGCCTAGAAAACAGGAGAAAATGTAGAAGATCAACAATTAGTAATAATTATAAAACCAATGATCACTGTCAAGTAGTTCCTCCAGAGTGCGAAGTTCTATATTGAAAAATTTAGCCCAGTTTTTCTTTCCTTTTTAGCACTCTATCATAAAGAAGGATACGTATATACATCAGTCTACTTCTCTGCTGGATATACCAACCAGAATTCCATGATCCAGGAAGTTAATCCTTTTTTCCTTAGCACAGTAAATGCATAGGAGATATAATCATCACAGAATGATTGAGTTTAGAAGGGACATCTGGAGATCGTCTAGTCCAACCTCCTTTCTCAAGTACAGTCACACAAAGCTGGTTGCCCCAGACCATGTGCAGACAGCTTTTGAGTATCTCCAAGGATGGGGASACTGCTACCACTTTGGGCAACTTGTGCGAGGGCTCAGTCACCCTCACTGCAAAGAAGTTTCTCCTTATGTTCAGCTGGAACTGCCTGTGTCTCAGTGCCCACTGCCTCTCATCCTGCCACCGGGCATTACTGAAAAAAGTCTGGCCTCATCCTCTCTATACCCCCTCTTCAGATACTTATACACGTTGATAAAATCCCGTTTCAGTCCTCTTCTCCAGGCTGAACAGGCTCAGCTCTCTCAGCCTTTCTTCATAAGACAGATGTTCCAGTCCTTTCTCATCTTTGGCCCTCCATTGGACTCCATCCAGTACATTTACGTCTCTTTCATCTTGAGGAGCCCAGATCTGGACCCTGTACTCCAGACGTGGCATCATCGAGGCTGAGTAGAGGAAGAAGATCACCTCCACCAGCCTGCTGAAAACACTCTGCCTAATGCAGCCTAGGAGATCGCTGACCTTCTTTGACACAAGGGCTCATTGCTGGCTCATGGTCAACTTACTATCTGCCAGGGCCACCAGGTACTTCTCAGCAGAGCTGCTTTCCAGCAAGTCGACCCCCAACATGTACTGCTGCATTGGGTTACTATAGAGTTATTATCATGAACCAAAGTCTTTTAAAACCTATGATCTTTCTCTTGTATTTCTTTGTCAGAGAGCTATTTGCAGTTCCAATGTGCCCTGCCACATTGCTAAATACACCTAAACAAAGGATCCTTCTACCTTGACAGCTAAGATTTGGTCTCAGAGTTACAATTCAGAATGAATTCAATGAGAACTGTAGTTTAAAAAGACCTAGTATATGGGAGGACATGGACCTACATGACAGCTACAAGAGCTAGCACCACAGAAGGGTGAAATTCTAGCAAATTTTAGTCATGCTTTTAAGCTGATCTAATGCTACTGTCTTAAATGAATTTACTTCCAATTTGAAATTATATTTGATTAGAATAGTCTAGAAGAACTTTCTAGAAGAGTCTAGAACTTTAATCAGCATCTCAACTGAACATACAATTAATACTTTTTTAGAAGTAAAGTTTGATTAGGGTTCAGGGGATCTTTTTTCTCATGTTATGTTTTGTCAGCTTATACAAACTGATGTAGCTCCAACTTTAATGGGTTCACAATAACTTTTACAATTAAATATTAGAACTTTGTTTTATTATTTTCCCCTCTCAGTAAATACAGTAAAACACTAAATACATTAGAAGATCACCTGCTATTACAGATGATTACATCTATATAAAAGTTTCCAGGAGAAAAGAAAAAGGGACATTTCTGGAATAGGTTTTCTTCTAAAACATCTACAACTGGTCCTCTTTAGACCACTAATTTTTGATCCTTTTTTACAGTGTACATGTTTCCTATGGTGAAGCTTTTACATCGTTATGAAAGAGAATTATTGTGACTTCAAATAAGAATGAGGTTACTGCAAAGTCAACCACAGCATGTGGGGGAAGAATATTCTCATTTATTAAATGCCTGAAAGCAACACCGCTCTCCCATTTAAATGTAGCCTTAAAAAAAAAGAAGAAGAAGAAGAAAACTGAAATTAAGATCGAGATTCAACCTATTCACTACGGACTACAATAACCAAGTGCTGCAGGCTTTTTCTACATGAGCAGAGGTCAGAGGAGTTTTATCTTTCCCTTTTAGTGTCACAGCTCTCTCCCACAACTCCAGGGGCTACCTGTCTGTCCAACAGCTTGTTATACAGCAGCTGGCTTCCTGCCAGCCATTAGCAGGTCAAGACAGTTGTCCAGAAGGCTACTTTAGGGGTGATGAGCAGGGATTCTTTACCTGTCTCTACTACCTTTCATCTAAGGATCTCAAAATGCGTTGGGAGCATTAAAAAAGCTCCTCAAAAATATGAGCTATAGAAAATGCTCTGCCACCTTCTAAAATGTGGCAAAATGCTGTTTAATAGTCATGAACCATACAGACGGTAATATATATGCGTAGTTCAAGTGAAATAATTCAATTCAACAGCACTACTAATATGCATAAAATTACATATTGACAGGTCTGAAAAGTGTCACACATAGCATTGTGGTAGCCTTGTTTTAACCTCTAGATGACACAGAAATGTAAAAAACAGGAGTTCGATGTAAAATAAATAAAAACCATGGTTAGAACAGCACAGCCCTGTGACCTATTACATTTCTCTCCAGCACTGTAGTTATAGCTATGAATACCTAAAATGCACCCTCAACTGGTAGTATATTGCATACAAGATTAACTGATTTAACACGATCCAGTTAAACAAAATACAATTAGAGTTGCCTTGAAATTGCTGATTCAGAGAGCCTGAAATGTTTCATCCAATATTCTTCAAGAACAATGAACTGCTGCTGAGAGCCCTGGCCAGGACGTGGCACAGACCAAGCAGAGCTCGACACGACTGAATTCTTGCCGCTTGGCAGAACACCCAGACTAGCTACCTAGCTGCCTTCAGTTGTGCCCTTCTCTCCAGTAAGCAGTCTGCCTATTTACCTTTCTGAATACCCAGGATGTCTGATGTTTGTCTGACAAGTTCTATTTGGAGCCACAGTTGAGCCAGACTGGCCAAGTTCTCCTCAGAACTGCTGCCCCAGCATGTGGGGCATGAACTGCTGCTTAGCTTCGCAGGAGGGGAACACCAAAAATACTACTGTGAGAGTGACRGAGCACTGGCACAAGTTACCCAGAGAAGTTGTGGAGTCTCCTTCTCTGGAGATACTCAAGGACCGCCTGGATGCAACCCTGTCTAACACGCTCTAGGTGACCCTGCTTGAGCAGGGAGGTTGGACTAGATGATCTCCAGAGGTCCCTTCCAACCTCAACTGTTCCATGATTCTGTGAAAAATCTAAGGACTCTGTCTGGCATCTGGACTGCAACAATTTCTGAGTTTGAGCAGTCAAAACTGTGGTGTTGTCTACCATGATTAGTAAATCAGGCAAGCTGTACTGTAAACAGTACTGCTGTTTATCTGTCTTCTTAACCATCAGTACGCTTCATAGCATGATTTTGCTCTCATCAAATAGCACTGAAGGAATGCCTCATCATAAGGAACAGCACATGCCATTAAGCATTCCCAGAACACAGGGTGGATGAAACTCCACAATCCTCAGCTCCCTCTGCAGTCTTTCAGAAGCACCCTTTGCAGCATTAAACAATAAATTACCCCTATCCCATCCCTCAATGATTGTAAAAACTGGCTTCAGTTTTACTTCCGTGATAGGCTCCGTATGGCCTATGATATGTTATATAAAATACAACAGATTAGAAAGAAAAAAAAAAGAGATTAAAGGGTCGGCATATGAGTTACAAGGTTATGACATTTTATTTATATTTAGTTTTTATATGCATAAAATATAGTCATAGTATACATGTATATATGAATGTGTGTGTTTACATATACACTACAGGTTGAACATATTTATACATAGGTTGAACATATTTATACATATATGTACACATATCATATGCAGGAGAGAGAGAGGCAGCAATATAGTTATAAGATTACAAGGTCCAAAAACAGCCTGAAAAAGACCCAGAACCACATGATATGTATTTTGAAGGGTCCAAGTCAAACCACATGACCTCATAACCAAAGAACAGTCCTTAGTCCTGTTTCATTCAGCAGTACAGGCATAGAGACTTCAAAGCTCAGGTTTCAAARACTGAGCTCTGAGGCTCAGAAGCAGCTATTATAGCAGGGCTACCCACAATTTGCCATTGGTAAAACCCATTATCTTGATGCATTTCATTGATGCAACCAGCTGTTGTGAAACAAATATGAAATCCATTTCATCAACAGGTACTTTGTATAGGAGCTGTTTTGTTCAGGAAAACACTAGTTACATCCAGGAACACATTCACTGAGAATGGTGCATCAATGGGCATGATGGTCCCAAGTGGGTCTGTACTTGAGAAATGTACGTCCAGAAAGTCCTCACATTACCTCTAAAAAACATTCTTGATACCAAAATGGATACACATTCAGCCAGTACCTATCATGATTGCAGGTGGAAGTAATTTTTCCCTTATAAAAGTTCTGAGGCAAATCATCTAAAGCAGACAAAAGGGGACAAAACCTGCAGTGGGAGATGTGAGACAGATATAAAATATCTGCATTTAAAAGAAGTAGACACTCTCATCTTTCACAATTACAGCCTAAAACAGTCCTGAGCTAGTTCAGTGGTGGAGTAACACCAGAACTGATTACATGTCTCTGCAAGGTTACCTAAGTCTTCAGATATTACATTCAAACTGAGACATATTAGAGCAGTCACAAAAATAGTTTAAGAATAATGCTGGTATTATATGCTTTAGAACAGAAAGTTTGCTGAGGAAAACATGGTCATCCAGCTATTGCCTTTATTCTGTACCTTGAGTTTTAAGAAGCTAGCATTTACTTTATTCAACYGTTAAGCCTATTCAGTGCGGTTGAATCAGGGTGAAACTGGAAAACAAATGGTCTACTGGGTCTAGAGATCTCAGGTTAAAGCGTAACAAGGCTCCCAAKCAGCTCAGCAAGTCTTGCCTTCTGAGACACACTTAGAATAATCCAATAGCAGGGAATATATCCTGCCAATCTGCAAAGTGTCAGCAAGGAGCTTAAAAAGAATGTCTTCCAGTGAAAGCAAGAGCAAAGCTCCTCATTTCCCTCAAGAAGAGTTCTTATAGTTGTATTTCTTATTTTCAAATCATTACCATTTTTCTCCAGAAACAAACCTTCCTGAAAATTTCACCTCAGTGAAGCTCTGAAAAATGAATTTGGTTCAATTCAAACTCAAATCAAATTTCAAATTAAAGAAAGAAAATCCTGAAAATCACACTTACAGCAAGCTGAAGCTGTAAAAAAAGAGCACAGAAAAATAGAAACTGCAGAACAGCAACGTACTAGAACAGTTTCTGAGTAACACTGTGTAGCTAATATGGAAAATAGTCTGAAATAGTATATATATAATTGTATTCATTCATTATTTATCCTAATGTGAAATTACTTTATTCCTCCAATTGCCAGTCCATAAGACTCTATCTTACAATCACCATGTGTCTCTGCAATAACTTCCCTCATCATGCTTTTCTCTGCTCTGCAAGTAACTGTTTCCCTAGTCATTGATAAACAAAAGTATAATTAAGCCTTGCTTAAAAGTTAATTTTCACGTAAGGAAAAGGGCATGAACATCTTTTATCAATGCTGAAAGCTCATAAACAGAATATTAAGCCCAATGTAATAAAACTGTAAAGTCTCAGTTCTTGAGTACAAGGATAAAGATACACACACACACACACACACACACACATATACCCCAAAATATCTACAAGAGATGGAGTACCTTGATTAATTCTATTTGTTTCAACAAATGGAGATTATACAGTGACCTTTACTTCAGCTGCCTTGGTTTCTCCATTTTTAATCATTATGCAAGATACGGTAGGAATCACTGCTGATGTTTTACTCCTCAGGGGGCAATTAGCAGAGAAGTGAATTCACTAAAAAGTCAGCAAATCTCCTCACTTCACTACCTAAAAATGACAGGAAAGAGCCTAACTTTCATGGACTGTCAAAATGCTCATCTACAGCTGGAACAGAAGGAATCCAGACAACCCCAGATGCAGTTACATAAACCTGTTTCAATTAAACATAGAAGAATAGGAATGCTAATGATATAAAATACATTCTGCTATACTGCAATTAAAAGTTTCACTGCACAATAGTAACTTCACAATTTTACTTCTAAMGGATTATATTGATATATTCTCCAGTAGTGAATTCTCTTCASCTTACCCTAATATAGCATCTTGTTTTTATTATTTCAAGTAGTTCTAATATCGAGTTTCCACAGCAAGTTTTTTGTTTTGTTTTTGTTTTGTTTTTTAAATTAACTTCTCATTTCATTCAATTTTCCAGCATTGATCTTCATGGCTATTGCAAAGGCCATTGGTGAAAACATGTCTTTGCAAATTGTATTACCTTTGTATATGTTGTTTTGCAGATTTTTAGAAGTGCAACTATGAACTCCTGGTGCATGCATAGCTATTAGTTAGCTCTCTTTGCATACGCAGTCATCATTTCTATTCCAATAATATTACTGTCATCCTCTACTACTTAAAATATGTTTCTTGCTATACGATAAAGTTCACAAAAATTCAGGTACTTTTGTATTGCCAAGCAAAATAAAAGCAATATTGGCAACCAGCGAGGCAGCAGAAAARGGGAGAAATCTGCTATGTATCTTGTTGCTCTCAGTGCTTTAGGCACTTTCCTTACACTTGGGATTCAGTATCAAGAACTCTTTCTGAAAAAGACAATCAAGCCTTCTTTACAAAATCACCCACTCCTACCAAGAACCAAGCATCTCTCTGGAATTCTATTATAGTTTTAATATTAGAAGAATATTTGAGCAGAAAGGAGAGACAAATTGCACAGGATGGCCTAAAGGATTACAGAAATCAATTCTGCATTCAAAAATAGGAAAATGAAAATATATGCTTAATTTAGGACACACTGCCATAAAAATGTTTATAAAACAGGTCCGCCAAAAGAACTTGAGATTCCTTAATTACTGTAGTGATTCAGAGGCATACTTATCTTTATCACTTGTATTAGAAAGGGACAGGAATAGGGAAATAAGTCTGTAATCTTTCCAGTTTCCTCTCAACATGGAAAAGCAGGTCTGGAAATTAGTTTTGTACGTATTTTCAGGGAAAGTCATTGGTTTGCTGAAAACTTGACCTAACTATGAAACTACACAGAAAAAAAGAACAAGAACATGACAGAAATTTTCAGAAGAGCTTAAATCAAAACATTTTAAGGTAAAAAGAAAGGTTTCAATTTGTTTTGATATGTAACCAAGGCTACGTAAGCATTGAATACTTAAAAAATGCAGAAAGCATTGCATGTACTCATTTAAGAAAATATTCGCACTCTTTCTCTCCTTAAGATGCAGAAGTATTTCAGCAAGAAAACTTGGGAAAAATCTTCCTTTTTCATTTTTTTTAAGGAACTCTTTTTGGTTCTGTTACTGGAAAAAAAAATCTAAGAGGTAAATTTGCTTTTTTCTTTCTGAACACCTGTAAGTTTTACATGGTGCTAAATAACAGACATCCTAAAAATAAAAGTGAGATGTATTTTAATCATTAGACTTCAGAAATAGAGAGACTTGTAAAGGGAACACTTAAGAACTACATATTTTCTATCAGAAAAAGTAACCGTGCTCTGTTATGTTTGTTTCATCATTTGGCTTTTTTTTTATTTATTATGAAGTCTGGGGGAGGGAGAGTGGGTTGCTTTGTTCTTTAAATGATGCAGGATCATCATTAAAACCAACTCTGAACTAAGGGAATAAACAAAAAAGGGAAAGGGGGAAATGCTAATATCAACTCTGCATCTGCATTTACCACTACAGATACAAGTGAGAGATTTGTTTGTACTGACAATTGGATTTTTCCTCTGAGAACATATATTTGCTCTAGCCATTTTCCACRTGAAAGTTAACATGAAAGTTTTCAAATGCTTAGCAGATGTTGATGTTGTGAAACAACATCCTGAACTTATGTTTACAACATATGTTAAGAAGTATTGCCTCATAATGAGACATTGTGCACAGTAGTTGGAGAGACATGTTTCCATAGTTCCTCACTATGTAAGTCAAGAAAGTCTCAAAATATTTTAACAGATTTAGTCCTGTGTTTTAGGACTACAAGAATATCAATCAGTGGAGGTCAAAGGAGAGGCTCATAAAAGAAAGAAATTATCAAATTACCAAAATACACTCTTTGGCATGCATTGTATCTGCACACATTACCTGAACAATACACAGATTTAAAATCCACCTACTATGCATTCTAATTTAACTAAATGGCAATTTATATTCTGCAGTATGAACAACTTTGATATTAATACCAGTATACACTGTAATAATTTCCATCTAAAAAAATCAAGCTAGAAAATAACATATAGGCTGCTAAATACTGAAGGTAACTTCTGCTTGTAATTCAACAGTAGCAAATCCAGAACAGTTACAAATAACCCAGTCATACAGTACCATATTAAAATATGTGCTATGGCTCAGCAGTTGSCAGTCACGTAGTAGGAAATTCTTCYTCTGACCAATGTCACCTTAACCTTAGATGAACCATAGTGTGTAACAACATGAGTATGACAAACACTCAACATAAACACAGCAGTGATGATGTCTAGACTACCCACACTTATTAGAATCTCCGTGGTGAAATGAGTAGATATCTAACAGTAACACTTCCCAATACCATTGTTCTTACTTGAATATATCAATTGTGAATGCCAGTTTAAGGAAGGTGCATACTGCTTGTTACTTGTAGTAGCAGTCGTTTTACTCTTTTTCGGAAAACATGAACAAGTTAATTTAATTGACAGCTTATCCATTTTGGTATAGTTAAGAGTAGAAGAGTGTATGTGTGTGCAGCTGCAAGTCTTCCCCACATATTTTCAATAGCATTGTAAAACTATTGCTTCTCCATTCCTTAAATTTGTTGAGTACCAAAGTGAAATGAGACAGCTTTAGTAAAGATAAATACTCATTGCACTGTGTTGTCACAATGCAATCAAAATTATATAAGAAAGTAAAGTCCGGAGCCCTGGTTCTCTCCTATTATTCCTATTTGGTCCCCAACGACTCGGAGGAGAGGGATTCAATGCTATCACCTAGATATTWGAGCAATGCAAAAGGCAATTCAAGCCCTGAATAGCCTCTCAACACCAAAGTACTAAGGGGAGGAAAAGAGCTGATTACAGCTATTAAATTCAAACGTGAAAATTATTAAGAATGACTCATCATATGCCACTGCATCATATAATTGAGATTCCAACAYAGTTAAGTATAGGCTTCTCACTGCCTAATCAGAAATTAATTACTGTTTTCCCTGGACAGCTCCGAAGCCCCAAGATACACTCTTCTTCTACTGCCCACTGCTGTCAAAAACCACGTATTTAATTTGTTTATTGTCTTAATTATATACTAAATAGTAAACATACTTTCCAGCACGAGCATGGCTGCATCTAGCTGTGTACAAGTCTATCACTCTAGAAATGAGCCAGAAGGGATCACTCAAATACCAGCACTTTATTACAAGAACACAGCCTACTATAGCCTACTTACCAAGCCAAGTTCAATTCAGAGGAGTTTTATATAGCAAAACCAGCAACCAATTGTTTCTATAATGATAGAAAAATCTGTGACCAAGAAATTGCTCATTAAAGCAATCCAATACATTGCCTAATATATAGTGTTTATATGCAAAATGAATATTATACTAAGAGAATCAAAGTCATCAAAACACAACTATCTAAACATCAAATTGCAAAGCTGTCCACTGAACTGCCATCTTCAGGCTAGCTACACTTAAAACTAATTAGAAGTCCGCACTGATCAACTTATAAAGCACATTTTTTATTTTCAAACTAATTCATCATTTTGGCGGTAAAAAAGAAACGTATTTCATTGTAAACTGCAGTAAGCTAAAATAATTTTTACTAGTGTAATTTAAAGGGCACAATTCCCGCAAAGGGATGCATAGATAACATTATAAAAGCAGCTTTATGCTAGTGAAGACATTTCTATGTGAAAARAGGGCAACTTCTGGAATATTTACCGTATACCTTTTTTTTGGAGGACATAGTTCCTGTCCTATTATTTACATAAACAGACTCAGTCATTCAAATCTAATTTGGCTAAGTACACAAACATTTTTCACATATATATTTTAGCAAATGATTCACTCTGGACCTTGTTAAATAATACATGCAATTTATAATCTATTGGCAGAGTGTTAACTGATAGTAAGTTTACATAAAAATACATTAAATACTCTGCATACAAAATTAGCAAGCAGGTGCCCTAAGATGCATATGCAATTGTATAACTTAAAACATATCTGCATTTAAACGATGACATGATTTGTTCTAATTTTAGTGAATAATCATTTGCTTGGTATGAAATATAACGCATTAGAAACAAAGTGTTATGTCAAGACAGACGTATGCAAGACTAAGTGAGGACAACTCACTTTATATATATGCAGCATCTRTGTYTCTYTAAAAACAAAAACAAGCAAACAAAGTGACTCAGATGTTCTTAGGGAAAATTGGAATAAGTGTGTTTATATCATACACACAGTTCAATGCTTTCAAGACAGTAATAAAAATAGTTTTTCTTYACACAGTTAGAAGTTGCACATTTCTTGGAAAAAAATTAGTAGTATTACAGAAATCATAGAACAGCCATATTAATCAGTTTATTTCTCTAGCTATTTTACAGCTGGGTAAATAATACATGCATGTATCTGATCAAATGAATCTGTCTACATTGTTTTGGTGGTTTTCCTCAAAATATCTTTGTCTTTTTGAATGTAGACATTATCTAAAACTTTCTGAAATTCTGGGATTACATCTAATCCACACCTTTGGGTACAGCTGAAACTCAGAAGTGTGGATAATTTAAATAAGAGAAGTACACCACATCATTTTTTAGTGAGAGGAAGCAATTAGGAAGAAGATTGCTTAGAATTCACTGTCTGGTCTAAATCTTGTTAAAAATGAAAWTTGCTTCATATTGCTGGAATTGCTATTCTGTGGAAAACTTCTAGATTCTGAATAAGTCCAGCACATACGTACGTGGCACTACTCTGCCTTCCTAGCTAGTTCTTCCTGTTGATCTTGTTTGTTCTTGTTCTTCAGACTGTTCTTGTTATTTATTTTGCTTTTCTGTGTTCTTTCCGAAACTTCAGCAAACTGAAAATGTGGCTCAGCACTTCTGACTTCTCTTCCAATTTCTTTCCTAAAAGGAAAGGATAGCTTACATTATCTAACTTGTTAACTGAAAAAATAGCTAGGAATTAGCATTACTGTACATCTCAATATTAATGAACGTAAGTTTAGAATAATTGTTAAATATTTGAGCATTGATGTCGTCATTAAACAGTACTAACCAATTTAGCTTCTCATCTCCAACAGGCACACTGGAACTGAATCAACACAAGCATTTAATGTTCTCCTTTCTGTTACAATCTTTTCTTCAAAAGGTTGTTTTTCTGCAGCTGCTATGAGCATTCCCTCCTCCTTCCATGGCTTTCCCATCTTCTTCCATGAGCTTTTATTGACTCCCAGCAACCACATCATACATGCACATACTTACTAGTTTTCTTTACGATGCTGTCCTTTCCAACTGTATCTGAGCCCCTGATCTCCAGATAGCACCCAACGAACATTGATCCTACCCACAGTTTCATCAATTCTCCTCTGTTTCTCTGTAGACACTGATGAACTCTGGTTCTCAAAAGTTTTCTGCCAAGCAGCTGTCTATCACATGACTCCTCTTCACTTACCTCTTCTATTCCCACTCTACCCCAAACATTCAAACGTGAAGAAAGGGATGCAGTGCTGATACACTACAAGCATTGTAAAAAAATCAAAAAAATCCTGCATAAAACGAAAAATAACAACAAAAAAAAACCCACCCCTCCCCCCGCCCCCCAAAAAACAACAAAAAAATCCCCCCCTCCAAAAAAAAAGAACTCCAAARCAGTAAGAGCCTCTGGCTGTAGCACTCTATCTTTCCTTCGGTGGCATTTCCGTAGCCTAAATTCAGGCCAAGAAAAGTGCCTCTGCTCACCTGAGAGAGACCTTTTTACATTCTGAAAACCCAGCCCTTCATTCATCTTCAGATTTTTCCCTGGGTAATTCATTTATCCTCCTTCCCTTTTGTATTCAAGACTAACCAGGCCTCACCTAACTTCCTATTCCCTCTCCTSACGCTTATTAAGTAAAATCTACCAATGCTCCCCTTACCTCCTTTTACCTTCTCAGTCACAGAACTATAACTCCTTGTTCAGTCTACTCCCTTTCATGCCAAACGATTTCAGTGTGCAGGTTTAAGTTACGTATCATTATCATGGTTAAATTAAATCAGGAACGAAGCTGTTAAATAATGAGATGAATCTTTTTGCATTGCATGTATCCTTCAGCTAAACGTGTTTACTTAAAATCAGCACAGTAGGAAAGACTTCAGCGAACTATAGCAAGGCATCTATAGTATGCAATTGATCTCAGTAATTGTCTTACACAGCTGTGAATTATGCTCCAAATTACTTTTCTTGAGCAAAAAAGCACCATAATTTATTTTTCACTGATGTCTGAAATTTCTGAGGAAGTGCAGTATCTCTGGAAAACTTTCACCCTAGAATAAATAAACAGTTCTCCTGTTTCACTAAAATAATAATAAAAAAAAATCCTTGTCAAGACTGGTAGCCAGCCTAGAAACAGAGCTGAATGCATCTGAGCAAATATGAGCCTGTGAGAAAGTCTATCCAGCCTTGCATAAGACTTTAACTGCTCCTATGGAGCACAGAAATTCTTCAGTCTTTAACCAGACCAGCTTCATCAGTTTGTGCTTTAATTCCTGCAACCACAGGGACACCTAGTAACTGACCCATCTAAACAGGAGTGATTGGTTCACAAAATGAAACGCAAGATTGCTCCTACTCAGAAAACGAGAAAGTCAATTTTTTTTTGGAGTAAGAAGGAGCTACATTAAGTGATAGATCACGTTTTCAGCATATAACATAACTAAGAAGATAATGACTGTGGTTACCAGCTCTCCTCAAAGGCTACGACTACACTGCACCTCCCTGTGGGACCTGCTGAGCTTTGCTGACAATTCACCTAGACTTTGTCTTCTCTGACTAAGTGCTCATCCAGATTCCTGCCATCCTGTCCCAGGAATATTCGAGCTTTCAACCAAAAAATAAAAAATTTTCCATCTAAAATGACTCCTTCTGCCAAAAAGTTATGCTTTGTTCCTTTCCCAGTTCAACACTTCAGTTTTAATTACTCAGTCTCCAGAGCTGAATCCAGTCAGCATGAGATTCACAAAAGCCAGTATCTTGGGCAGAGATTGCCCACTTAGCTTTTTGGAGGGGTAGGAGTCATCTCACCTAATAATCAGCATCTACAGTATAGATATCTACTTCTGAGCTAGTCACCTAGATTTCTGGATTAGTCAATGTAGAGAACTAAGCATTTCTAGAACAAAAGTCGTTAGGCTTATTTCTGGATGTCTGTCTAAGGACAGGATGAACAGTGTTCTATGAGGGCCCGTCTTTCTCCACCAACTATAAAGGGAAGAGAAATAGGAACACCTATCCTTGGTCCATTCTTGCTCCATACATATACATATATTTATACATACACACACACACACATATATACAGTATGTATACATATACTATATATATGCTGTTTGTAYATACATATACATAGCTGATGAGAAATTATCGTTAGTAAAAGCAACCTCAGATCCTTCTACCCAGACAACCCCCCAAAGAGGTAACTCTAGGTACCAAAGATTTCTCTTAAGCATAGCCCTTTTATTCAGAGAACTATACCAAGACTTCTTTGTTTCTCAAGGATAGCCAGAAACAGATGAAGTTACAGTCAACATACCACAGTAACTCAACAGTTACAGCACTTTGTTCTGATCGAATATAATGCCATAGCTACAGACATGGCTTCCTTGAGAGAACTCTGCTCTTGTTAAAAAACAAAAAAATAAAAAATAAAAAAATAAAGTCTACATTCAGTGGTCTGGAGAAAACTGAGAAAAAAATGGGAAATCACAGATTCTATCACTTGCTTAAAATCTTATTTATGTATTAGATTTAGTTTATCACTTTAACAATATGGAATTTTACAACTTAAAAAAAAGGAAAAAAAAGGAAATCACAACAAGTTGTCCCTGTGGCTCTTAGATGACCACAGCCAGCATCTAAATGGGATCAGTCTGAGTTGAAAAGCTTAATTTCTGCATTTTTAATTCTCTCTCTTGAATTAGACATATRAGTTACATGCTCAGTAATATTTCACAGTCAAAAGTTTTAAGTGAAACATATTCCTCTCACTATCAGAAAGGATAGGATGCACACAGGAAACAGGAGTCCAGTATGGGATTTCACCCCACAAAAATATGATGTGCAAGAAGAAATAAAGTACTTCTCTGATTTTCTAGCTGAAATCTTTCCAAAGAAAGAAGCTTTACTTATGAAAGGAGAAAAAAATATATATGGAAAGCAAAACCACATCCCCCTTCTCACAGCTCTCCCCACATACATATTTATTTTTTACAGTCTCTCACTCCTTAAGCAAACTCCAGCCCTAAATCCCTGCTATGAACTGATCGGATGCAGCAGAAATACTCGACCATCCATCAAAACATTAGTCATAAAGCCATGTCCTGCTCAGTCCTTCAGTAACCTTTCATAGTCATGTGCAGTAAGGTACAAACTGCTTCAAGGGAACAAAGAGACACRTACATAGGCTGAAGTATAGGCTGTTTAAGTCAAACATCCAAGGCAGACCAGATCTGAAATCATTACTACTTGATGAAAATGGGTTAGAGGGAACTGCAAAAAAAATAATGTTGTAGACTCTTTTAAAGTTTTTCAGCTTAGAACTTTTAACACTCACCCCATCAGCTCTTACATTCATCCCTTCTGCCTCATGGGTGATAACTACAACACTAGGATAACATCAGCATCCCCCCCCGTCTCTGCGTATATATGTGTTAATAAGAATTTTTTAAGCCATATTTGTCTGCAAATTTGTCCTCCTCACACTGCATCCTACTACCTAGAGGTTAAAATCCACTCAGGTGGATGGAAACTACAACATTTGGAAACATGTTCCAAGTAGAAGAATTCTTTTTCACCTTAAATATGGACTAACGCATACTCAAATCGCAGCGATCTACATTCCAGACAGAGCTGTAGTTTGTTCTTGATCAGCTTCGGGGTGTAGCTCTTACACATGTATCAGAAAAAATGATGCCTTCCTTACTTTATTGATCATCTGACATTTTAACTTTCAAAAGAAATGCAGTCCATAATTTCTGACACATAAAATATTAAATCCTAAAATCACAACATTCACATTTACATGAAAGTAGTTTTAGCTCCTTTGTAGTGGATTTAAAAATGCCACTAAAACTTCRAACAAATCCACTTGCTTCACATAGAACCATAAAAATTAAGTGCTTGTAAAATGCTTACAATTTTAAAAAGTATTTTATTTCCTGAAATGTAGAAAAGCTGCCACAACTGTTCGGAGCATGGAGTAAACCAAAAAAAAAAAAAAGAGGGGGTATTTGTGGATTACTCCACATGATGTAGTCATAACGAAGATATCAGAACCAGAATTARTTACCAATAGAACTATTAAAATATGTTGGCTAATTTAAAAGGTAAACCTCTTAAGTCACAGTTCATTCAAAYGTGAAAATAGAATTTTTAACGCAGTTGCCCAAGTAGCCTGAAACACTGACCAAGAGAAATACATACATACACACACAGACTAAGCTAATCAAATCTTAGAAGACCAGTAATATAAAAAATAGCTTATTAGGGCCATTTCAGGAACTTGAGTTCACTGGAAGGGTTAGGAATAAGTAGTATGAATATCCTCAGAAAAGGAAATGCAGGGAATAAGTACACAGATCAAGTAGGAGAACATGGAAAAGGGATTGGGGAGAGGAAGGAAGGACAAAGAGCAGGCAGAAATAAAACTCTACTTTCAAAATGACCAAAAGTGAAAAATAATTCATGGAACAAACAGTAATTACCTATGTATTTAGTTGCTGCAGAAATGCTGCATTTTCTTTTTTGATTTCTCTGCAAACTTATTTATGTCAGTTAACATTCCATTATATACAACAGACTACCTCCTTACATATGCTACAGTTGAAAATTAGATTTTGTCTTCAAGTGGATACTGTTTAAGGCTTCCTTACCATTCAGGAAGACCACGACAGGCTGGAGAGTTGGGCGGAGAAGAACCTCATGAGGTTCAAGAGGGGCAAGTGCAGAGTCCTGCACCTACAGAAGAATAACCCTAGGCACCAGTACAAGCTGGGGGCTGACCTGCTGGAGAGCAGCTCTGCAGAGAAGGACCTGGGAGCGCTGCTGGATGACACACTGATCATGAGCCAGCAATGTGCCCTTGTGGCCAAGAAAACCAATGGTCTCCTGGGGTGCATTAGGAAGACTGGTGCCAGCAGGTTGAGGGAGGTGATCCTGCCCCTCTACTCAGCCCTGGGGAGGCCTCATCTCGAGCACTGTCTCCAGTTCTGGGCTTCCCAGTCCAAGAGAGACATGGAGCTACTGAGGAGAGTCCAGCGTAGGGCTACAAAGATGATCAGAGGGCTGAAGCATCTGCCCTGTGAGGAACGGCTGCGAGAGCTGGGCCTCTGCAGCCTGGGGAAGAGAAGGCTGAGGGGGGATCTTATCAGTATGTATAAGTACCTGAAGGGAGGGTGTCAAGGGGATGGGGACAAACTCTTTTAAGTTGTCCCATGTGACAGGACAAGAGGCAATGGGCAGAAATTGAAGCACAGGAAGTTCCGCCTGAACGTGAGGGGGAATTTCTTCCCTGTGAGAGTGACGGAGCACTGGACCAGATTGCCCAGAGAAGTTGTGGAGTCTCCTTCTCTGGAGATCTTCAAAGCCTGCCTGGATGCAACCCTGTCTAACATGCTGTAGGTGACCCTGCTGAGCAGCGAGGTTGGGCTAGATGATCTCCAGAGGTCCCTTCCAACCTTACCCATTCTATGATTCTGTGATTCTACCATTCAGCCAACAACTAYGTCCTCAGCAGTCCTGAATAATTTAACTGAAGTTAGTGTAATCAACTCACACCAGGAAAGTATTTACCATGTAATTTATACAGTTATGTTGGCAAAAYCAACTCTATTGAATTTACAGTAACAAAGACCCATCAATGATGGGCTAAATGGAGGAAGTTCAGCAGGGTGTCATGGAAATGCTCATTTACTCTCTACATAGGAAAATGAAATACACAAAAAAAATAGTAGGTAAAAATACCTCCTGGAATACCATACAGATATACTCAACTGAATCCTACTTACTGTTCTTCATACAACAATTCCATTAAGTACCTGATACACATAGGCAYAAATGGAGCACAAGGCAAGTAAAAGTACAGAATTAGGTAGGAAAAATAAAAAGCTTACAAGGCAAGCTGTAACAGTCTGCTAGGTGGAATTAGTGGAATATCTTGTAAAAAACGTATTTCAATAGCTCAAAGGTCTGTAAAGTCATCTATCTAATTAAAGTTTCACTTGTCTTCCCTACCAAGTAATTGTTCTACCTAAATGAGGAGGACGTCTAACAGCCAAGACARGAACTACACAACTACAATGTTAACYGTAATACTAAATACAAGGAATAGTAAAGCAAATGCATAAACATTTGAGTAAAATGGTAACTGTGACAGTCTTTGGATAGTCTTATGTAACAGCAGCCACTGTATATATGATAACAGAGAACATCCTTTCTTAGTGCTTGACAATAACCACCTCCCAGTGAAGGCAAACRTGCTGCTTGTCTGAAGCAGCAGACTTCTAATTTGTTAATGCTGCCTGCATGGACTACACTAAGTATATGATAAAACCAACTCTAGCACTGGATTGCTTCATATAGTCTTACAGAGTAAGGGAAGTGTCTCATCACCTTCCTAGGTAATGCTGTCTCATGAGTTGTCTGAATGACATAAATAGAACTGAATGTATCCTTTTTATTCCATGGAAACTAATGATGCACATCTTTTGATGGATAATGCTCCATTAATTTTCATATACAGAAAATACCCTGAGAGGCACTGAGCTCCTCTAATTCCTTTCGCTGTACTGAGATTGCCTGGTTTTGTTACCATTCACGCTGGAGTTTATCAACACTGAATATGCATTATTATTATAGTACATAAACAGAGTGATCATAGATAAGATTTTTCATTTTTCTTTTATTCTCCTTAATAATAGCTGCTAATCAATTCCTTTGAAATTTGTTTTGCTCTAGAGATGAGCCCTGGTCCCAACACCAATTACTCGCTATTTGCTTCTTCTCCAAAGTAGCAACAAAAATTACTCATTTGTGAGTATCTAGAGTTCATCTCTAGACAGAAATAGGGAAAAAAACAAGATATTAAATCTGTTTGTTATAGGTTGCAGCAAGTCTTTTGCATTTATACATCTGTCACAGGCAAAACAGTCTTGACTGGGGGAATTACACTTAATTTATTGCCAGTTAACAAACTTTTAATTACTGAGTCGAATACTGAAAAACAAAACAAACAAAAAAGACATAATTACACACATAATTAAACAAACGCCTTTCCTCCCCCTTTCCCCAGGCGCAGCTTCGGTCCAGCAACCCTCCCCCGGCTTCCTAGTCCCCACTCGCCTTCGTTTCACCGCACACTTCGCTCCCGTCCGACGGGCGGCGCTGGAGGGGGNCTCCCGGCCGACGGGCGGCGCTGGAGGGGGGCGGCGGCAGGCCGCGGTCCCGGCGGCGGCGGCAGGCCGCGGTCCCGGCGGCGGCGGCAGGCCGCGGTCCCGGCGCGCCGCCCTCCGCCGGCCGCGCTCTTGCCCCGCCTTTCTCGCGGGCTCGGCGCGCGGTTCCAGCCGTCGTGAAGCCGGTTGGAACCGGCTGTGACCGGCACAGCGTGGCCGATGTTGCCTTCGCACACAGGCGCTCCCTCAGCTGCGGGCTGCCAAAGCGTGGCTCTTTACGTGCTGTACCACATGCGTCGAGGGACTTTGCCTCCTAGATGTTTGTTATTTCATTAATCCTTCTTCATTCATGTACACTCTGCATCTTCCCTCACCATGAAGTCTTCCTACATTTCACAGCTAAAGCTCAGGTCATTTCTTAGGAGCACTTCCTCSGTCTCAGCAATAAAATGGAAATTTCCAGGATGGAGGAGGAAAGCTTCTTGTTACCCATAGTCGTTGACAATAGGTTCCCCATAAATCTTGTGAAATGGTTCATGTGAGAGAAATAAATCTCTCTGCCTGTAGAGATGACCATGAACGAAAGCTGATGGAGTAAGCAATAGTTGTTAAAAAACATTCCGTCTCCTCACAGCGGCCTACAAACATACGTTTACAAAGCAGATGGGTCTGAAGAGAGCAGTGAGCGGCAGGTGGAAGTTGCAGTTATTCATACTTGMAATGTAGACCTGAGCTTGCAAGAACTGATTTTGTGAACTACAGTAGCTGACAAAAAAAAAAAATGTTGGTTTCTGCATCAAGTGAAATCTTTAGTCCTCCCCAGGTGATGATAAACGATCTACTGATTCAATGGACGCTAACAATATGTATTAGAGGTCCGTGTGGCATTTTCTATTTATGTGTTTTTTTTCCCTGGTTATCTTGTTAATGTGATGGATTTGTTGGGAGGTGGCAGACTCTGATGGATGAATTAGCCTAGAATGAACAGTATTCAGGACTAAGAATCTACTTCTTATTTATTTATTTATTTATTTATTTTGTCGTGACTCTGCCACTGATTCATGATGTTACCTTTGGTAAATGGCTTAATGCTTTTTGGCTGTACTGTTTTTCATGTGCAACCGACATGATATCACTAAAAAAAAAATGTGTTTCAGATCAGAGATGAAAAATACTAACATAATAAGGCTGTGAATAAAAGTTAAGGAGAAAATATGAAGAAGGCATCTAAGTATGCATCAGTGCTTTGAAGTATTTAAAGCTATTGGTGTAAATACTTCTGTTGACATGCAAGTGATAGCAATGAAAACTTTTTTTTAATGTATGATCTGTGTACATGATTGAATGATGTCTAGACAGTGCATTTCAGTACAAGGGGCTCTTTTATGTTGTTTTTAATACGTTTGTTTTAGGGACACTACCATTTTACTCTTCTCTTAGTCGGATTCAAATATTTTTGAGGCTTTTCTTTCTTAATGCAATAACATACAGTGAGTTAATGTTATAGCCTGTACTGAAATATTCTTTTGTAATGTCATGCGGCTCAGTGAGTCAATTAGAAGGCTGAAATTTTAAAACCCGTTGACATCCTAGAGTTGTCAGACAGCAATACTAAGAAAGCATTGTGCAATTGAAGCACCAACAGAGGAGCTYGGGAAGAAGACTGTACTTTTTAATTTCAGCACTGTCGCACCCAGAAAGATTTAGTCCTAATTTATTTTTCTGAAAGGCTACATGAAAACAGTCTTACTCTATGATCATTTTATTATTACAGCAAGGACTGCAATTATTCCCTTGCCTATGCATCTGTAAAGTGCACCACCAGCAGCACTGCAAAGCTYCTGATCCTATGCCATTCAGTTACAGTACTTAATAGCACACAGCATGTGATAAAGGCTACCTAGCATCAATCTAAAAAGTTGACACAATGACTACAGCAAATATTTGGTCTACAGCAAATGTTTTCTGGGCTATAATCAATGATACACCACCTCTCATAATACTGACAGTTTAAGAAACTGCATTATGGATGCTCTGCCCATGTGGAAAGCCAAAATAAGAAATGTGCRGTAGTGCAACATACAACAGATGTGTAGCATTTTGCCTTATATTGGCTTATTTGTCTTTCATTAAAACAAGTCACATTATATCAAGACTACTGAGCTACAACTGTGCATGTTGTTTCACTAGAATGCAAATAGTATTTTAGCAATAAACCGTTCAGAAAGAGTGGTCATTCTGGTTTAAACTATTTAACCACTAAATGTGGTTATTTTAATGATTACTTATGAAGTATTTTTATGAAGTATATCATTTTATTATATGAAGAGAAAGATAATCACTTAACATGGCAACATGATTTCCTAAGCACAAGGCATGTGCCACACAAAGTTTGATCTACAAAATCAGCCACAATCCACGTTCACATTTTGATACTYATCTAGAAATTACTTTAGCGACAGTAATAGTTAAATGGCCAGTCATGATAAGACATCAAAATGGCAGTCATGCTTAGATTATTAGAGAAGCCCTCCAACTTTTAAAATAAGTGTTCTCAATACTCAGCAAAGAAAAAGACTTTCATAAAGTGTTTCTATTTTRACAGACGACTGACTCAGATCCCTTTAGATGAGCATTTCTATCTTCATTCTTCGTTTACTGTATTAGAGGAGGAGAAATCCTTCTAAATGTAGTAAGGCAAAATAAGTGCTAGAAAAAAAGCCATAGATGACTTAATCTATYCAAATTAAATAAAACCAGCAGTAGAATAAATGTGACTACATATTTGCGTACATATGCAGACAACTCTTATGAGATCTTAGTAGATGAGTTACTTTCTGAACAGAAGGTACTCTTTATAGTCTTTTCTGTCTTTTCAGATATATCAACAAAGCAATTGAAAATTTGCTTAACTGGAACACAGTTACGGTTGTTTTCACTTGTTAAAAGTATTGACAAAGCATGAAAATCTAATACGGAGCTTTGCAGGTCCATATATGGACCTGGGCCATTTTATGACTGGTAAGTTTTTCACCTTTGAAATGTTTGGGTAAACTCCTAGTTTTCTTATCATTATCTGCAACTCTAATGCATTTTGAACTCTAATGCATGTGTTAAATAAAGATATGAAAATGTCAGATATGAAACACAGACACAGAATCACAAAGTGGCTGAGGTTGGAAGGGACCTCTGGAGAGCATCATCSTCTGCTCAGGCAGGATTACATAGAGCACATTGCACAGGACCACCTCCAGACAGGTTTTGAATGTCTCCAAAGAAGGAGACTCCACAACTTCTCTGGGCAACCTGGTCCAGGACTCTGTCGCTCTCACTGTAAAGTTTTTCTGTAAATTCAGGTGGAACTTCCTGTGTTTCAGTTTGTGCCCATTGCCTCTTGTCCTGTCGCTTGGCACTACTGAAAAGAGCTTGACCCCATCCCTTTGACACCTTTCCTTAAGGTCTCATTGATGAGATCCCCTYTCAGTTTTCTCCAGGCTAAACAGGCCCAGTTCTCACAGCCTTTCCTATAAGATAGATGCTCCAGTACTCTAATATGTACTGGGGAGTCCAAAATTGGACACATTACTCAAATGTCCAATCATTTTGCAGATAACTAGCCTATTTTACATTACACTACAAATTTCTATTCCACTTACCTGTTTTATCCTGCTTGTACCAAGATGTCCTTTTTATCTTTGGAGAGGATGGAGCACCGTGAACATACTACAGCATTTTTTGTCAGTCACAGCTTGCAGAAGTGCCATCACCAGTAAGCACTTCAGAGCAGGTACTTTGTGCTGTTACCACTATAAAGAGAACATTTGTCCCCTTTTCAGTGTAGATTAAGGAGTACAATAGATTGGAAAACTTAACAGTAAAGCTGTCCCATTCAGGACCCAGTGTTTCAGCAGAACACAGTGAGCACTGTCCTGAATGAAGATAGAAAAATAAAGAGTGAAAAAAAAAGTGAAAAGACAACTGCAGCTTTTTAGGTAAGACCGTCTACAGACCACACTTTTATTTGCCTGGCTGAACATATGAACATAGAGAAGTGCTATAAAGGCATGATAATTTAAAAAGTAGAAAAAAATAAGGTACATACATCAAAGAAGACAGAGAAATAAAATAGGAAGTGGAAAAGGAAATATCATGGGGGAGAATGTCAGTCAAAAAGCAATGATGTATCTGTTAAAAATGCTCTGAAATAGCAAATGGCTAAGGAGAATATTTCCACTCTCTAGAGTATGATGACCTAGTTAATAATTAAAATAACAGAATGTTAATGACCTTTTACAATGTGTAAGTGGTGTGATTTACAAACTTTAACCAATTATTATAATGTCAAGAAATACAGCCTGGATTCTGAGGTCTGCAGAACCTCAGATTTTTTGAGTAGCCACAGAAATAGGGCAGTCAGTCTTGAGGGAACATCCTTAGCACAGAATATTTTCRTTATTACATGATATAACAGCTTGTGTTAGCAGAAGAATGGATAGTCAAGTGSTATGTAGAGCTGGGCGAGTGACAAATTTATTGTCTAACTCAAAATTCCAAACAAATCAAATAGAGACGCACACACGTGCATGTGTGCATGCACACACACGTGCTCACATGTATGGAGGGAGGAAGAGAGAGAGAGAAAGAGATTTAGAACAAATTATAGGTGAAAATGGAGGAAATGGATATTTCCGTGAGGTACCACAATAGGTAAGATAAATATGGACACTTATTTACAAACAATCCAGAGCACAGGACTAAATGAACAGTTTGACACAAGTAGTTCATATGGTGCATTTCAGGTTCAGCTACAAAACTAGCTATATTATCATAGGATGTGCTTACATCTTACAAGATCAAAGTCTAAGTGAAAAAAGGAACAGATCTGTATTGAGTAAACACTTCAACAGAAATAAAAAGATGCATCCAAGAACATAAAAGCAGAACAAAATAACCCAGAAGAAGGTAGAACTAGGAGCTTCTATTCAAGGAGAGGGGGAACTTTCYGGGCATTAGAGTACAAATCCTGGCATGGTTCCTCAGCTGCACTCTTTTTATTTTGTTTGAGTGGGCCTAAACCTACAACATTACAAACTGTGGAGAGTCAGGCCTGAGCTCCTCAGATGGAGCAACAAAGAAGTAATTACAGCTAAGCAGGTGTGGCCAAATGGACTAGTATCAGTAAGTCAGGGAATCTGTGCTTAAGTGTAGTCTTTCACCTAATCCAATAATCCTGTAAAGATAGAAATTGAAAGGAAAGATAGTGAAGGCGGAGAACAGGTTCCTACAAAAACAAGARGAAAAGAGAAAATGAGGCCACCAATGCATGCCAGCTCCAACATAGAAAGTAGCACCAATTTCCTTTCACAGGGGAGGAGGGAGGAGAAGGAGCTTGAGACAACTAGCSTCTGTGGGAAGACATGCTCATGGTGCTGCAAGTGTTTTTCCCTCATCAGAATGTTTTMCAGATCTCTCTGTTTAGTTTTCATTTACATAGGAAGTAGGATAGTGCGAGTACAACTTTCCTGACATAAAGTAACAATAAATTGAGTTCTTAAATGTAAAACATTTTTATTTTCTCTGTGCAACTGCATTTTCTGTAGCATCAGGAAGATGAAAGAATTGGAAACCAAGATACTTACTCATGTAAATAATTAAACTGACTGTAATCAACTTACTTACACTAATCTTATAAAAGCAAAAACATATTTTTTACAACTCAGCCAGAAATTATCTCTGAACACTAGGAAAATTTAGCTTTCCTAGGTCATAGAACTTAGGGCTGAAATAAACTCCCTTCTCCAAAAGTTAGATGTGACTAAAATATTCCTGAGCAAAGAATGAAGGAAAAATTTTCAACATGTCTTGCATCTATTTTCCATTGAATTGTTCACTACACTAACTAAGAGGATTGATGTCCTCTTCATACCACAAGTGCTCTCTTGTGAACCTAAGCTGCTATTCTCTTACTGTTATTACTGATAAGACAAGGTTTAGAGACCATCTAGATCTATTAGATGATTAGCTCTCATCTGGTGATGGATGTGGTAAGTTAAAAGAAGATACATASAGAAAGAGATGGATATATCTATATCATATGATCCACAGGTCAAATCCTATTCACTTACTTCATTCAAGACAACACTGGAAAAGTTTTCTGCAAAAGGCAAACAAGGCTTTGTCTGTACAGGTTTGTTTTGTTGACTTATAATAGTGGTCTGGACTGAATCCATTGAAAAATATCCTCTTGATTTCCTGCTGTGAATGTACACCCTTATATGTTGTTTCTTGGACAGTTTAAACCAGAACACCTRTTTTTTTTCAGAATTGAGTTAAAAAAAAATCAATTTTCTTCTATATCGTGAAATTCAATACACCAATCAAAAAGGATCCACAGTGGGAAAAGAAGTGTTYTCTCTACCTGCTACGTGATGATCCTGCATAGCAGGTGATAGACCGTGCAGTATTTCCAATAAATAAAGCTAAAATCCCTGCGACGGGAGGAAAAGAGGCAGTTCATTTAAGTTTCTTGATGTGTGGTTGCTGAAAATATTTTGCATAAATAGTATGAGAAACAGGTTTGTATGTTTACAGGAAATACATAAACACAGGCTCATTACATACACAATTGCTTGGGTAAATGAATCACGATGAATCAAGTTAGCATGCTGAAAATGATTACAAAGTTCATGGGACCGTTGAAGACACTTGTAAAATTTAAATATGAGAACTAAAAACCATTATCTTCTCATATTAAACCTAAGGATGTCTGTTACTCACTAAACAACAATTTATTTACATTAGCAGTGAAAACAAGAGCTTCTACAAGCCACATGCGAGGTCTCTGAATTCAGATCAGAAAATACCTTCCATTTGTCYGGTTGACTTGGTATTGGCAAACAACAAGGGTTAATGGTATGTAGAACAAATGGTTTAGGAACTCATTTTTTTAAGTTCAGCTTTCTGGCCAGGCATGGTTTGAGGCTATATTGAAGGTGGGGGGTAAGGGAAAGTAGTGATGCCTGATCTTGCCCTCCTTCTCCGGCAGGTACACCTATGGCTTTGTGTCTTAGWAAAATGAAATCATTTATGGGTAATGTGTACTGGGTGCTAGAATCTAACCAGAGACCGGCAGTATTCACTGAAGATGCAAATTACACTTTTTTTTTCCCAAAAGATTTCTATGGCGAGAAACATTACAAATATTTTTTGTACATTACAAAAATGTACATTACAAATGTACATTTTGTACAAATTACAATTCATCATTTTGTGCCATTATATACACACAGCAGAGTGAGAACTTCATGCAGTCTTAGTCTGGTTACTTGAACATGTGATTAGCCTTAAACTATAGCTATTTTTCTAAAGAAAGAGTAAAGACTAGAAGTTAATTCATTACTGACAAAAAAAAATCTTTATGGCAATACTTGGAAAGCTTCTACAGCAAATTGTAAGGAAATTTTAAGATTTCTTAAATATTTTTTTCTTTAAACTCAGAGAAAAAATAAAGTTTAAAATTCTGAAAATGTTTGATTGAAATTGTCATCCTATTTAGCTTTATTTACTTACAGTATTTAAGTAAAGTGAGTCATACAGTTCTCTTGACATGAATTTACAATAAACTGAATAAAAATAGACTCCCTTTCGATTTGAGAGGTGGGTTAGCTACTGCAAAGCAAGAGCTCTGACATTCTGTTCTTTTCCTTTATACCTCTGAGTTGCTCCATACTACTCATTTGCCCCAGAGTTCAGGGAACTTTTTTGGCAATGTTGAAGTGCAAAGCATATTTGCTAAAAGACAGCTTAACCCAGTTTCTCTCACGCCATCTTTTTCACTGGAGAATGGGAGGAAGCAAGCTGTAATTAATATAAATACATTAGGGACCTGTTTCAATACTCATTAAAAGACACAGAAATAGAGAAGACTTTCCACTAATTTTGAGACAGGTTACTAGGTCCTAAGTGAGGAATTTCTTTTGCTGTGGATATTCCTGAAAGGACTTCTAGAACACTGCAACAAGGAAGTAAAGAAGAAGCTTCACGATTAATGCTGTTTTGTACAGGGGAAAACAATATTAAGGCCTCCAGTTGTGATCATTCCGATGAAGGAGGACTAATAACCATTCATATTTTCTTAGTTTAGTGGAATTATAAACACAATTTTTACTCCATTTAAGTGTTCAAGTGATTCCATACTGATTTGCTGGCATGGCAAAAAATTCTGTCTTCCTTAGGAATTAGAATGTTGTAAATACTGTTCAAAATTGAAGAATAATTAAAAGTATTTTGATTTTAAATAGAAGAAACATGAGCGTAAGGGAGAGCATAGATTTTTGTTTCCTCTGTAACTATATTTGGTGGGTTCCTATTTGCACATTCCCGCAAACATGATAGGTTATTACAGAGTCTYATGGCCTGCAGTATTTGACCTCAGCTGGAAGAAATGCTTGAGGAATAAATGCCCAGCAAAGTCATTGTCATCTTTATAACCAGATTAACATAACTCAGTAAAAAGGGTCACAGTAACTACTATGTGTGTTCTAACATGTAGAAAGAATTGTAACTGTATTCTTGTAGGCAACAATTGTTTTTGCATTGACCAATAAGTTAAATTTTGAGAGGTTTTYTATTTACATGACATGCATTCCTGTGGAAACTCATCAATTAGAATAGCCTTTGGAGTGGAGTTGATAGTGAAGGAAGAACCAGTTATTGCGGATAATACAAAAAATGTTTCACATTAACTGAACTTTATCAAAATTTCACTGAAATTTAAAATACTCTGCCTTCTGAACATGGCTCAGAAGAGACCTAACTGAAAAAAATAGGCAGTAGATACAGACAGCTGCAGTAGTACAAGTTACATGTAATAACCTATATAAGGGTTTTTTTTTAATTGCTATTTTTTGAGAAAAGGAGAACTTAAGAAAGACTTTCAGTGCAGAAAAACATTGCATTTTGCTTCTACAGTTTTGAGATTGAGGTTACTACGTATTGCATTGCAGACAGCAAATTTTAAAAACACYTTTTCTGGATATTTGTAGTATGCCCAAAGAGAGTAAGTGAGAGAAATGTGTTGTTTATATTCACTGCTGTTACAAATGAAGGTACTAGGTGCTATGCACCACTGAAATTCAAACTATAATGGGTCTCTGAAAAAAAGCAGTCAGAGATGACAGATTCCTTCAGCTTAAGTTTTAGAGAGTAATCTTGACTGATCTGAACCATGAAAATATTTTCAGTTTAATTTGCATTTTGTCTTAGCTCATACCCCGCAGGATCAGATTTACCTACTCCAGTACGCGTCCACTAAGTACAACTGTTCCTGCTGTGTCATACACACCCCAACAGTTTCTAAAACTGACTTTTGATTCYCAGCCTACTATCTGGTTAAAATCTATAAATCAGTGATTAATGGGAGAGAAAGAGGGAGAGAGAAAGAGAAGTAGATGTAAGGAAGGAAGGAAGTAAAAAAGGGGGAGGGAGGAAGGCAGGAAGGGGAAAGAAAGCAAAAGAGAGAAGAAAGAAGGAGACATGAAAGAAAGACAAAAGAAAGAAAAACATCTATTTAACTTTAAATCTCGAAGTACCACAGTAGTATTTAATAGTACTGGCTCCCCTGGATGGGAGATGATTGACTAAAAGGCCAGGAAATAGTATAGTTCTCTCCTGTAGCCACAGACGAAGATGCTTTTCACAATGAGTGACTCCAACACAAGAGCAGAGTGAAGGAAAAAAGAAACAATTGTCAAGGTAAACTACAGGAGTCTCTGAAAATCATATGCAGGATGCAGTCCTGTTGTAGGCTAGCAATTTGTTGGAGAGTTACTGTGTGRATTTTGAGGGTTACTCAGATTTTCTTTGTCAACTTTTTCCCCTCCTGAGCAAAAGACAAATCCCCCTAATAAAAGAAAGAAGTGTGAAGTCTTTAATTGTCTTTAATCTTACTGTATACAGAACTGCATTATAGACTTCTTYGAACTGTTCTGTTAGTTATAGTTTAAGAGAGACCAGAAGTTCAGGGACCCATTTGGTAGGTCCTGTGTAAACAATTGATAAGATAATGTCCAAGCCCAGAACATACTTTTTACAAAAACATGCAGAACTTCATAGTAGGGAATATATGGTTTTACAGTACAGAGAGGATAGCAGGACATAATGTTCCAGTATCCTTCATAGTAGAACTTGTGCCATGGGATATATAYACCTTGGGATATACCTTGGGATGGGAGACCATACTGATACTATTTTAAGTYTCCTTAGAAAGTAAAGGCTAAGTATGAAAAAGTTTCAAAAAATCTTTCTTCTCAAGAAGTTAGCTATCATTGGTGATCTTCTATTGTATTTATGTTATTAAATGTGCAAGATTTTCTGTATTACTAGCTCAATAARCAGAAAACTCCACAAATTTTGGTAATACTTTCAAAGATCTAGGGGGAATGAGGAACAGGAATGGTGCACTTGGAGGTAGRTGGGGTCTTGATGCAAAAGTCATGTTGCTGCTTTGATAACAAATGTGTAAAAAATTGTGTACATTTTTAATATATTACATGTTTCTTATATTTGCAATTCTGCTCTGTTTTTGCCTTCTTTGTACTAGACTGTATTCTCTCCCTCAGTCTTTTTCCATCAACCCTACTCACTGTAGAATGCCAAGCAATTGAGAAAGTTGCTCCAAAGTCAAAATTCTGTGAACCAAAACTAATGACAAACAGAGCATTCTAAAACATACAAAGCAAAAAAAATGTAGTTCCCAAATCTAGAAATTGCATCATTGTATTTTTCTTAACCTGAAAATAAAATCAAAGCAGCTAATAACAAAACTACTTCAATGATATCTAGCCAAAAAAATTCATCTCAGGAGCTAGTATCATTCCTGGTACTACCACCTATTGGCTTAATTCATAAACATACATAAAAGTACATGAGGAATATTTCTGAAATAGGTATTTCTCATGCTGAGCCCCAAATTGATTAATTTTTTTGGATGCAGAGTAATAACAACCACATGTCAATTTACTCAGCTGGTGACTGTCAGCAGGCTGCAGGTATACATTTTCAGTGATACATCTCTCTCATAAGCAGAATTTGTAAAGCAACTGTACACAAAACACTAAATATGTGAGAGAATGGAACTACCTAACAGCAGGTTGAAGTCAGGATGACAGTCTCAAAGGTTTGACCAACAGGAAAATGAGAATTCAGTTTCATGAGAAATTTAAAGTTTTGACAGATCTGATATAATGTCATATCTTTCAGTATCAACTAGCCTTGAAATAAGGCTGTTCATTGGACAAAGAACTCTTTAACTTGCCATTATGTAATTTTAATCAAAGGGTTTAACTGGAGTATAATTTTGTGATTTAAATTTAGCTAAATAAATCATTTAAAATATATAAATATATAGTAGGCCAAGATCTTAAGSTAAATTGTTCCTAGAAGAACGCTGTTCCATCCCACTTTTAACCATCTCTTTTTTCTCCCAACTGCCACAGGTTACAGAAGCAAGTGAGACTCCACAGAAGCTCTCAGGATCAGACACTGGATTCTTTAAAACTTTACCGTAGCTCAACAATAATAAAGAAACTTTACTCCAAATACAGCACTGACATATCCTTTAGCCTATTAACTTGCATAGTCAGGAGAAAAGAACATTAAATATTTCAGACCACTTCCATTTCTCGCTAACCAGGTTCCCTATCCAGCTTTGGAAGCAGCTGCAATCCCCATTATCAAATATTCATCCAGTGGGATAAGCAGGTGGCTCGTGCTGTGGCCTAACAGTACTCTTCAGATGAGCAAATGATCATTATCGTAGAAAAAAGTCAAAATCACGTGAAAGTCAAGATCAGCCTTTATGAAATGTTACACTGTTACATTTTATGTTTATTTTACTGTGCAATTAATATTTCTAATTCTGTAAGGGCATAATACTTTTTATAAACATATGAAGACATGGACACAAACATTAGAAGCAACATTGTAAAGACATAAAACACCTTTGTATAATAATATCGCTACTGTATGTTTCACAACATTATGGCCTATCTATACTGCTACAGTAGAGCCCAAAGTGGACAAGGGTCTGTAAAGAGAAGACTATGAGGAGAACCCATCATTTCCAGCAATTCTGTAGTTTGTACAGTGTCATAATAGAAGTCTCCTACCTACAGACAATGGGAAAAGTAAGTGAATATCTTCCTTTACCAAAAGACATGAGATAATAATAACCTTCAAATACCCTCCTTATACTTCTTTTCTATGGTTTTGGTTTTTGTTTTGGTTTTTGTTTTTGTTTTAATATCAGGCAGGATTACACTTAGCTAAGTYTTCATTCTTAAGAAGTTCTGGTTGTCTGCAAGGCAGAGGGTAACAACTTGCATATTGTTTACCATTTATGTCTACTGTTGAAAGGGTCCAAAATTCAATTCTATTCTATATAAGAATTCCTATATAGGAATATATAGGAATTCCTATATAGGAATATATGTCTATATATAAAACTGCCAAAATGGTACAGAGAATTTTGAATGGTTTTCAATAGTTTGAGATACATATCAGTGTTTTAACTCTCTTTCAGCAAATAAGGCCATTTTCATCTTATGGCAAAAACTAATACAATAATACTAATAAAACTTACATTTGTCTTTGAGGGAGGCAAACAATAAAAAAGGAAAGATTGAGAAGGGCTTCATGTGATGTGAGTGGGTGGTTAAAACAAGGAAAAAAAATATTCACTACTACCCTATTTTTAAACAGGCTTTAAAAGAACGTGAGCTTTGATGCTACTCAGACAATCAATGTTCATAAATGTATGTATTAAACATCTGCTTTAAGAAAATTCTCTGTGTGTCATGCTTTGCCTTAAAATGTCTTATAAAATTTTAATTCAGTTCATGAGAATCGAGCTTATGAGTCATTAAGGCAGCATTAAAGTTAGAAATAACTGTCCTGAGGTGGTGTGTTTTTTTTTTTTTTTTTTTTTTTTTTTTTTGGAACCAGTGACATCAAAAACCAAGATGTTTATTGGTATGTGAAAACAAACTTTGCTCATTTGGGGATTTCAGAGTTCAACTGAATGGTAAGATCCTGCTTGCACACTGCTGGGCTCTTATGTTTGCAGCCTCTGTGTTTAATAGAACGTAGTTTGAATTTCCATTTTGAATTTTGTAATGTTTTAAACAACTGTAATGTTCTTCCGATGCAGGCTATTTTCCCACAAACTTTTATTACATTTTTGCAATGCTCAATTGTGATGCAATAGCAAATTTCCTTAAGTTGCAGTCAAATTTTAAAATGGATAGAATTTAAGGCTCTTTGCAATTCCTTTCTTCATGATCTTTTCTACTAGATATTTGGTAATGCTTTTAATTAATAAATTCTTTTCACGAAAGCAATAAAAAGAAAACAATCCTATTTAAAAATGCTCGTTACATTAAAAAAAAATAAATTCAGAAATAATAGAAGGAAATGAAACAGTATTACAACAAGTTCATGACACTGTTCAATATGTCTTTGGGTGCCATGTATTTCAAGTTTTTCAGGAAAATTCCATCCATAAGAATTTATGCTGGAGTTCTGCTTATTGTTTCAAGTGTTGGTTACAAGGAGAATGTAAGGTTAAAATTGGTCATATAATAGAGTTTATTTGGACTGAGGATTTGAGGGTATTGCTTGATAGGTATATAAGAGACAGAAGGAGAAGAGGTGTTTCACCTGTTCAGTGGGGGTGGAGGAGGTGAGGAACAGGGAAAGATMGATATTCATATAATATAATTAGGTAGAAAAACAGACTTTGTCAGTTTCTCCGATAACGTGAATTTAAGTAGGAAGAGCAAAAAATGTAATACAGAACTTACTGAATTCTAATAAATTCGATGAGAATTACAAAATGAAGACTGAAGCTGCCCGGCTAGCTCAGTTGGTAGAGCATGAGACTCTTAATCTCAGGGTCGTGGGTTCAAACCCCACGTCGGGCGCCCAAAATTGTTATACAAACCCAAGAACAGTCCATCCCAATGAGCAAGAGGTTAAGCAAAGGGGCAGCTGGTGGTATCTCTTTGCCAGGAAGGAGCTCATGGCAAATCTCAAGCATAAGAAGGAAGTATACAGAAGATGGAAGCAAGGACAGGTAACCTGGGAAGAATATAGGGATATCTGAGTATGCAGGGATGGGGCTAGAATGACCTAGGCCCATCTGGAGTTTAATTTTTCTAGGCAGATTTGACATCCACAAATCCATGGGCTGGATGGGATACATCCACGGGTACTGAGGGAGCTGGCAGATGTTGTTGCTAGGCCACTCTCCATCATCTTGGAAAGGTCCTGGAGAACTGGAGAGGTGTCTGAGGACTGGAAGAAAGTCAGTGTCACTCCAGCCTTCAAAAAGGGCAAGAAGGAGGACCCAGGCCACTACAGGCCAGTCAGCCTCACCTCCATCCCTGGATGTCATCTGTAAGCATATGRAGGAAAAGGTGATCAGGAGTAGCCAGCAYGGATTCACCAAGGGGAAATYCTGCTTAACCAACCTAATAGCCTTCTATGATGGAATGACTGGCTGGGTAGATGAGGGGAGAGCAGTGGACRTTGTGTACCTTGACTTCAGCAAGGCTTTCAACACTGTCTCMCTAGCCAAAGGAGACATCAACATCCTCCTAGCCAAGCTCAGGAAGTGTGGGTTAGATGAGTGGACTGTGGTGGACTGAGAACCGGCTGAAAGGCAGAGGTCAGAGGATTATGCTTAGTGCTTCAGAGTCTAGTTGGAGGCCTGTGGTTGAATAAKAATAGTGCCATTTAGTCAAATGGGAACCATGTTTCCACAGGGCTCTCATAACAGCTCAATATCTGAGCCTTTACCTGGTCAGGACCCCACTGCTTCCCTCGCATTACASATCAGGAGCATAGGGGCTGACCATCACCACAGAGGAGATCCTAAGTTAAGATTGATTTCACCAAGAGCTGTGTTAGAGAATAAAAGGCACCAGTACTACAAGTATCATCAAATTTGCTCTCAGACTGCTCTTCCCTTTACCTGGATTTCCTGAAATGGTTTTCTGGCAGAACATTTAAAAACTCTCTCTTTTTCTTACATACAACTCTAGCATAGCTCTTCAGATCTTATAAAATCGGCCAGTTCATGCGTGCATAAAGATTTATTGATTTCTGCACCTTCACCCCATGAGACCTTCAGGGAACAAGATCAGAGCCAAATTCACAGCCCTGTGGGATCTTGTGAAAATCAGAAGTTGTGTGTACAACACATCTAAGACGAAGAAGAAATATCTATGGGGAGGTAGGCTGCCTTCCACCAGTTAATAAAATCAGGTTCTCGTAGTTCTATAATGGTCAAGTCAATACAGAACCTTAACAAGGAGATAATATTACTACTGTAATGTCTCTGTCATGGCTTTCTATTAGAAGGATTCTTTAGCATCACATTTTGTCAAATAAATAAATAAATAAATAAATAAAAGACTCCTCTAAGAACTCCTCTGTATCAAATTTGCTAAACTTCAGCTGTTTCTCCAAATATCTTCAAGTGAATGCTTGTCTTATCTCTTGAGCAGTGTTTAAACAGATGTTGGTCTGCAAATCAATCTTATCAACAGATAAGAAATCCTTGTGGAATAAAATAGACACATGAATGAAGAGCTTGCTGTAGCACAAATTTCACTTGTTTCAGAGAAGTAATTATTTTAGAAATGTTACAAACACCAGTAACTTCTAAAGCAGTGTCTATCTTCACTTTTAATTAGACCATTAGCAAATAAAGCAAGCTCACAAATATCTCCCAGTCTTGGCTTACCTATCTCTGTCAGTTGCAATTTCTGGTAATTGGTTATATAGGCTCTTAGTGGTTACTTATTAAAAGGAATTATTCTAAGTGAAGTATTTTACCTTATTTTATTCTAGCAAAAAGAACAATAGGAGAAAAAAAGAACAAAAATATTGCATGTTATATGCACTGAGGTACTCTTAATGAAGATAAACCTTAAACATGAATGTAGAGGYAAACACCATAGTAATTTTTAATGTCCTGCTGATTAGATTCTACACATGATTTGGTAAAATAATAGATATATACGAAATAGAAGATGCAGGTATTTCAATCCCAGCTGAATCATGAGTGTAAAAGCCTGTTAAGGAAAAGACAAACAATCTTAATTCCCCCTTTTCCTGAACTTTTTTGAGCCTTCCCAGGAAAAAATGCATAGGTCAGGGAAAAAATTCTTAGTATAAGTACATTATTATTTTGTGGTGAAGTGATGAAGAYAGAGTTATGACTATCTAGCGTACTTGCTATTATGGAGTTTTAATTTTCTATCTAGAGGTCTATTTTTCCCTTATGCCATAGAAGTTTGTTTACCACAGGCCATTTTCTCAGGCACATAATTATTTTGACTTCAAATATAGCAGCAATCATTTATTATGAGACATAGAAGCTGTTTAGAGATGTGACAGCTGTGGCATTACATTACATTTTTGTAAATTACTTAAGTCTGCTATTATACAACGAGCTATTTTACCTTTCTGCAAATATAAATTATCTTCAAAATTGGGTACCTGTCTATCTGATTTCAGACAGAAAATCTGATTTTTTTTCATGAAAGTACAATGCATGTAAGGCATGAGAACTTAATGGTCAGAAACATCTCAAAARTTCCCAAGTCAGAAAAATAAAGGACATGAAGGAGGCTTTGCTTACATTGAATCAGAAGATCTACAAGATATGGTAAAATCACTTGCTTACATTTGATAAGTGCTGTCATTTAGTGCAATGTAGTGATGCAAAATAGTCTACAGTTCAGACTGAGTCTCCTTGGGAAAGTGTAGGGGTACTTTTTAAACAAATTCCTGACTTCCAAATAGTCTAGATTACTTCAGTAGGAGAGAGAACATACTCCTACAAGATTTTCTGTTTGCATTCAGTGAYACAGTCAAGAAAAGAGCAGTATAAAAGAAGATTGGTTAACAGCCTATGTGGTTGCTGCTATCTTTATCTGGATTTAAGCTGATTTTCTGACTTAAAGGCGTAGATTTARTGCTGTTAGTGGTGGGCTAGCAGCACTACAAAATTCTAAGTTAGATTTTTTATTACACAAAAAATATTCTCAAGTTACTGTCACTGTGTAGGGCTTCTGTGACTACATGCATGCTTTTCAACCTACACTTKTAGACCAGTTTCCAGTGGGGCCTCTACCTGGCCTAAGTATGGGCATTCCAAAACCCATGCAGGAGGCCAGGTTCACAGGGAAACAAAGTAAGTATCTGCCTTTTTCTGCAGAAAGCTAATTTACAGGAAAGCCATTTCACAAAATGAAGACYTCATCATTTGTCAGCAATAACTGCCTATTGTTAAAATAAGCAGAACTACTTAATCTAATTCTATCACCATTATATTGCAAAGCTGTGAAGTTGAGCAGGGAAAGCATCAAAAACTTTCCCAAGAAAGCAGGCTAAAACTGCTGCTATAGCACACACTCTTATCATTCAACTTTCAAGAATATATTCAGATTGTTCTTGTACCTGGAGCACAATTTACTGAATGAGAAACTTTGCAAATTCAGAGCAAGGATGGCTGTAACCTGAACAATAAAGAGAAGCAAAGCTGTACTGAGGGCACATTCTTTGCAAAATCTCATAGAGGGACCTATAAAACACGCATTCATATAGTGGAAAATACAAGGGCATGTATTTGTGACAACTAGTTATATTTTTACTCTGTTGCATGAAGAGTGTGCTGCATATTTATAAATTAGGAGTTTCTTTTGATTTCTCATTAATAATCCTCAGTCTGAGTATCATTTCTCAAATCATTTTGAGCTTCCTTTCCTCCTCTGTACCCCCCAAAATTAATGACCAAATGAAACTTCATTCCACAAGAACTTTRTATCTCCTTTTTAATGGATCGTTGCGCAAGCTGGGAGCATTCTTCCCTCATCTAGTTCTTCATAGCACGTCTAGCAGCAGACTTCAAATTCAGTTTCCCTAGAAAGCTAGAAAGAGTCCACTGAGCAACAAATGAAAAATTTACTTAAAAGCTTTAAGGGCTTACTAATTTAAGATTTCCCGCAAGGGAAGAAATTTTGTTGTTTTTAATAAATGCAGTTTTAGCCACAGGGCAAATATATCTATGTTCTTCTTCTGCCTTTCTTTAATATTCCTTGGCAGGAGTTTCAATTCATCTTGAAGACATTTAAGCAAAAGAAATTAAAAGTTTTTTAAAGCWTTTTTGTAGGGATCAGTATGTAAATTTAAGACCAGAAGAGGCCATTAAATCTTTAATAAAAGCAAAGAAAAAAAGGAATGTCACTCATGTGTTCAGTAACATTTTGCAAGACAATTATTTTCTTATTTTCTTTATAAGCCTAGCATTCATTTCCTCAAGCACTTAAGCAAAAGTAGTTAAAAAAAATCCCCCTGCACAGCAGGCAACAAGTCATCAAATTGTTTCTATCTCATGAAGTGGAAAAGTAGACTCTAAAGGCTAGGTCACTGTGGAAAAGACAAAAATTCCCAAATCCTGAGAGTAAAAAGATAAGTATTACCAGCCTGCACATCCCATTTCATGATAGTGTTTAATGTAGAGCAGAGAAGGCAAGAAATGTCAGGATATGTCTATAAAAGTGATGTTTACAAGTATATCAATAAAAAATATGAATGCAACTAAACTGATATGTAAAAGTTTTGTGTAGGCATTCTTATTCTGTACTTAGGGTCACAGAATCACAATCAAGGTTTGTATCTGGATATCTAAATGTAGCATTTTAAAAACATATTTCTTAAAGAATTTATTTGTTTGCTTCTGCTCCRTCCCAGAAGGGTTACTGACAGCAAGCCACCAACATGCTTGCCCCAACCCGCCAATCTCTTGATAAACCAGTTATCTCCAGAAAGTCATGAGTGAACAGACCAYAGTTCCAAAAAATGCCCCCACTAGGTGAAATCAGACTGAGGGATTCAAGACCACAAAGCTTCCTGTGTATTTATAGTCTTTAAAAGCCTGTATTAGCTAACTCTGGTTAGTATTTAGCTTATATAGTGTTAGCCTAACTAGCTARCAATTATAATTTTAAATCTGAACCACAGGCATTGTGAAAACATAGAGCCTATCCAATGAGAAGTTTTATAAAATTTGGATTTGGTAGTTCATGTGTAAAATGATCTTCTTTTCTCTGCTACAAAATTAAGCAGTTCTTCCTAAAAAAAAGAAAATACAGAGAACAAATGTAATGGAGGGAGGAGAGGTACTTTAAACTAGAATGGATAGGAAAAGAAAACTACCTCACTCTGAAAAATAAGAAAGAAACTAAGCAATTTTTARCTACACAATCAGAATTTTAGAAAGCAGATATTAAAGTACTGTAATACTATTGAATTACACATGGGTAATAGAAGTTTTAACTAGTAGGAACATTTTAATTACCTTTATTCCCTGAAATTTCATGCCCAGAGTTATAACAGCATATATGTTTTCTACTCCTATGTCCATTAGCAGTTTCTTACAGAACTGTGAAAGAACTYGAATGGGAGATTCAAATCTGAGGGCTAAGAGCGGTGGACAAAGAGAAAGCCATTTGTACAAGACACAAAACTTCCTCAGGAGAGAGCCAAAAACTGATGAGTGACATTGTTTGAAAATCTAAGACTACGATCACTTCCAGAGCAAAATCAAAGTGTATGTCTTTGACTTTGCTTTCCCTAGTATACTTATCATGCATATCKTTAAATAAAAGAAAATAAACTATATGAAAACAAGATACCACTGCAAAATTGCAGGGGCTTCTATCTCTGGATTGCCAGTGAGAGAAGAAACAGTATGAGAAGCTGTTGGTCATGTCACCTGATGTGCTAAAACAAAAAGTGTATTTTATGAACTTGTTATAACTAAAGAAAAGACTTAAGTGGGGATTACTGATTTCTATTCCTAGTCTGCCACCCATTCATTATGCTACCATAAGAAAATGTTGCGGTATCTGTGACTCAGTTTCCTACTTTATTGATTATAGTATTTATCCTTAAAGAAACTTTGTGATATTTAGTTAATATTTGTAAATGAAACTTGAATTTATGCTTTATTTTTTTCCAGATCTTTTTTAAAAATTGTTTCAAGACAAAACGATATGTTTGATTAACTACATAGTAAAATCATTTATTTATCTGTTACTGAGAAACTTAAATTTTCTTTAGCTAAACTTAAATTCTACCAAAAGATACATACAAAATATCAGGATATTTCATAGTTACTCGAATAAGAAATGCTACATTTACAAAAATAATATACAGTCTTAACAAAGGATTAAAAGGGATACTTTGGGATAAAAAATGATTTAGGAATATATTAGAGATTAGAAGGTAAACAAAATATAGAGACAATGCAAAGTATTTTAAACATTAAGAAAGGAAGCACCAGACGACTGATTTTAATATGTACCAACTTCCACAGAAATTCTTGAAATTCTTTCCAGGATAGCAAAAGATTTTTTAAATGCTTTATTTGTAATAGTTTCTTGTCCCTGAGGCCACATCAGCTTTTCCTGGCAGCAATGATATAGATGAGATGATTGTTAGTTCTAGACCTTCTGTCAAGGACAGATAACAGTTGCAGGGTTTCACTGTACCAATATAACACTCATCAGCAAGATCAGGTGAGCTGACTATATGCTATCCTGCTCTTTTTCTGCATAGCTTCCTCTTTATTATTAACACACAGGAGAAAGGGGTAAAGAAAAGGCCCATGTTAGATATCTATGAAATACTCAGTTGCATCTTGTTAACACAGAGTAAAATATTTGTTCTTGTAGTACAGTGACAGAATTTGAATAGCCCTGCAATTTGCTACAGACATCTTACACTTTCCATAATAAGCCAACGAAACCAACATTGCAAAGGTACTCATTGTTCCTTGAAAAATTTAGTGAAAACCAGTTCTCAAGTCATACTCTCCTCAACTAAAACAGAAAAAAGCCAAAGAGTGCAAATATAACCTCATTAAATAAGACAGCAAGTCTAAGTGGCATACAAGGCTATTAAACAAACTAGATTGGTCCATAATAATAAGAAACATATTTCACATCTGTTGAACAGTTCAGAGCTTTTAACAAGTAATAGGCATACTATGCTGGAGAATAGTTGCTATTCTCCATCAGTATATCATTGTCAATGGCTGTGCTGTCTCAAAAGAAGCACTTATCTCATACACTTTATTGCTTGATAGCTTGCTGATTGCTTTTACAAAGCAATAAATTGATGGCCTGATTCAGCAGTGACATTAGGTTATATTCATTTTCTGTGATTGATGCTTTGAATTAGAACTCTTACATTCTCTTCTGTTTGGAAATATGAAATTCCAAACAGGCAAGCCTGGTATCACCAATAAAATGACACGATGGATATCAGATGGGTGAGATTTATACATTTAAATATCTAACTAGCTTGCCTCTTTATTAAAGTTTTTGTAATTTATCGTTGAATGTCTTGTCTTTCAATTAAAAGAATCGAGTCAAATAAGGATAAAGACAAAATTAAAAGATTAGAGTAGAATTTCCACTCTCTATATTGCTGCAGTAATAGAAATGCATGCAAAGGTGAAAAACAAGAACATATAAATTATTTAACTCTCAATTAAATAAATTGAATAATTTAAACATTTTTTTCTGCAAGCTTTAAGGTAGAAAGGAATTTCATTATTTTTCACTGGCTAAAAACCTCATCTATAACCATAATAGCAGCTTTATTATACATCGTTTTGAAGTGATACTTAAAGTAGCAAGGCAAAATAAAATGCTGAAAGAAGGAAGGGTGAATACTAACTGCTTTTCATTTCTTTGCACTAAGGAAATTAAATATGAAACTGTGTTAAAACAATGCTAAAGATGCAGCTATAATTCCTAAGTAATTCTGATTTAGATATCTGATTTTACATTTAGCTCACTGTTCTGCCCCCCGGGGCACTTGGARACAGTTCCCCTCTCTGAATGCTAATCCCAAGGAAAAGTACTGCCATATGGGGAGCAATTCCAGAATAGCTGTGATCTTTTTACAGTCATATGCGTCACCTTACTAATGTTGTGACATATGCAATTCCTTGGTACCATGCATAAAATGCATCTCTGACATCAACAGCAGATAGGAGAAAGAAGAAAGCTCTACCTTGTGAAATCTAATGGTATTTTAATAGATTTTTTTGGTCTGCAATTGGGTCTGCTGGATAGATGTGCACAAATTACAGAGTCCAGCCCCAGTGGAATTTCTGAATCTCTCTTTGGCTTGCACAAGCTTGTAACACCTCAATTTTGTCATCTGTAAATTGTATTAGTTACTTACCCTCTTGATGCTGAAGCTGCACGCATTCATTTGCTAACTTTTATACTGTTTTTTTAAATAATAAAGCACCATTTAAGTGGTAAATATTTATAGCAAAAGGCAAAACATGATGGACATCTACTCACAGACTGATGTTCTTTTATCATAGGAAGTGATATGAAATACAGCAGCTTTCCCTCTTGAGCACAACATAATTCTTAGGCCATTCTTTTCAATAGGCTTTTGTGCCAAAAATGCAGTGGAAAAGAACTACAAGTGAGTGTTACTGTCCTCCAATACCAAAGCTTTCTGTGGTGGTGGGGAAAAGCAGAGGATTACAATTTTAGGATTTACAATCACTAATGGAGGTAGCTGATGTTATTTTATAAAACTTAATTTACTTTTTTAAATTGTTTATCTTTTCACAGAATCACAGAATAGATGAAGGAGAAAGGGACCATCTAGTCTGAGCCAGGTGCTCAAGCAAGGTCAGCTAGAGCCGAATCCTCAGGTTTGTGTCCAGTTGAGTTTTGAATATCTCCAAGGATGAAGACTCTGCAACCTCTATAGGTAACCTGTTCCTGTGTTCTACCCTCTCATAGTAAAAAAAAGTGTTGAAGTTGCTACTTTTCAAAAAGAAGGASGATAGGAAAACAAAACAAAATAATCACCATCTACAAGCAAAACATACATTTCAAAGGATGGACATTTAGTGCTTTTAAAGATTTTCTTTGTCTTGCATCAGCAGCTGTAATGGGGAAAAACAAAGCAAAACATCAGAAAGATAGAGCAGCTCAGAAAATTGTTCCATTCAGCAGCAAGGAAATCAAATCAAAATCTAAGAGTCTGTTCTGACTTCAGAAGTCATATTGAAAAACACAGTAAGGACAAATGTCTTGAACTACTCAGTYGTGGAATTCCTGAAATCAAGAAGAGTGCATAGGCATGTGAGGTAAGCACTTACTGTCTTTACAAGAACATAAGAATAGCTCATAACAGGATAGTATTATGGTTACTTATTTCAGTTTCAAGACTAACAAAAGAGCACCATCACACAGAGATTTCATCCCAGCTACAATGTTGATTAGATCTAGTATCTCTTTTTATGCTAACTTGGCCTCTTCTAATGATCCATTAGATTATTATGATTTTATTACACACAGAATTTCTTAAAAGCATACACACACACACACACACATATATATACACACACATACATAACATTTTAAAAAGTCTCTGAGTTTTGGTTTTTTTGAGTTGTGTTCTTGCTAATGGAAGGGTGGGTTTTGGGAGGAAGACAGATGCAGTAACAACACTTCATTGGGTATGAGTGTCAGCATCAACAATAGTAGTGCTTATCAATCATTAGAAGACTCAGAGACCTTTGGCAATAGAGTAAAAATCTACAGAACAAGTTTCTATCAAAAAGAGCTTTTTAAAAATGACTGTTGAGAGGGAGAGGAAGATGAAAAAAAAAGATATTTCCTTGTAAGCTAGAGCAACACCTTTGATATTCCTAATTATATTTATCAGAATGTGGATTTTTCCAAGAAAAACAAGCGTAACAGCTCTTATGATATGAGGTAGTTTCCTATGTGAAATAAAAAACATTTCTTGGAGGGTAGGAAAACAAAAAAGAATTGCAAATAATTCCTGACATCTTTCTTCACAAATTCTGATACGCTGAGCCTAAATGAAACTGCTGTATATTTCCTGCTTTTTTATAACACTTTCAACAGTTTGCATTTGGGGAATGTAAAAAGAGTAGAGTAGTAGAGGCTTTCTCATGTTCTCTCTAGGTTGTAATAAAGTTACAAAGAAACTCCAGAGCACTTAAAAGTCCCTCTAAATCACTGAATCTATATTGTTGGATAGTGACTCATCCAAAAGGTGTCTAATATCTCTTGTTCTGCAGGGAGAGGGAAACCAATGTCTGAAGTGAAGGGAAAAAACAAAGCAATTCATAGGCATATCAACCTGTGCCAGTATTATTCAATTTCGTATTAATGCTGTTACCCCTATTCTCTTGGAATGGTTAAAAAAATTCAAACTACCACTAGGGTGCTTTTCCTCCCTGAAAAAGAAACATCACAAAATCCCCTCTAATTATACTACTTTTTGTTTTGCTCTTTTATTCTTCCCATTGGAACTTTGAAAATATTGGTAGAAAGTCTTTGAACCCCCACTCGGAATAATTTCACCACTTTTTATTTTCCCTCTTCTGAAAAAACAATAACCACAGAAAAATCCACTTCCATAACATATATTGACAGCACAAGAGCCCACGTTAGCTAAGGATATTATCATTGCTGCTGGACAGGTAACCCTCAAGGACAGGTAACTTTGCAGCACCCCTAGTGAAAGCCGTACTCCCCATGCCTCAAGCAYCCAGACAAAAAGCCAGCTGCAGCCTCGCAGTACTTGAGTGTCGCTGCGGGACAAACTGGAACATAAGCGCAGAGTGTGTGACCTACCTTGTCCTGACATTGAAGTGCTGTTACAGAGCTAAGGCCAGTTCCTCCGTTCTTCTTTACTCACTGCCTTCCAATTCCTTGACACAGTCTAGCGGCATTTCACTTAACACATGCATGCAAGTGGTCTCCTGAGCAATGGGTCATGTTCCAAGTGCCTTTTAAATCAGCTCAGGGGAGATTTTCACATTGGTTGAGTGCCACTCTTCATCACTAACATTAAGAAATGCATACTGATACCTTWCCTGGAGAGGTCAGCCTGAGGGCAAAGGGCAGACTCTGAATTTAAATCTAGAAAAGGCCTTCATGTTTTAAAGTTCTGTTGTTAAGATTGATTTCTAGTCAATCTTAACTAGTTTGCTAGTTAGCAAACCTTTTCATTAACTGAAAAAGTTTATTATGCACTTATTAATATAAATAATTCCATTAATATGCTTTCAGTAGATTGAACAACAGAAAATAACAGTTATTTGCCATTTCAGAAATCAGCTTTTTGAGATGTTGGTTTTAACAATTGCGATCAAAAAAACCATCAACGTTGTGCTTATTTTATGGCACTCAACATCAGTATGGGATGCCACGGTATACAAAATGCACAGGCTTCTCCTATGATTGGAAAAAGACCTGGACATGAAGGCCAACGGGTTCATTGACCATGATACAATAAGTGCAGCGCACACCTTACAACACATAGGCAGCCGATAACTACCACGGGTCCTTTGCAGGCAGACAAAAATAACTCAAAGCATTCCCCCCACCTCGCCTTTAAGGATAAGGGCTTGGTAACTATTATCAGCACTACTGAAACTAATTTGATTTTATTTCTTTTCTGCTGGTAAATATCAGTTTTGTTTGTCAAATGCTGGTTAAATGATGGAACTGGTTCTTGCTTTTTTTATGCTCATGCAACTTTTATGCAGCCTCAGTACCTTTGTATAACTTTAGCTCCTTTCAGAGTGCCATGACCAGTCTATTTACCAATGCAGTCCTAGCAGTGGTCGTATACATGGCTTGGAATGAAAAGGGAAAACTAAATACTTTGAGAGGAACTCTGAACAGTCACACAAACATCAGCAACAGACTGTCAAGATAATTTTTAAATTATCTTCATAAAAGTGGAAATGGAAGAGTAAATACCACATTAAAACAATGCTAAGATGAGCTGCTCAAGTGTCTTTCTTGCTACCTGTTGGAAAAAGTTACACACAAAGRCAAAACTCTCAAACCATTATCAGTCTAATGTGTTAGTATTATTGTAGCTAACCAGCTAAAATAACTTGGTTAATGACAGCTCATTATGGGCTAGTCTAGTGCCTATGTATATACAAGTTTTAAAACAAACCGCTGTTGTTATAGTAGCATATGATGTGTTCACAAGTCATAAGCTGCAATAATTGCTACCTGGCTTGGAACTGTGCAAGAAGAAGCAACAACAGATTGCAGCATTTTTGTATAAYTAAAAACTAGAAGCTGTCACTAAACTCTTCATGGATCTTAACATATACCAGGACTTACAGGATTAATTCTGTCAGGGAACTGACTGTGAAAACATCTAATGATCAAAGGCAAATGAATTACTGACACTGTTCTGAAGTAAAATTCACACATTTGTAGTAATCAGTTCATCAGAATTTACTCCTTATATCTAACAGTGGTAGTTGTCCCAAAGAACCCACAGCAAACAAACAGACAAAACAAAACATTAAAAAACTCCAAAATATAGCTTCCCAAACAAACCTCCCAAAACAGTGAACAAACACCACCCCAACCAATAAAAAGGAAAAATACTAAGATTAAAAGGCTAGAACTAGAATATGTTGTAGAAACTGCCTGTAAATATGTAAAGCTAAGCAAGATGCTTATAATGCTTTCATATTCACAAGAAGAAAATGCCTATACTTTAGGCAAATAAGAAAATTGAAATATCTTTTTGGAAAGTCCTTATAACCCTTTTGGGTGACATATATCCTGCAAAGAAAAGGTAAATAGAACAGTGTGGGTGAAACTAGACAGAAAGAGATRTCTTAACTGTTCCCAGAACTGTTGCAGCAGGTAGGACAGGATCAATCACATGACACAAAACATGTTGAAAAGATTGGGGGAACAAATTATCTAAGATATACACGTGCATATGCACAAACATAAAATGATACAGGGGAATAAATGGTGCTAGGTACAGTTTTGTTGCTGGCAACGTTTACCTGCACCTTAGAACTGGCTAAACTTGACAGGTTTCTTCATTTGACCCTACCTAATAACTACTGTAACTTTGTGGATCACAGGTGATGATGCATTGACCTAAAATCCTTTCAAATAAAGTAGCATTGGATGAGAAAGCTTCTAAATGAGTCATGGACTGTGTCCTGTTCTCCACAGGACACAAAATCCAAAAGCAGTCTACGTCTGTCATTGAGAATTGGAAAGTAATACCTCCAGTTGTTAGAATACAAAAGGGGAAAGAGAATTTCATCAAACTGTGATTCTTCTTACCAGCATGGGCATTACTAACCAGGAAATTATAATCAACATGCAGTCTGTTAATTCTTGGAATATAATATTTTCCTGAGCCATAAAGAAGAGCAGAATAATTACTGCCTCAGAACAACAAAACACAATAGCAGCATGTTAAAAGCTGTTTGAAGTAATGAACCTAGGCTTATATTGAAAGTTAGTATATGATTTTTCCATGAACAAAACAAATCATGCTTTTGACATGGAACACATTTGAAAAAGAGCTTTGAGAAGATATGAAAGGACTTTTTGTTGACTTAAATTATAACAACTCACTTAAAACTCATATTTCTTTTCTTCTTCCTTGGGTATAACTTTAAAAAAGTGTTAACTCCACTTGCTCAGGAATGAAGTCTAGTTCAGCTAAGTAAATTACAACATTTCACAACTGGGCACAATACGTATGAGCCTGCATAATAAGTCTGCGTTTACTGCAAAAAATAGTCATGTACCTCCTCTCGGGTTAGTACTTTTCCTGTGAGTTTAGCAGAAATGTAGGGAGGTATAGTATGACAGCACAGTGCAATCTAGATAATAATGTTCTAAAAATCTTTTGTATCTTTATGGGAAAATGCAGAAGAATTTTGAAGAGATAGGCGATGGAAGCTAGCCAGACTGTTCTGTGGGAAAATGAGCATCAACAGGACATGTTGACCCAAGTCATGGTCACGCAGCTGGGCACATGCCAAGGTGGTGCTACACCTGGGCTTTGAATTGAGATTAGCAATGAGCTCAGGATGTGTACTGTGCATGTGTATAGTACATAAAATTGTCCCCTCTACGTTCCTCACCATGGACCAATGCTCAGCGGTGCCTTGGATTGGTGCCTTTATTGCCCCAATTGGGAAACTCCTGGGAAACCCCAGCTATGATGCAGCGGTAATAAGCGCTCAGTATCGACCATAGCATGCCTTGTGTTTGTGTATCTGTCCCTGCTGGGGGTCCACACAGTGCCCCTGCCTTACCCTTATGGCATCTTTAAAATGGCCTATTAGAGAGAGGGTTCCTGCAGAAATGAAATTTGAGTAAATCTGGCATAATGACAGACAAGGCTACCTGAGGCCTACTGGCATGTCTTGTGTCAACCCTATTGAAACTCACACCAAAAAAGATGAGTTGGACAAGTATTTTCACTTCCTTTGAGAATCTGATCAAGTTAAAGGAATTTGTTTTTAAGTGAACTAAGTCTATACTTAACAAAAGGTAAAATAAGCCARTTAGTTTTCATTGTGAAAACCTTGCTGTACCATTATGCGAGAGTTTCACAAAGCAGCTCTTACACTGGAAACCTTTGCATTTCTTCCCAGAGAAGTTAGATTTTGCAATTTACTTCCAGCTGTTTGCCTGCCTCTGGCATACCTGTTAATGCCTCTAAACTGGAACTTTTTCACAGGCCAGTGTTTTTGCATTGGATGCCAGAATGCATCATTTCTAAAGACATTAATAATATTAATGGAAATCAATTTGAAAGCAACTGTATGAAGTACCATACAGCTGTATAAATCCAGTGGGAAAATGATGGCCTTGATGATAAACATACYCTGGCTGCATTCAGAGAAGCAGCCACAAAACAGAAACTTGACAAAACTGTTTTATAAACTCTAGCTACAAGKGTGAAAAAGTTCTCCAGTAGAGTACTCTTAGATTCCAAAAGGAAAACAATATGAAAGAAGAAATAAAAAAGGGACACTGCAAAACCTACAAAACAGTTCATTTCAGTGAATACTGATGCTGAGATCCTTGTGTTGGACTTTCTATACCCAGCTTAAAATCCCCAAACGTTTTTGTTCACTTTAGGTGCTGTTTAGGGAAGTTTCTTATTTTTCCTCTGAATTCATCAGGTCTTCAGGGAGAAAGATCTGACTAAAACCCAACTGCTTTACTCCCTCTCCTCCTCCCTCCCCCCAAGCTGGGAAAGAGAGCAGAGGGCAAAAAGAAAAGCAGCCCATTTTGTGCTCACAATATAAAAATCAAAGTTAATCACTGAAAACAACCGATGATGTGGAAAGTAACACTTTACCTGTGAGCCTCTAAATCCCAGCTGTGTTTAAAACAGCAATAATGATGTACTTTCCTATCTGGCAGGAAAAATCTGAAATGAAGTAAAAGGCTTTCCCAAAAAATATTTCCTTCAGCTTATGAACAAACACTCAGTAAGTAAAATTCATGATAGAATAAACTTGTCTTTGTTTAGGAGTAAAGCTTACCATGTAAAGCAATAACAGATTTGTAAGATCCAAAGCCCTACCTCAGAAACAGCTCTTGAAGATAGATGTGTCCCTTGTTCCAACTCTATATCCTGTTTTTCAGTAAGTGTAATAGCTCTGACTCCACACATCTAAATGTTCTCAACTGATTAGATTAGTTAAATGCCAAATCTCACTTTGGGACTTAGAGGCTGCGGTAGTTGCTGTTAAGCTATTGATTGGAAAGTTGGGCTAAAATACCAAGGTTCACAAGCACTGTAGAGAGTTTTCTGTCGTTTCTTTTTTCTTTCTTTCTCTCT
>NW_028187055.1:3076840-3132503 GCF_003343005.1 Rhea americana | reverse complement strand
CCTTGAGAAGTTCAAAGTGTGGGGCTTTTAATCATCTGAAATCCTGACTCTTGATACTAGCATGTAGCTTCTCCCCTTTGACAAATTTCTACACACATAGAGAAATCAATTAAATAAACAAGCTAGATTAGGGGGTCTCACCTAATTAAACCAAATCACTTATATACCCCCGCCAGAAGTACTAGATACCTTGCAGAACATGAAATAAAAGTTCTTTCAGACTTGACTATAGAGTTAACTCAGCAAATTTGCTTTTGGAAGCTGTGTTTTTGGAGTTAATTAGATACAGAAAGGTATATCAAGGAGAGCTTCTAGTTTATTTGAGAAACTGTTACAGGCAGCGGTATTATTGCTTTGTTTTTAACATTTTAACACTTCTCTTAAGCTTTACTGTCCTGAAATGTGCCATCAAAAAATTGATCTTTCTAGTAACCAATATAAATTGTGCCCTTCCACCCTTACCCCTGTTTGGTTGGAAAAACTGCCAGATTTTCTATTCAGGTTCTAACATCATCTAAGCCCTTTTCAGTRTTAAATATTAATCTCCTGTTTAATTTCTTACCTAATGTGGGTTCTCAATGGTCTTCGCACACACTGAGAAGAAAAAAAAAGAATTTAAAGGTTCTGAGAGGCATTTATTGTTTTATTTTAACAAGCTATCTGGCTAGATGTCCTTTCAGAAAAGAAAGTTGAAGCATACCTCACATTTAGACTTGAGATCAGTGATCCTAACAGTTCACTGGAAACAAAACCTCAACAGATAAAGTATGACTAATTGTGTTACATGGGACAGGCAAGGATCTTAACAGGTTTAAAAAGTAATGTTTGCAGAAAATCTATGAACCCAGACTGTCCTCAAGTCATTATATAGAGAGTATAGTTAAGCTTAAGCCATGTATACTGGGAAAGTGTTTACCTCAGACATCTGAAAATGGTTGATGGTAAAGTTTATCTATAAGACAGGTAAGAACAGAAAACATCAGCTGTAAACTTTTGATCATTATGTTGCCATTATTTCTTAAATCTGACCTGGAGAGACATCTAGGGGTGAGAGGTTTATTCTGTACTCACTGTCCCTGCTGAGATTGCCAGCCAGGTGGTGAACCAGCAGCTCCAGACAGACTGGTACCTATTCTTCTCCATTTGAGGCTCCAGAACTACAGACATCTTTCAGCAAAGAGTTTAATAACAAAGCATCATTTTCTTATCAAGAAGTCATTCCTACAAAAGGAAAAGTTACAAGTTCCATGAAATAGCGTATAAAGCAGAGCTGTAATTGGTATAGGCTATTGATTTTAAAAGTTTGAAATTTTGTCATTTTTCTGTTCATTTGTACTGGATTTTTTACACTCCCAGCACAGAACAACACATTGCACACTCTCAAAAGATTACTTTATAGTTTATCAATCTAGAATCAGCAAACTAAAGACAGATAAGACTAGTTAGCAAATTTCCCAATGTCTGAGTRTATATTATATTAGCCAGTGCCTGGCTTTAGTTATTTCATTTTTCTGCTTTTAATTTTAGGGGATGAGGAGGTGTGTGAGTTCTTAACACTGGATTTTTTTTTTTTTTAATTGGTGGAGTGTCTAACTATTTTGAAAATACATGTAGAACAACACTATCCAGTAGCTTCCCTATGTTGTAGTCCTCTTGTAGTAACGGTAGGGATCAGCAGAGAGAGTTTATCAGGGAGTTGGCCGGGGCTATTTCATACTTTCACCATTCACCGTGCAATCAAGACAGCTGGAAATGGCAGGCCAGTAAATCCTTCTTTTTGGCATCATAGATGAACAACCATTTCTATTGATTCTGAATTGGGAGTATAAAGTAGAAGGAGGACCCTCTTTGTGCTCCCCTCGGCTCTCCCAAGCAATAACCTTTCGCRTCTGAGCAAGGGGTCACTAGGAAGGTCTTCATCATGTTAGAGGACTTTTCTTCCTCKGGTGCCAGCTGAGAGGAGTGAGGAGCTTGTTAGCTCCATCATTTCTCATGTCAAAAATTCCTAGTTGGTTCGTTTGACTTCTCAATGGTTGTGATTTAGAAACAACTTTTTAAAGATGATGTAAGTCTGATCAGCCAGGCTGAATATACRGGAGGAGAGAAAGTTTATCTTCCTACAGGGACCAAAATTCATCTAGTATTTATTTCATATCTCCCTCACAGCACTTATTAAATACTAAATGAAACAATGTGAATATTCCGCTGTTTAAAGGAATACTCTGTTTACTTGCAACCCATCCAGATGAAAAACAGTGACTGAGCTCCCATAGCATAGGAGACCCAGGATTTTGCTAGTGAATCCTGTGCCTAATGCATAGTCCAAAGCCCTCCTTTTGCATCCTGTGTTCTCCTTACCAGGTGCAAGGGAGAGGGTGAATTGAATGACTGAGTAAACTGAGAAGGATTAAATCTGTTTATGGCTCAGAGACCAATAGCCCCTTAGGCTATATATATTTATCAGTTTATCCAGAATGAAACTATCACATTCTGCCATACACACTAAGTTAAAACTTTGAAAATGCAGAGGAGAAAAAATGCAAGCAAACAAAAAAGTGTTTAAAAATCAGTTTGTGTATATGTCTTTGTATATGTAACATATAAAACATGATACATTTAGGATGCGGTGCCACTTTAAAGGTTCTGCATTCAGGAGTAGTATTCAGATTGCTTAGAATCAGTTTTAAGCATAACTAAGTCAGGCAGTTGCTAGGGCAGCTCTAATTCCTCTTATTCTTTTGCCTTTATCAGTCTTAAAAATAAATAAATAAAAAAATCTTCCCTTGCTGCCCTTGCATAACATGGCTCAGTGAAAGACACAGAAGTATAAGGCAAAAACTACTCTCTTCTCCTGTCTTTACACAAGAGAAAAAGCATGTTCTGCAGGGTTTTCCAAGAAGCTTTTTGATCCTAATGCTGTCCTTTTACCCTGCCTTTCTCTCTTTCTCCTGTGACAGGGACGAATCAGCCCTAGCCCTCATTCTTAGGATGGAAAAAAAATGAAGTTCCACTTATACTTCTGAGAAGCCTTGAGTCAGGTCTACCAAACTATCCCTGCTTTGAGAACTAAAAAAAACCAGCACCAGCAATAAAAAAACACACAAAAGAAGAAAAAAAGCCAATGAATATACCTGCAAAAGTATGCATTGAATGTCATCATCATGTTTATAAATGTTGATACATTTATAATAATCCATTTGCATCTAGTAGAAATAATTTCTGAGGAAAGATACCTTTTTCTGGAAGGCTCTCCACATTTACGCAGACACACTTACTGAACCACTGCAGTTCCATGGGCGATCAATGAAGACTAGAAAGGTTGAGAACTGTTTTTTCTAACACAGCAGACTTCTCCCATGAAACATCACCTCAGACTACAGACTAGGACCACTTTTGTTCCTTTATTCCTGATACTTCCTTTTTTTTTTTTTTTTTTTTTTTTTTTCCAATAATAAGGCATTCCTTTCCCCAAAAGCTAATAACCAATATGCTTATCTGGTAGAATCATGTAAAGGTCTGGAAAAGACTCTGCTAGTATAGGTGAATCTGAAAAAAACTAGCCATTTTGCTACTGAAGTTATACAGCTTCACCAAGTGATCAGTCTTACCAGCAAAATTGTTCCTCCAAAAGGATAAATTGTATTAATATGGAACTTTTTGATATTACAGATTTTTCAGGGACTAAATAAACAAATAAATAAATAAAACAAATGCACGCCAATGACTAAAATAGCTAGGCTAGCAAGATATCCAAGTAGACCTTCTCTCCTAAAATGACTGCCTTGTATATGAGATAGAATATTGATTCTTATTCTAGATACATAGATAAACAGTCACCAGCCTCCTGTGCAAATATAGGCAAATCTAGGCTTTGACTTTTAATGCTTTTTCTTTTCTCCATCCTCACCTTTTCTGCCTTATACCTTTAAACTCTGCATGTAACAACAGTCTTCAATTCATTTGTGTGGTGCTCTCTGTCTCAACTATTATTCCCAGGTACAGAAGATGTGAAACAGTCTATTTACAGGAAAAAGTTGTGAAGTCATGCAGGCTGCAAAGCCAAGCACTCAAAATTTAAGAAAAAAAAACATTATCCCTGCAGTTTTCCCACATCTTTAGATTATCTCCTTATACATAAACACATTACAGTATTTTACATGACCACACATTAGCTTTTTCAGAAGAGCCAACCTCTTTGAGACCAYAAGATGATAACCTCATAAAAATATTTTTGTCTTAATTGAATGCAAAAGATTTACAATGTTTACAGCAGGAATACTTACCAAACAGGTTCTACAGTCACTGTGTTTGCATTGCCTGGTTTGATACATCTGCTTCAGGCCATCTGTAGCTATGGCAGTTCCTCCATTTATCCAACCTTGCTTACAAATTTGGTGCTGCTAGAGTTGCCTGATCAATCTAAGGGTCAAGAAGAAGAAATATATTCCATGAAGGCTTTATTGACAATGAAATATTGAGTGCCTCTGATGTGTTTGATCACATTTAACTGTATTTTTAGTTTTAAAAAGTGATGTTCTATCATCCTGGAGGATAGCTGCCATTCACTGGTTAGTTCTCAGTTAGCGGGAACTGTGTAACTGCAAGGAGAGATGGAGCCATCCCTGGAAGCCACTGAGCATGACCAGTTAAGGGAAACCTGGACTGGAAAGCAGGGAACGCACCTTCAAATAAAGACAAGATGTCTCCCTAAAGAGTAGGGTACAAAAACATAACTATATGGATGACACAGAAAAAATGTGTGAAATTGTTGCAGCTCAGAAACTCATGGAAAATTGCTATACTGAGATCAGGATCCTGCACTAGAAGAATGCAAGATATAGGGGCTGAGGAAAGATTTTTTTGTCAGATCTTTTTATTTTAATATGTTTCACCCAGCAAATCTGAGTTCTCTCTATTTCAAAACTTACCTTGTTCTGTGCTCTAATAAAATAGAGCTTTAATAATTGGAAGCCCTTTGGTGGTTTTYGGCACTCTTATTTTAAGGAAAATGTGCAGACGATTCCACTTCAATGATCTGGCCAAATTGTGGTCTTGTCACAACTCGTTAAGAAAAGAATGAGTGTCYCAGTGTGTGATGGTTGTGCTGAAAGTGCTGCTCAGAAATGAGGAGCATTCTCTCTCTGTAGTACCTGTATGGCTTGCATATCACTACCTGAGCAGTTCAGTGATTAGTGAACAGTTTATCCTCAACTTCTCCAGGTGACGTAGAAAATCACTGTGATCTACTTCCTATTTCTGCAACAGAAAACATAGACGAATGATTTGAATGCAACTAGCACCTATTATCTGAGGGCTTTAAGTGACTTTATTATTAATAATGAGTCACGTTTGGAATCTCATCCAAGACACACTTTACATTTTTTGTATTTCACAGAAAAAGTTAAGCATCTTTCCAAAGCAAATCAGAAGACATAGTAGACAGCAGTAGTGTAGATGCCATGAGAGCTGGATTCCAGTCATGTGATGTCAACGCTGAAATTCGCTACAATAAAGAGACATGTTATCTGATGAAGGTATAGTCATTCAAATTCTCTTTAGAGAGGGAATCTCCATATAGCTCCACCGTAGTTAGCTGCAATGACTGTTCTACCAAACAGATTATGGGGGGTTTCCCCCACTAATGTCAATGTGGCGCATTTAACTACAGTTAAACATTACAGGGGAAAACCCCCTCTAATCTGTTTGGTGGAACAGTCGTTATAGCTAATTGTCATAAACTTTAGAAATCTCATTTTACAGTGAGGTGATAGGGAAATTGCTTGTTTTCTGAGGGTTTCTTCAAGTTTTTAGAATTTCTGCTTGACAGTCTTTGCCTACTCAGGGGGATCAGTTGACTTGATTCTCTCGTCTGTTACATGTTTTATTAACCACTTGAGGTGGTAGGGGAGCCCCAGTTAATTGTTGGAGAGCAGAAAGGGTAGCCCAGCTGAGACATATACTAAAGCAATGTGTTTCTCCTACCAAGAAATTCTTGTAGTCATCAAAGAATCATCTTGAAAAATAGAATGGAAATGTTCTCCTTCAGCATTAAGCAGGCTTTGGGGACATGTCAGTCTGTAAGCCTCACTAATATTTTAAAAGTAAAATACATATATTCACAGATTCACAGAAATCAGCAATTTCACAAAGATTTTAAGGTAAAGTTGAGCTTATTTGCTTGTCTTAGGTTATTGTTATATGCCCCTTTGAAAAGAAACGTGTCTATATTCATATATCGCTGAAGAGTAAAAGGAGCAGCATCTTTTATTTTCAGACTTAATTCAATAAAACCTCAATTATTATTTTTAATTGTCTGACATAATTTCTAGTTTTGCTGCACTACAGACAGCAGGAGTGCTACAGCAAGGTGAGTTTCTGCTGTCACTTCTGGCCTCTGAAGACTGGCTTCTGATGCTATTGGATGTGACTTTTTACACTGCTCATGTCAGGCTGTTCCAAATGTCAAACCATCAGAAATACAAAATAGTAGAYTGAGTAGACAATCACAACATACAGGCTTAGTAATCCTTAGGCTTAGGGCCTCCCTTCAGAAGACTGAGATATAGCTCTGAGCAAGCTAAAATATTGTAAATATCATGAGTACTACATAGAACTGAGCTCTGAGAATCATGGTATCAGAAAATGAAAAAAAAAATAAATAAATAAAGGGAAGGGCATACCTAAAAGCAATTAACTTTAGCAGTTATGGCTTACTTTGACTGCCTTCTCCCCTCCTCCATGCTCTCCATTCCTGAAAAACAAAACTAAATGTAATGGGAAGATATGAGTTGCCTCAAACAAATGTGAGAACACAGGACAACTCAGGTCAAATCTGAACTGATGGGCATTGCTGACATAATTTAAAAAAAGAACATTGTAAAAACAGTCCGTCTGAGCTTGACTGTCAGCTACTAAAACCATACCAACCACAACAAGGCATAAGGCACATTTCATCACTGCTTCTAAAATATCCCTGTATAATTACAATTTTTTTCTTTTAGAGTAAGCAGCAGTGCTGTTAACATTATTTATAGGAAAGGCAAATTCAGCTGTCAGAATTCTGTCATATAGGCTCTGAATGATCAAATTCAAAATGCTTTATAAGCACACTCCTTAATACGTTAGAGCAACCTAGGAGATGAATAGTAGAAATTTGCAAAGTTAAAGAATATGCAAGAAGGAGAGGAATAATAATAATATTTCCGGTGCCTCAGCCACTGATTTTAATATATTTGATGAAAGCCAAAAATTTAGTGTCTGATTTTCATTCATACCTTGAGATGATTTCTATTTCATCCACTATATTGGCTGCATGTGCTGAAATAATGGACACAAAGGCATTTTGGAAATTACAAGAGGACTAATGTGGCAATTTTTTAATCCATGGTAATGTGAAAAAGTGAACTACTATAAAAYAGCGTACCACTATTGATTATAGTATAGATGTCTTCCACATTGAAATCAACTTAAGTAAGCTTAAAGAGGCAGTTTAGAGCAAATATTGTGTTACGGATGCATTATTTACATCTGTCATCAAATGAATGTAAGATACCTGATCTTTTTTTAATGTAGTAGTCATTTGGAACAACTTCATGAGCAAGAGAGTGCACCTTTGAACGTATGTATATATAAAATGTGTATTTGGAGTTAAGGTGCCTTGGGGCCCCATTCATTAGATGTTAACGCTACTTCCCAGCTAGATAGCTAAACGTTTCCTGGATTATTTCCTAATAAATAGAGCTCTTTCTAAGAAACACTGTTGCAATCTAAAGCAGCATAAACTAAAGTCCTTTTTTTTTCCTCTTTAGAGAATAACAGACCCTAAACCTTAGTCTCTGCCAAGTAATTTAGCACAGTACCAGTTATATTAATATTTCCATTTTATTTATCTAAATCATACATGCAATGAAATAATTCACGGTGGCATTGTACCAGTTCCTGCTAGACAATAATTACTGAAACTGACACAAAATAGTTGATTTGTAGRTGGGCTTACTCCCTAAATGAATCTTGTTAATGGAAAAGACTCCTGATTCATGAGTGTAGTTTAATGCAAAGCAATTTTATGCCATGGTAAATTACCATCAAAACATAAAAAAGAGATGAAGCCACATTGTGCCCCAAATTAATCAAAACTATCTTGAAAGCTTCTTGATTTGCAATCTAAAATACAAATTGACAGAAATAAAAGCTTAATATAAAACAACACAAAGCTAAGGCATCTGAATATTTGGCAGGTGAGTACTGATACCATACATTTTATGGGAATTTAAAGTCTGTAGATAAAAACTAAGGGCATTTAAATATTTTATAAGAGCTCTTCGATGGTGAAAGTTTCCCTCTGCGCACACCAAATTTACTCTTCCTTTTTTTCTAAGGAATCATACCAATACTTGAAAAACAGTTTGCAATTGTCAGATATGCTGATCTACTTATGCCATTAMTATTCCCAATACATATGCCTCCTGTAGAACTAGGAATTTTTACTTCAGCTTGTACATGGTTGTACTTTTCACAGCAGATGTTTCTATCAGAGTTGAAGGTCCATTTTTTTGAAATAACATACATCATTCCCGCTTATCCCTTACTTACACATTAAGAGGTATCTTAATGAAGCTTGTAGAAATATTGGCATGTATAAAAAGTTAATATATAACTATGTTTTCATAGAGTTTCTTCTAAAAAAGAATTCAATATTACTCTGAAAATATCCCTGATGAAAATATTTTTTGCCTATTTTACTRTTATCTCATTTTATGGATTATCTGAGACCTGTGACTGCCAGAAAACCTCCATATAGCTGGAGATCTCAGAACCTATAGTTCGGGGTTATGCTCACATGTGCCTCCAGAGCCAGTGAAATATGGCAGGAAACCCTACACATGGGAATCAGGAGCTGGAGACGCTTGGGCCTCCCTTCMCCACCTCCCACATGCCTTGGCTTCCAAAGAAAGGGAATCCAAATGAATCAGTTGGAGCTGAGGTGTGTTTCAGCAGGCTCCCGGTGTGAATAATTGGGAGAACCTGACTTCTGAGAGAGCTACGGCACATTTGCAGAGGGCAGGTTCGTTTCCATCAGTCCTGTGCTGAGACTGGGTTTTCCCACGTGCTCRGGGGGCTCCAGCTACAGACAGGGCTTGGGAAGTTTCCAGACTCCCGTGACTGCAAGCAAAGCAAMTCAAGGGACTCCTCTGAGTTGGGGCAGCTGGGTGATTTGGAAAAATCCACCAGGACAATTTTCCAGGATGTTTTACTAGTAGAAATTTTCTTTTGATGCAGGATTTTTTTTTTTTTTTTTTAATCTGTTTTCTCTGGAACGGGAACTAAGTTTCAAGTAGATCAACTCCCATGTAGTTTGCACGTATGAAAATCAGGGTTTGTCTGTGTTTGTGAACAACATTTAATCTCTTGTTTCTCTTTTCCTCAGTGTTATTCAGCTCTGTGAGAGTAATTACTGACTTCTGCAGATCACTCAAATGCAACCATGATCAATACTATACCAAATCCCATGAGAAAATAATTCATCCTGTTCTCAAAGCAGGCTTTACAGGAAATAAAGCACTGGGCCACATTTTGACCAATGATGATAAAATTATTAAAGCTTCCTATCAAGTGAATATTAGATTAGATCTGTGGAATGAATGAGGAAGGAGTCCTGTGGAAGGAGAAAAAAACATGAAATGCTCATTTAATCTCCTAATTCATACATAGTCCAGATTAAGTGTATACATTGCTCTACCATCTTTCATCACTCAGTTTCGTACTACTTTAATTTCCAAACTTAACTTATTGCTTTTTCTGTAGTTTGTTCATGGAAATAGACTGTTTTAACTGAGGTTTATCTCTAATTGAAACCTCCATTCTAAATATTGCTAATCTTTATCCCTACTAAAAAGTTCAGATCCAGATTCAAATTCTACAACTGAAGTCTACTTACTTCTACCTCATGTGTAGACAGAGAAATAGCTTCTGACTTTTCTTCCTAGCAAAGCCTGAATTGGAAAAACTGATTTAACATGGTACCCAGCTAATACATAGCAGGCTAAGGAAGATTTTGTACTGCATTCTGCATTCTGAAAACAGACACAGAATGAGAGTAAGAGAGTTCAAAGAAAGTAATGTCATGTGAAGGAACTGAGGAACTCAGTGTAGTAGAGAAGCCCATTTTAGAATTAATATGTTGGTCATTGTCTTCCAGAAATTTCTGTTCCCAGAAAAAAACATTGTTTTTTTTCTGCTGATTTCTTAATAAAACAAAAATGGTATCCCTCCAGGTCATTTAGTGAGGGTTCATCAACAAATGCAAAGAATGTCTGTAACGTAGTGGGAAGGCAGGGGGAGAAAAAAAGAAGGACCTCTGGGCCATGATCCTAATTGAGTTTTATTATAAGCTCTTTCACCTTCTGCTGCAAAATTGGCTTTCAGGTAATTACTGACATATCCAGAAAATTAAATTAGAGTACAGTAGGACTTCTGTACTGAAAAGGAAATTTCATTTTCAGATTCTTCTCTCGTGATCATTTACGGCATAAACAATCACATTACAACTCATGCATGGCATCAAAGGACACACCACCTTTGAAGAAAGCACTAGAGCTAGTAAATACTTTTAACAAATCACTTATGCATTACTTTAATTTCAAAGCACTTTACAAATGCTTCTAATAAATGAGCACAGCTCCTTGAATGTGTATGGACTCTTCGGCCTTTCTAGCTTAAAGCAAAACTTTATACTTGACCTTTACTTCAAAGGAAAGTTAAGGAGTTGCATACAGCTGCTGCTCTCCAGAAGATTTAAACAAGTTAGCAGCAGCTGTCTTCCAGTGACTTAATTTATATTCTGCATACTTTTAATTTAAAAACTGAAGCAGTACCTTTATGGATCACAAAAAAAGCCAATTAAAAGAAAGTTTCATTCTAATCAAGCCATGAGTGCTTACACCATGCCTGAGGTAACTTAAACCAGCTGGTCYGCGTGCTGTTTGCAACGTAATTGCAAGAGCCCAGAACTTGTCACCACAACAAGGCGACTAGTTTAGAGCTAGTTTTGTGTATGTTTACATATTGAAGATCTGCATATTTATATTGCTACATTTACATGTATGGAGAGCTCTAGTGTTGCTAGYGTTTAGCTGGAAATCGCTCTGTATGCCTTTCAGAAAATGCAAGCAAGGGCCAACAACCATCTTTCCATCTTTATCAACTTCTCTTTAAAAAAAAAGAGCAGGTATAACAAGAGCTCTACCACAACCTCTGTATTGTTTCAGAAACAAAAATCTTCATGTTTTGAAGGCAGATACTAGGGTATGATTACCACATGGTTATCACTAATGAAATTAGCACCTCCAGGGCTTGTCTAAAATGCAGACATATTCTTGTCTTATCRTACCTTATTATTATAGAAATACTGTTATTATAGTAACACTGTTAAAATTACTCACTTGTTTTTCTGCAAAAAAGTGCAATACAACTGCATACAAATTTCATGAGCAGTGATAAATATCTATCCTTGCCTCAAACAGCTATACTAAGTGTAAAACCATAGAATATTAGCTCTCTGAGAGGTAAACATCAGAGAAACAGTGACTACACAAAGAACAATACARACATTTCTTCTGAACTGCAAGACARTGTAAAAATAAAGGAGAAGTACATACTCTATCAGGGAAAGGAAGATTTTTTACTATTTATGTTATATTATGTTATTGAAGATTCACGTTTCTATGGCATCCTTTTCAGTAACAGCCTGTAAGTGAAGTGGAAATGATTCTCTTTTGACTTTGTATTRCTGTAGTATACAAACAGCTTCAATCTGTTCAACCTGGAAATAGCTAGTAATAGCTGCTGGGGCTTTTACTAACAATTTGCTACAGGAACTTCAGRTAATAAATGTAGGGACTGGTAAAGGGTGGGAAGTCCTATATCTCTATAAGCACAGATGCACTCAAAAGAAAATGTGTTATTCTACAACAGCTTTTCATTAGTTGTCTCYGATATTAGAAATGGTGGGATATGATATGGAAAAATAAACCTTAGACACATGTTCACTGCAGAACTTACCTATATCATATAATCAATATGATTACTACATCATATTCTTGGTGACAAATCCAACTAGAATACATTTTAAAGACTATGTTTTAATTAAGACTACTTTTAAGAACCAGAGATAATAAGATCAGTTGAACAATACAGAGAGTAGTTTATAGTTCTGTTACACTTTTATATATCTGTGTGGTAGCAAACAGCTCTTTTTGACAAAATAAATCAAATAACAAAGAAATAAGAGTAAAATAATGGAACAAGAAAGGCACCCCAAAGTCTGTACATTTTGCTTCAACTGTTAAATAGCAAAAAAGAGAAACTTCTGTTTTCATCCTTTGCAGCCAGTGTCATTTGCCCTCAAACCAGACACATACGTTCATACACACACACACACACACACACACACACACACACTTATGCAACACACAGAAGTAAGTGGAAAGGAAGTTGATACAATATTGATATGAAAAGCCAATGTAGTCAAAGGTAAAAACAATTGGCATTGGAAAACTCTCAGTATTTCCCTCTGTTRTAAAACCCTGTATCAACAGATTTTTAGTGAAAACAGTTAAATAAGCAACAATAGCTTTTCTGGAAAAAAAAAGTAGCCATGAAACTGCCTGATTTACAGGCATTCAGTGCACATGCTGTGAATGCAATGCCGTGTTCATGCACAGTGATAGTCAGCATTCACTTYTCACTCTCTCTTTCGTTAAAAAAAAGAATGCTGTAACTATCCAGTCAGAGGACAGATACTTAAGTAATCAACCATATCYGTCAATCAAATGCCATCAACAATTTATGAAACAGCAAAAAAGTAGATACTTTGCAAATAGATTCWAGTGCATACAAATTATTCAGTGAATCCCTAACCACTGTGCTTATATAAAGCAATTCACAAAAGATTCACATGTATGGAAATGGAGGCTAAATTAATCTGACTTRTTTTCAGTGTTACAAAACGATGCAATTTAAGAGCTCCAACACCTTTCCAAAGAAACGTGACCCTGCCAAGTTAGGGCTGTGCTACAAGAAAACCCATAAAAGAAAGGCTACAGACAACTAGATATAATAGGCCAGATTACTAAATACAACAGGCCAAATTTATCCCAAGCATCATCCCATGTGAGTTACACCTGAGATTAATTTACTCTATTGCCTGTGTAGGACAGCGCGAGAATGAATACGTCAGCCCTCTAAATCTGAAGYGTCACTTTCATGCCACATTCGCTCGCTAGTGCTGTGGCTTCTTTAAACCAGGAGTGACAGGTTAAGTATACTAGTGAGTATTTTAAGCAACAGGCACTTGACAAAGAATTTGTCGCACAGGAACAGTTTACTTTTTTAATGGCAGTATTGTGAGAACGACAGTGGCAGCTTCACTCACGCCTATCAGGGTCTGTGTATAGAGCTGCTACTCTCCCTCTCCAAACAACAAAGAACTTAAAGATCAATAACGTGAAGCTRCTTCAGAAGGTTTTCCATCTGCTTACAGCAATACACAGTATACAGAAGGTTAAAGCAGAAGATGCATAAAACACATGGTCAGAGATCAAAACAAGTTATGGATTCTTTCTTTTTGCATCAGATGGATTCTGAATTTACCTGCTGAAGTCCATGAACTGTCTGGAGATATGGTACATGATGTTTGAAAAGAGAATAAAAGTTATTCTCTCATGATATGTTAACATTACCCACTGTGTTGATAATAAGCAAGCAATATGGTTCCATGCTTTATTTAATAGTCTTGAATTTTACTGTAATCTAATATCCACCTGAATCTTTCTTTTTATTTTTTTATCTTGCACAAAAGATGTTAGAATATGGAGGCCACAGCGGTCATGAACATTGGGCACTATCAACAGGTTAAAAAAAATGAAAAAAATTCCACAAAAAGAAATATGGACAAATATTACATTGTGTTTTTTTTAAACACAAGGTTCTTGAATAAACCTTCATGATTTTAGTGTGTTTTTTTATTCCAAAATTTTTTAATGATTTCAAATAGGTGTTTTCAAAGTACTAGTGTTTCTTGAAATTACAAAAAATTTACAAAGCTAGATACTATTTCATGCCTKGCGATAGTTGTAACCATTCATCTCCCTGGAGCTGGCAAATGTGAGTAGGGATTAGTTAAAGCTGAGGAGAAAGTTTTGGTATCTTCATGAGGTGAAGACTGTTGTAATGGAAAAAAGACCTCATCAGTAAAGAAAAAGTTGAAAAACTGAGAATCGCTGATTAAGGAAATGCTAAGGTAACACAAATAAAAATTTGAAATCAGAGAGTATACACTGCCATGGGGGGAAAAAAAACATAAAAATTTCGGACATAGCTACCAAATTGAGACATAGTATTGTCTGTGCTACCTGTTCAACTGGATCAGATACAGTCTGAATCTGTAAAAAAATGCCACTATAATCTTGAAATTAAAATCTTAAAGAGAACAAATTTTATACCTCCCATTAAAATCCAGAGAATGTCTCAAGAGAACTCTAAGATTGTTTTAGAACTATATGAGGAGAAAAAAAATGCTGTTCCTTTTCTAAGCTCTATAAAAATTTCCTGATCTAGTCAAAATAAAATTAGTTTTGAAAATAAAAGCAAGTTGCACTCAAAAGTTTCCCAAAGTGCTACCAACGTGCTCTACACAAATTAAACTCGATGATCTAGTCTGATGCAGAAAAAAAAAAAAAAAGAAAAGGCGTTTAAAGTTTAGTAGAGCCTAAAGTAGGTTTTTTGAGTTAGTAGCAAGTGAGTTTTAAGGTAATAGTAGCTGGAATGTTTTCCATATTTCAAAGACAGACTCTCTGAACCTAGGAGTAATTTCTTAGGCAATGAAGAGCAGGCAGAAAGCTCCCTTCCCAATTCTGTGAGAGCATTTGTCCAGGCCAGTGAGGCAAAGTCCATCTCTCAGAAAGCACAGGGCAGCAGGGAGAAGCAATGCCAGAACCATGTCCACCGACCTCTGAGGGTGAGTGTGGCAGGTTGGCAGTGAAAGTGGACATTCCCTACCTTTTCCTCTCTGGTCAGAGGAAGAGGGAAGAGGAGGCAATTTTCTCTTTTTCTCTCCAGCTCACCAATTTGAGTGTGTTTATGGTTTTAAAGAAACTATTTGTGAAGTCACTCTTAAGGGAATTTGCTACCTGTCTGCTGATATGCACTTGCCTAAAAATAAGTTATGCACATCTGTCCCTGTTCWGTCATCTCCCTGATGTTCTGTTCTCATACTCATCATGTCAAGCTTAATGTGTTGATTATAGGTATTACAATTTAAAAAATGTCTAATCCAAATTTAAGAGACAAAATCTGTGGCTGTATCAGTAAGGACATTATTATTAAGCCAAAACAAAGTAGATCTGCTAGCTAAAATCAATTGCTGCAAAATAACACATTTGAAGAAACAGATGAGGGAAATTATCTCCAAAGAGATCGTTGTTCTTCAGTGGACACTAAGAACAAAGGAGATCAGAAGGGGCCAGCTTCACGCAATGACTGAACATCAGCCAGCATTGTTTAGTTAAGTTTCTTTCCCCATCAAGCAGGTGTCAGCAGCATTTTGTGATTACTTCTTAAAAGTACACACTGATATTTTGGTTGCTTGTTCCAAACAAAAATATCAGTTATAATCAATGGAGGTACAATACATTTTAAATATCTATAAGCAAATTAGCAATGTTCACTTCAACTCTTTGAAGGTCACAGAGAGCTCCAGTTTAACCATGTTACYGTAAGAGGACTACATTAATATATTCCACAGCACTGTCTCTGGGCAATTTGATTTGGAATTCATTAATATTGTACTTCTGAACAGGCGTATTTACAACAAATTCTTTGAAATTTTCACACTTGACATTGAAATCTATGTCCCATGTCCATTTGTCACATTYGTTCCAAATACAGAAGAGATACAACCTTCTTTATCACTCTTCAAGACTCCCTGTGTCATGAATACCTATGAATCTGCAGGTTTTGTTATATCAGACGCGTGCCAGAATCATGCTATTCAGCCAAGTTGGTATCTGAAACTCCACAGAGCCTCTATTGCTCAGAGCAGTCTTTCCTACTAAGAATGGCCTATATTTTTGTTGACTGATAAGCTGTTTTGCCTGGCAATTGTAAATGGCAATTTTTTGCAGGTAATCCTCTTTCCAAATAAACAGATTGGATCAGATTAATTGCTAGTACATCTTTTACATACTTTCTGCTTTCTTGTCAGCTCAGCATAACTGATAAAACAATTTTATAGCATATTGTCAGAAAACACTACCTGCACAATCTCAATAAAAATGCACTGACTTAATACTGCACTAACAATTATGTTTTAYGACCTGTCAGTCAGCCAGTTTTTAATCCACTGATTATGTGCCAGATTGATTTGATATCATTCAGGTTTCTTAAACATTGCAGCACAAAGTCAATTGCTCATAGAAATCTAAGAAAATTACATCAATATTATCTTTGCCAAGCAGAATAACCTCCTCAAAAACTGCATCAAGGCAGTTTGACAGACTATATTTTTCATAAACCCTTGATGGTTGGCGTTCATAATACTGACCTCCTTAGCTTCTGTTTTAGCAAATGTTATTTTCTCTTGTACCAATATGACAGAATTGTAAATACCAAGATAAYGGATATTATCTTTTAGAAATATTGGTCAGCACCTTGCTGCATGTTATTTGGACCTGCTTAATAAAATACATCTTAAGTATTAAACACTAAACRTCCTTCAGAAGTAATTTTAAAATATGAATTGTTTCCTCATTGTCCTATGATTACATAGACTAGTTTTAATCCAAATGTAGACAAAAGTATTTTTCAGAAACTGCCTTTCAGCACGATCATTAGAAATGTCACTCATTTGTATAATAATAGACAATACTGTTCTTAAAGGCTAGTTCATGCTATTAACCWAATTTAATAAAAACTCATATGCATGATAAAAATACTAATAGAAAACAGAAAGTTCACTGYAGATATGGATACTCATGGCAAAGTTTAGCAGTACTGATTATTAAAATATAGTAAATTTCTAAGGATGATAATCTGACTCAAATCTGATGAGTCTGTTGCCTCTCTACCACTATCTCCCTAAGTAATTCTAGTAGAAWGAAAGATGATTCACTTGTCCTCTGAACTCAGAAGTTAAGACATTAAACAGGTAATCCTTCCCTAGATTTTAGTCAAGATACATTACGTGCCTCACATAAAAGGCAAAAAKATTCGTTTATTGTACATTTTAGTCTCTGGAACATTAGAGGTATAGTGTTTCTTTTTACAATTCTTGGAGACCCATCTTAACCAGACATTTCACAATTTGGAAATATTTTTGGACAAACAAGCATCCAAACACTTTCTTCTGAGCTYAGTCACCTTGTATGAAGGAAGACAAGGAGCTTTGTACATATACACATACACTAGTTCAGTTTTCAGAAATCAGTGATAGAGYGCTGAAAAATACGTACCAAAGCTATTTTTATTTTTCAGTCAATTTCTCTACCCCTGAACTGTGCATAGATTCTAGGTCTTTTGGGATATGAATGGTCTTTCCAATCTTGTTTATGATGTTTAATGCAATAGTATATTGGAAGCACTACTTTTAGTAGCACCAAATAGTCTGGATGCTCTGTCCTATTACTTTATCAGTATTCACTAGTTTACTCTGCTAGGTTTTTTAAGATGGCAGGCATCAATAAGGACTCTTAAAGTAATGTTTCAAATCAATTCATTGTATTTTAAAATATAAAAGAAAATGTCATAGGCTTCATAAAAATTAGTATTTGCTATTAATACTGTATTACTTCCTAAAGGTATAAAGGTTAGACGTCACAAGGACTAATCTCGAAGAGCTCTGTAAGGATGTTTGAAGCACTATAGGTGCATCTTGCATCAGTCAGGTCTACTGCAATGTCAGGCTGATCACAAGAATCATCCCTTTTCTGTTTAAAACTGCAAACATTATTCCTATGCTTAAGTTTTCAACTTGTGGTTTTAAAAGGAGCACTCACAGATAGAATCCTTTTAGRTATATTTATAGACTAGACTAGGATGAGTCACTTATTGCCATGAAAACAGCAGTTTAATTCCTCTGAATCCTTTAACTTACCATCCAATTCTATAGTCCGAATAGATGCTGTTGCTGAGCAACACTATACCTTAAGCTGCAGAAAGATATTGTAAGATATAGTTTCCTGCAAATCTTCTTTTATGGAAACAACCTAAGATGTTTATAACAACCCTAATTTCTAATAGTTAATGGGTTTTGCGGACACTGGGCATAATGCCTGCTATAAAACTAATCCTAGATTTGCATACACAATAGTATAATAAAATCTGGTCCTGCTASTCCATAGTGATTTTGCAGGGATAATAATTTCAACATTAACAATTTTAACTGCCCAGAAAAAAATTATACAGCACCAAACAATTCCTTCAATGTATTCATAGAACAGGTATAATGAGGTCTATTTACAGCAAAAAATGTCAGTGATTTCTTTTTTTTTATTTTTTTTGAAAAACAATTTTGCTTTAATAGATAAGTGTATTTTTCTAGAATAAAATTACTTTTAAAAATTAAACTGGGAAAAACAATAAAAAGATGAACTTTGGGGGGATAAATGAAAGTTCCTTCCCTACACCAATAGTAAYTGGAAAAGGATAGGATGAAAGGTCTTTACTAAATGGGTTGATAATGGATTGATAAAGATCACAATCTTTCTAGTTATTGATATAGATGAAGTTAATGATAACACAGAAAGCCAAATATATGCTTAAAAAAAGCAACCTAAACATCCTTATGACAAGCTTAATAGAAAAGATAGAAAAGATTACTTGAAATCATTGTTGCTCAAGCTACTGAGAATTATGCCCATATGTCCTTAAAGAAGCAGACAGAAAATGCTACCACACCAATCTCTAATACTGTATCCACAAGGTCAAGTAAAGCCACATGAGCTGCTTGGCCTAGTTCTGTAGGAAAGACTACCTAGAGCTATCTTTTGCCACACTGCAATGCAGCAAATAGATAGATGTATGTACTATAGAGAAGTATAAATTTCAATGTACATAATAAAAAAAATAGCAAGAGATTTTCCGTAAGGTCCAGTTTTTGCACTGTGTAAATCTTCTGCTTCTGGCCAATGCAAAAAATTGAGAAATACCAGGATCACTTACAGCAATGAATTTACCCAGTATGGCAAGCCTTACAATCCAATCTCTTCATATTTTTCAGATTATATAAACACAGCAAGGATAATAAAGAATAATAATAAAGTACAGAAACRGGTACTTTAATATAATCATTTCCTGACTTCTCACTCAAAATCTAACAATTCTCTTCATAGATAGAACAGCAAAGTGATGAATGAAGAAGGAATCACATAAAACCTTGCTTGATTGAAGAATGTTGGTAAACATCCCTGAAAGACTGTTTCTGCAAGCAGTTAGGCTATTTTTATAAAAGACCTACTATATCTAGTTTTTTGCACACAAAGTACTGCAATTTCAAAACCATTTGGCGTGCTTTCTATTATGTAAATTAAATGAGGATGATAATTGTCAATAATATGTAATGCTAGATTACAATAGCCATATTGCCTTGTATTATATTAAAATACAATGCATTTTCCAGTCTGGTGTATTGCCCCAAGAAACATGCCAACCATTTATTAAATTACAGATTGCAATCTCTAGGGAGAGAGCACAGCTTTATTAAGGACAAAATTTCATGAAACAGCACAATTTACATACCAAACTCATTGTTGTTATACCATATAATTTAAATCTCTTGTAGGACTTTTTGATGGTTACATAGTTAAAAGCTTGTTAGTCACATTATTCCCCTCTTGGTCTTAATCATAGCTTACAWGCTGTGGTGCAAGCCACCTTAAACATATTACAAGGCTGGGGAGCACCGAGACAAGACTGGCGAGGGCAAGAAGAGGAACTGATTCTTCCTTGCAGAGAACAACCAGTCCCCACTATAAAAAGCAGAATAGCTCTGGCCATACTATGTTGGAGAGACAGAAGCATTATGAAACAGAACTAAATGCACTTTTGTTCTCATGCACAGATGTATCCTCATTTAAAAGGGCAACATAATAGTATCTTACATTTTTACATGTTCTTACCAAACTGAGGAGGTTTCATTTGCAAAGTTGGGTTACCTTATTCTATACCTTAGAGAAAATCCACCTATATCTTCCAGATACAGGGAAACAATTAGATGAAGGGGTTTTTGGCAGGAAGAAAAAAAAATTTTAAAAAATTCAGAATAGCATGTAGCACTTTTCCACAATAAAGAYGTTGTTTTCACACCCATGGTCCACTCTCAGTGGAACATTCAGCAGTAGGTGGTGTGACTTCAGGTACTGCAAAACTGGATCTAGGATTCTTTCTCCAGTAGCATATTCCTTCTCTTTCACTCCTCCAGGTCCCCCTGCATTTCAGTCAGATCAAACCCTCCCCTAACTTCCCACTTTCAGGGAAAAATAAACTCCTTTTCGCTTTCTGCCTTCACACTACTGCCATAATTGCAGYTCAATTTTCTTTTATCTCTTATATCCTTTTGAGATGAAGAACAGAAATAGTACATAGTCTTCAAGATGTGGATACCCTGGCGTAATGATTATATTTTTTCTCCACTTCCTTCCCCCAAAAAATCTATCATCAATTTTGTCTTTTTRACTTGTCTAACTGAATAAATGTTTTCAGAGGATTATCTAGGTCAAGATCTCTTTCCTGAGAAGAAGAGTCTCTTAAGGTCCATATTTGTGTATGAAGAGCTGGTATTATCTTTTCCCCCTGCATACGTTGCTTTGCATTAACTTTGGTTGATAAAACAGCAYGTAATTTAACAGTTTGAGCCTGTCTGCAAGGTTTTCCATTCAGATTTAGGACTATCCTGTTATTAGTCATCATCATCAAATTTAACAACAACTTTGCCCATTTACCTAATTTTCACRATTATGAATTTGGTCAGTAGTACAAATCCCTGACTATGTCTTGATATACCCTTGCTAAGTGTATCTGACAARTTTTTTGGTTAAGTCTGTATGATTTCTAGAATGAATCTAGAAATCATTCTAGATTTAGTGATCTATGCTATTTCAATATTCAGTGGTAGTTCAGGGCAATTTCAGAGCCTGTATTATTCTAAAAGTCAAACCATGTGTCGCGTGTTCTAAAGTCTGTGATCCAATGGCTACGAAGGTGGATTTCGTGRTGTTTGTCAAGACAGTGTTAACTCCCAAGCCTGCAGATAGCCATAGTGGGGCATATGATAACAAAATCGCAACTAATAGTGGAAATGCCTCACAGATTCTTGCAAGAATAATTTTGAACCCCCTAAAACATTCTAGTGACTCTTCTCCTGCGTAGGTCCATGTTCTACTCAGTAAGACAGAATAAACAAGTTGATGATTATGTACTCTGTGACTAGGCACAGTGTTTCCACCAGGACATGACAGCTGGCGGCTGTTAGCCCCTTTTCAATGCAGGGCTGAGCTTGCCTCTACCAGCAACCAAGTGATGTGACAGGAACTGTGACCTCGTAAGCGGAAATATCTGCACTGCTGAAACCTGGGTTAGACATGAGGCAAGTCCCAGGCAGGATGCTGGACTGCTCCTTTGCTCTTTTCAATTTGGTCTTTCAGCATCAGTTAGAGCATGTTCTCCATCCTTCCATMCATTCGGACAATAATGTTTGTTATTTTCACATACTTTCCTTTCACAGACAGCTTTTCACTTTAAGAGCAAATTTGATTAATATTTGTTTAATTTATTGTTTTACAACCTGATATTAACTTAAATTTCCCTTCTTTTTCCTTTAAAAAGTTATAGATATAAAATACCAGATAACTGGAAAGAGATTTAGGAAAAAGGATCTCCGTGCAAGTAAGACACAAGGTCCTAAGTAACTGAAACAATTTACAAACCTACCCCCACACAAAAATAATCTATTGGATACTTTTYTGAATTTTCAGAGGAGAATAAAAGAATTTAAATATGTGTTTGAAGGACTTTTTCCCTCCATAGTGGCTTCCAATCACACTTTGTGCTTCAGCCTCTGAATATGCATATTTCTATAAAACAGTTTAGTGCTAATAATACCAGCATTATAGTTTACTTGAATCTCAGATCTGGATCTTTTAGGAAGTCTAAAATATAAAAGAGATATTTGAGAGAGAAAAAAAAAATCTTCTATAAAAGGAAAGTTCTCCTGAGGGCAATATCCCCTTTTTCTTATCTGGCATCCTGTCCTTCCGTTTCTCTCATTCACCCATCAGGATCTATTTTTGTTATCTGTTGCTATCTAACTTAGATTGCAAGCTCCTTAGGGCAAGAACCTCATCTCCTTACATGTTTGTAATGTGCCATGAATACTTCTAGCACTAAACAAATAATAAGCTCTGCAGACTCAATTTAGTATCCATATCAATTTGTGGTGAAGGCTCACCATGTGTTCAGTGTGTGAAGTTCATTTCTATCTTTTAATGGCTGATGCTGGACAAGCATGAATATAAATCCATATTTCTCAGGCTTCTGCTAGAGCAAACTTGCTCATTACAGTTCCTGCTGACAGTGACCCTAGGCCAATCTAGTCGAATCCAAGTCTTGGCAGTTAACATTTTCTTACAGTCAAAATTCACTGCACAGATCTCTTTAGATAGTCCCTTTGGTTCTTTATAGTCATCTGTTACTAACAGAGTTTTCGGTTTGAATAACCAGTTCTTCCAGCAATATCTGATAGTCTATAAAAAAGCCAGAAAGGGCTGCTAAAATGAGAAAATAAAAAAATATCAGTTTAAGTCAGTCTGTTTTCTAACGGTCATTTTCTTATYGAGAGTAAAAAAGCAACTCCCCTGGCCATTTAGGAAATGCTTCATTATTAAGCAGCAACTTTCCTACTTACCAGAAAAATATTTAAAATAAGTTAAATAGCTATAAAACAGTATTACCATACATACCTTACTTAGAAAACAGTCATTATATAAGAGACATTTTAGTTCTTTTTATCAGAGCATTCTCTCATCATTTCTCCAGAACAGAATTTCAAGCATGCTGAGCTACCATGATATCTTCAAGCAAAACAAATGAATACCATGACTTCTCACTAGAATACCCTGAACCCTCTGACATTTAGGTGTGTGACAGGTTGGTGGCAGGAAGGGAATAATGGGGACTTCAGATTCTCCAGCTAAAATTGACTGTGTCACCTTGGAGTGATTTTGATGTGGCAGCCCTTTCAAGCTCCCTATAAAAGGGCTTACACTATCTCAGTTGTCACTATGATGCATGTACGATGCCTTTGCCTACAAGGTCTAGGCTTACATCATTTACTGCCACAGTCCAGAAATGAGGGTGGGAGGATATGAGGGAAAGAAGACCTGATGAAAATTCCTGTTCCCATCTGCTTCTGATTTCTATGCGCTGAGTTAAACATTGCAATACTTCCTCAAACAATATTCACAGTGAATGCAATATTTAAGAACTGTTAAAGTGACTAACCCAATATTTACCACCTTTTTCCTGTCTTCCAAAGCTGGATAAGTAGATGTTCAGAACACATGTGAAAACTGGCCTGATAGCCTGTTGCTGGCCGTTGTCACTATTTCCAAGATACTTTCTTTACCATGTACAGACACCCTTGTACGTGGGTATGTATCCTGCCTCTCCGCACTGACTTGTGTGGAGTCATTACTAAGCAGAGCACTAAAGCCTCAAGCATGTGTTGGAAAGTCCCTGTCTGCTAGAACTGCAGCTTTATTCCTTGGCTCAGGTGAGCTGTCATTGCAATTTTCCTCTAACAGTTTCCAGAAGTGTCATCATTACGCAACACCATGTCTTTTTTTCTGATAGCTGAGGTTAGGCTACCAGCCAATATTTAAGAAATACTACAAAGGGCCATAACAGCTCTTGGATAATGTACTCTTACTAGACTCTGTAGCAGAATAAATTTTTGTTGATATATATTTATGGATTTTGAAGGCTAGGCTTATAACAAAAGCCCTGATTATGCAATCAGTAAAGTGAAAAGCATGCGTATGCTACACAGAATGGTAGCCTTTAATGAACACCCTYGCATCTGTCACTGCTGAAGAATGGGGTAGTAGGAGACTGTTTTAAGCCCATAGGTCTCATGAGGAAAGAGTGCTCAATAACTTAGTAAGCTTCAGCAATTTATTATTTTGGAAACTACTTCATAAAAATGACAAGATTGAATTATCCAGTCAATATTGCCAAGCTAGCTTGTGTCGTCAGTGCAGTGATGATATAAAAGCACTCGCTGGCCTGTTTGTCACACTGTTTGCCGCTTGATACGTGACAGCTGTTGTCACCAGCACCTTTTTTCTTTTTGCTGTAAGAGTACTAATTAATACATTACTGTGATGAATCAACTGCAGCCATCACATCCAAGTTTGTTGACAAATTAAGAAAATAGGCTGATACGGATTTGCTAATGACATTATACTGTTTACTCAGTCATTATTGGATACCATTCAGGGACATAGAAATTACCGCTACCAAAMACCTTGGAAAACCTACTCTGAACACTGGAAACAGACCATATTATTTCCAGATGCTCAAGAATTGTAACTACTGTGAGGTAGGCAAAGACTAAATGTGCTTGACAGGGATGTATCTTGGCAGGCTGCAGTACTGTGAATATCTTTATGAAAGTTAATACAATCTGTTAACTTGCTAACCACTGATTATACAGCTTCAACAGACCTATGGTGAATCCACAGAAGTCCACCAGGTTGTAGAAAAAGGAAAAGGCACAGAGCTTCTGAAGAGAAAATTTTCTCACCTACTGACACTATCGCAACCTGTGACTGAGTTTTCCAGTGAGCATTGGCTTTCCCTCGCACAGTAAGTTTCAATTAAATTATTATATATTTTTAAATATTCTTAAGCCTCTTCATAATTGATTAAGGAACCTGAAGAAATCCAACCATTTTTTTCCTGTAACTTACAATTAAAAATATTAAGTGAAAATCATGAGAAGTTTGTTGTTTTCCATGGAAATAAGTCTTCCTCCCTCTCTCTCCTTCCAAAAAGAGGAGAAAAAAACCTTTACCACTTCTATTATCAAAAAAACAAAACAAAAAAAAATACATACAATTGGAAAATGGGAAAGAAGGAAAAAGAGAGGAAAGTAGGGATAAGATATTGTGCTGCAGCAAGCACTTTGTTAATCATATTTTGTGTGAAATCCACTCCGGATGAGTCCAAATTGTCTGCTTGTGACCAGCGTTCGTGAGCTGCACTGCAAGGCGGCTGAAGCCCTGCGGCAGCCCCCTTGGCGCCGGGGCCACCGCGGGATGTTTGGCCTCAGGAGGGTGCCACGACTTTGTGGAACGTGTCAGAGCTGCCCAGGAGCCGGGGCCATGCCACAGCACGCTGAAGGGAGGTCGCGCGGGTAGGAGGAAATGAGGATAGGGGCAGGTAGGGAGACAAAATGGGGAGCTTCCAGCTCCATTAACCCCAAATTTCACGAAAGTAACAGTTTAAAAATAAACTAAACTGACCTGCTCTCACCACTTGTATCAATCTGCAGAATCATGTCACATGCCTGGTTTATGCAGGTGAAGAAACAATATCTGCCTCAGTTTTTTTTTTTTTTTTCAGTGCTTACCTACCCCAACAATATGGTTTCTACAGAGCATGCAGATAATATCAGTACTATGCTCGGTTATGAGAGCATGGTGCTGTTATTACATGTCACTTTGGACCCAGACTAGCCAAGGGCACCTTTCTATTTCCTTCAACAAAATAATTACACATTCATCTATATAAAAGTTTTTGTAAACAGTCTAATATTGACCATAAACTGCCTGCACTCAAACAGACCTTATTATAATAGAAAATGAAATACAGGGTAGATATTTAGAGTTTCAGGTATGTATTAGTCCCTAAGAATCATAACACAAGTTTGCTGAAATATTGAAGGAATTAAAACAAAGTTATCTGCTTTCAAAAGAAAAATAATAATCTGTTCTCAAATGAGGTTCTCTTCAACAATCACAATTATTTGATATGCAAAAACAATTATGAAATAATGAAATGCTCAAGGCAGAATGAAATTTCTATTCCTAAAATAAAAGCTCTTTAAATATAAAGGTATTGTATAATCACATTTTTATGCACAAGAGATCAAGCCACAAATATTAACTTTTCTACTATTTACCTTTTATCTACTATGCTATGTGAAAAAAATTATTTAGAGACAAACATGTACACATATGTATATACACATTCAAACTTTATGATTTTATTTCTTTTGGTTGACTTGCAGATATTATAATCTATATTAAATGCCAAAGCACTGAGTGATCTCTGACAGTAACTAGTGCAGTTAAGAAGTGGACTTTGGGAAATTCAGACAGAATAATTTTCCTATGCCTTACTTTCTCTCCTTTCATAATCAAAAATACCTTACTCTTCAGCCAGAGAGGTGCAGATGTATGACCATACCTACACTGCTAGAAGCATTGATTTTTTTGCTTTTTAATAAATGTAAGTACAATGGCAGAGCAAAAGATTAAGCCTGGAATGAGAATTATGGATTGCTTGGTCCTTACCTTAGAGTCAAAGTCTGCATCTTAGCTTCTCCAATTTGTTATTATCACACAYCACTGTGAAATGGAAACTTTATCTCATTTTGTTGATTTGGTTTTATTGCAACATATTTATACTGCACTAATCACAGGCCTCAGGACTTTTGCTTGTTGTTTGCAAGGATCAGAATGGAATTTTTTCACCCTAGAACCACCTTTCCTTCAAGCGTAATTTGACTTTTCCGGTGGAGGCTTGAGAAAAGAAGTTTTCTCTGCAACATTAGAAACTTATCTCGGCTATGGACAGGATGTTGCACAGGAAACTCCCAGGGGTACTGTTGTTCCTCCCTAGTCATTAGCTAGTGTATTTGGCTCACTCATTTGGTAAGTTATGAGATCTGTTCTGAAAAAAACAGATTAGAATGATTTTTTTGTGTTATGTTGGGGAAGAGCCCTAATCTGTAGCAAAGAACATGTTTTTCTCTTAACGTTGTATCCAATCGACCCCCAAGTGTTACAAGAACACTGGAAATGACCTTGATCTCTTCTTTTCATGTAGCTTATTATAGCTGATGGCTTTTCATCTTCTGAACTATCTTAAGCCTATAATGGAGGGCTGGGAGTGTTTTGTGGCTTTTGATGCTTGGGCTAAATGGAGAAATACGCTCTGTGAATCTTTCTGGGCTAAACATCTAATACATAGCTGCTTCTGATTATGGAACCAGTCACAGGAAGCTGGCACTACCTTCCAGTCCCACATGCTGGCACAGAATTTAGCTTCCCAGCTTCACACACGCAGACACAGTTTTATTCAGAAAAGGAAGAAAAACAGGCAAATGTTCTACTTACAATACTAGGACTTCATGGGTAACAAAATTGCATATTAATAAAAGTCCTTAAGATGTCTATAAATATTCATCTTCTTTACTTGAAATATTTTGATCTGACATGGTACATACAAGAGCTGRAAGTGATTTTACTTGCAAGCATTTTCAAATCACTACAGGTGATTTAGCAAAGTAAAGAAACCAAGGAACATCTGAAGTATTAAGGTTAACCCTTCAGCTGGATAGAATATTAAGAGGAGCTTCTCTCCATCTGAGAAATGGCAATTTGGTACAAAGCAGTGATCAAAAACCCAACCTCACACAAAACTACAACCTCAGTACTAAACAACTTCARCACTCTGAATTTCACAGTACAGCTGGGTCTGAACAAACCTCAAATCAAAGCAGTCCAAATATTTGTACCTACTCATATCCAGACTGCTTGAGTCTTAAGAGTTAATGAATTTATTCTTAAGAGACCATCACTAGCCACAGAAGCTACATTATCAACTAATGCATAATATGTGCCACAGGAATCCAGAAGGCTATTCTCAGTATAAGAAAATCCAACAAGCGTCCAACTTCCCACACAAATGGAAAAGAGGAAAGAGAGAAGATGTATAAATAATTAAAATGAAAATGCTTGTGAAGTAAGCAATTATATTATTTTTTATAATAAAGCAGAAGTTTCTAATCACATTAAAATGATTTAAAAATGTATACAACATCTACATTGAATTATCCTTTTATTTCTAACTACTTTTGCTTCTTTTTTAGCCCAAATTGTTCCAACAAATGAACTTATGGCTTTCTATATTTTTTTTAAAAAAAGAGAAATCAATAAAATGTTAGCTAAAAAAGGCAAACTATCTGCTCAGCTATATAAAGCACTACCCTATTTCAATGATTATTTAAGGTATGGCATAGATTGGTGTATTTTTCACATGGAGACAGGTTTCTTTTCTCATAAACTCAAGCATTAGTAATTGAGTGCAGTGGGAAATGGAGAAGCTTAGAGGAGTTAAAACAAGACACTAAAAAGTGTTGAACAAAGAGTACGTATTGAATAACACAGACTTAAAATAAAAACAGAATCCAAATCGTCTACCTTGAAGTCCCTGCAGTGGYATAACCTCTTTATGATCGCTTTGGTCTGCTGATTCTGAACCCTACAACACAACATCAATGATTAACACCTTAAGCATTAACAGTAACGTTTAAAAGATTATTACAAGAAGAAAAGYAATTCTTCTTGAGAATTTGAGAAACAAAATATGAAAATGTGCAGGATTTCTGATAGCCAGTGTGCTGCCTTCAAGAACCTTCCAAAGGAGTCCCACAGCTGGTCTTTACTGTCCATCATGGTTACATACCCACATTATTCCTTTCCTAGCTGTAGACCAAATGGTAAGATATCTACAACATTTGCCTGTCGCATTGAGTTAGCTTTTAGGAAATAAACATAATTTTTATGGTTCTACTGCTATGACAGATGTTTGTAACAACTACCACTGAGTACAAATATGAATTCACAAATTCACTTAAAGACAAAGTGAGCATCAATAATTCCACAATAAAATATTATACTTATTCTCCAAAGAATAATGCATATTTACAAACATTCAGGTSTATGTTGACCAGTGAAATGACGTTTTCCCCAATAGCAGAAGATGGAGATGTACACATGGGAGATGCAATACGCATTGGCTGAAATATTCATATTTGACTAAGCATTTTGTGTGTAGAGAGGGGATTTATACCTAATTTTATCTGACTTCTCTCTACCCACAGAAAAATAAGGCTATAAAACACACTGAAGTGGAATAAGTAATTCCTCTTTATTCAAAATAGATTATTTAATATTATTCAAAATTAAGATAGAACTATTATCATAGTGTAGGACTAGATTATGTACTCAGAGTAACATAAACATATAACAGAAAGTTGATTGTAATATAACTGGAGAAAAAAGTATAAAAAAAATAATAGAATAAAAAGGACTAATTATAGATTTCATCCTTCAATTAGATCAGTAGTTGATTGAAGTGCAGGATGTCTTTGTGTTCATTTGCACAGCAGCAGCAAGAACCATTTTCACAACAATCCAGAGAAGTAGTCCTGAGACGTTCCATGTGTGGACACAGACTCCAGAAGATAGATCATTTCATTTTTGTCTCTTTAAATAAACTCTAAAAATTAGTATGCTTTAAATTCTCACACTATTCTAAACTAAATTAACTTGGAGATACAGACAAGCCCTAAGAAACTGCTTGTCTTACTATTTTGAGAGCTAGAAAAGCAAATCATAGGAAATGAAGCAAGAGTTACTGTTAGTGTGCAGAAGAAAAAAAATCCAATTTTTAAATTTTACAGCTAGGAATTTAACACTTTTCATTTCATAATTGTTGACAGAAAGTGCTTAACATGGTTTCAGTAGGTGAGAATTATTGTTGAACTGTGYATTTCTCACCATCCCACTCACTATATCTCTGTGGAGAGATAATTATGGTTTCAGAATAAAATGGAGAACAGGAAAAAACAATATTTATGGTACAAAATGAAAGCAACTCAGAGAAGGAAAGGGATAGAATCCCAGCCTAGGAATCAGGATAACAGAGTACTGTCTCCAAACTTAACAGCAATATCATCTATATATGTGACTAGCACATCAGATCACTCCTATGCTTCAGTTTCTCCCTCACTTCTGTGCTTCAGTTTCTCCTTCATATGTTCTTTTTGACACCTATTTAAGGAGTATAGACAAAAGAAGAACTTTTTTTAATGCACAGAAGTACTTAGAAAAGAGGAAAGAAAAGGGAAAAATAACTCATCACCGAGCACAAAGAGTATCATCCAATGAAATTCTCCAGAATACCAATTGTATTGACATTGTGAAGAATAAAGCAGGATCCTGAACCCATTTACAATCTTGTTTTAATTTTTAAGTTATTAGGACCAAAAGACAGTATCTGGMTTCTGTTTAGATTTTGTTACTTTGGGCACACTGGGCCCAGATGACTGGGATTTAGTCTAGCAATAAAATGAAAGATTAACTACATCTATGACAAATTCAWTTTCTCTGTGTTGTACACTTTCTACAGTCAGTGTAAATGCAGTGCAGCTGCTCCCTGGTTCCAAAACCTCTATCTTTCAGAGTAAGATTAACCAAGTAGCCTTAAACTAGGTGGTATACGTTGAGAAATTACTACCTGCATGAAACGAAAAGAACTGAGAGGCAAGTGCTGCAAAAGGAAAATTTTGTAACTTTGTTTTTCCACTGATCCTATGCCACATTGGAATTTCTGTGCTGGATTGTTTTGAAAAAGTTGTTCCCATGTTGCTGCAGCCATCTGATAACTTCTTGGCTTCACACTGGGGAAAAACTCTATGGCAGAAGCTCAGGACCTGATGAAAAACTAATGGTAAGACCAGAGTGGCACCAGAGTGCATCAGCACCAGCATCAGAGTTGGTGGGGATGTGAGGAATGGTAAGTATCCAACATTAAAGAGAAAACATATCACATATCTGTACAGTGGAAGTTTTCATGCCCTTTGGAATGGTAACATCCTCAATCAATAATTCTTTCAACACAGGGAAAGGGGGAGAAGGTCTCCTTTGAACTAGAGTTCTGGTCATGTTCAAAGTGCTACAGAGATAATATACTGAATAGGGTATTTCATTAAGCATTGCTTGCTTAATGAAAGGAAAAGTTAAGAAGGAAAATGTAGGTGGAGCTTTCCTGCTCCAGCATCAGCAATCCATTAAAGTGTAGTGAGAATAAAGGAGAACAAACTGAAGAAAAAGACCTAGCAGGGTTTTTTTTCTATATATTTTTTAGCTGTGACATCYGACTCAATTCAATCAGCTTGCAAAATACAAGCAAATGATATTTCTCACCTCCTGATTCAGGTGCTACTTACAGAATGCTCTTAATTGAGCAATTGCATGACTAGSTTTGTGCCAGTACCGGAGCAGGAATCAACAGCTAGATTTCAGGTTGTCCTTTTTTGTTATTTATATTTTTAAACAGCTACTTGTAAAATGAGCAATTATTTCCTAAATAATCACTTAACACAGAAGAAAGCACCCTGTGGGCCCAGCACCTTATTGCTGAAGAACTCAAGAGTGCCCAGAGTTTTCCATCAAGTTATATATCTGCAGGTGGTGCAGCAGAATCACTGTTTTGTTGTAGACTATCCAGCCTCTTAATTTTCAACATTTTGAAGGAGTCTTTAACTTGCAGACTTGTCATGCCTATGTTTTTTCTTCACGTTCTTTAAAGACATGTATTGACTGAGTCTTAAAAAATGTCACTTTTGTTATTTAGGAGTAGGACTTTATATCATGCAGACAGAACATATGAGCACTGTGCTGAAAGATGGGCAATCTTTTTGCTGATATGGATGTTTCTCAAGTCCCTACACAATGTAGAAAGGCTTACTGATCAGGAGTCTGAATTCTCCCGTTAATGAGATGCACTAATTAGTGACTTGCATGTAAGAAGTAGAAAAAGAGTTGGAGAAAAAAAAAAGTGCTATGTTCTGAGGTTTCTTTTCCTCTTCAAATTTGCTTTCATGATTCATCTTTGCAACAATACCAAAAGTTTCCTAACTTGGCAGTACTTGGGATAATTAATACTGATTACTGCACTGATTGCTGTCATCTAGATAGCAAGCTGTACAGCACAAKAGAAATAACTAGATATAAATTTTTCAAATACTGTTCTATAAACTACTTACAGGTTTCTTATTGATCACCACCAGATTGACCATGAATTATTTTTCCCTCTAAGAATCATGGAAGTATGCAGCTGAAGTATTACTATAGTTAAAATAATGAGAAAGTCATACTCATGAGATTAAAACTGTAATTAAAGAAGTRTCTTTCTGCTTGTTTCAAAAACTCAATCAATTTCCTTTTTGTTTCCTGGTACTATGTCAGATGGCCATGTGTTGACAATATCACATATATTTCCATTTTATGTCAATTGTCTATTCTTAGCATCCAGGCATGTTTTTGAAATATAGATCAAGCCCATGTGAACCCAGGTTGCTAATTCCTCATTYAAATACCTTCATTACCATTGCACTATTCAATAAAATACCTTGCTTCATTCTTAGCATTGTAAAACTCCTGAAGGTAAAGATCATTTCATGAAAAAGTAAATTTTTTGTTCAATGAGCAAGTTTTATCTCGCTTCTCTGCCCCTTCTCTGCCACAGAAATTAGGATTTCATCAAGGTTTGGTACATTGTATAAATAAAATTGTTTCATGTGGCCCCATGTACTTTATTTCAGTTTTACTGCATCACTGTATAATTTCTTGAATGTTAAATTTCTAATTCTACAATTCCCTTAGCAGCAGAGTTCAAACACTTMCTGTACCTCTGTCTACTTCCTAGTAGTTCTTGCATGCACAAATCAGTAGGAGATCTAAAGATTTTTTTTTTTCCTGCAGTGATCAGAAACTACTGAAAATTAGCAGTGACAGGCAAATGTCCTAYGACAGCAGAGTCAGCATAGTCAGTTGAGAAAAAGTAACACTTGGAAAATTTTCACTGCTAGGAAACTATACGATTATAATCTTGCATGTCATAGAGCATTTGAAYTCATTCTCTTAAAAGAAATTAGAGGCACCCTCCAGAGTGCATATCTCTGGAAAGCTGAGGTGTTATGGTAGATTTGACCACACAAAGCTCATTCCCCAAAGTACATTACAGTAACTTTGACCACATAAAGCTTATTCCCCCAAGTATGAAGCAACAACAGTAGTAGCAATAACATTCGGTATATAGCTGTSAAGCTAAGGTTTGTTATACTTATTAAGTTTTTCAGCTCCATGAAGTTCAAGGAAAACACAGTGTACCAATAATAAAGCAATTATTTGGCAAAATACCAGGCTCACAATCCTGGGTTCCTATTAACTTGTTATAAGGTTTGGTACAGCGTAAGTGAGGAAACTATATTCTTCTGTTGGAAAAATATCATTTTTGCAATGGATGTCAGAGAATACAAAGGGATTCTAAATTAAAATAATTTCGGACATTGTTTTTCTGAGTATGAACAATCTTGCAGCACAGTTTAATTAAATAAATCACTATACTTTACCAGTTCAAGCTTAGGACTGGAATTTGTCCTCTAAGYTCTTCTCTGACACGGACACATTATTTTGGAAGGACTAGAGTACGAGCAGTTGATTTAGGGTTTTTCCAATTCTATACTCAAACTATAAGCAAAAGGTAGAAAGTCAAAAACTTTAGTATCTGCTAACATCCAGACTACATATCTAGTCTGCCTAGATATATATTTGGCTGGTACCTATTCTTAATCTACAAAAATTGTAAATAAATTTACAGTTATTAAGAACCAAAATAAACCAAAGAATCAAAACAGTTATTTTCATGAAAAATAACAAAAGCATATCTTAATGAGATTATTAATTCATTTTAGGAATTGTCAGTTTGTATTTCAAATGCAAGCTATTTTAGATTTCTAGTATATATCCTATGGTATTCATTTTTATTTCTTTTCATGCACTGGTCATATTCTTTTGGGGAAGAAACTAGTTTTAATAGAGAGACAATAAAATAAAACAAAATCCTCCTCCCTTTCACCAAAGGGAATCTCATGCTAATGGAATATCAAAGTTGAGCTCCATCTAWTGGACCTGAGGAAATAATTCTCCTCTAAAGATACGCCAGAGGTAAACCTGTCTCTAGAGAGAGTGAGAAAGAAGAGTAATCATCATGGCAGTTCTGAAAGATCATGTTAGAGTAGCGAAAAATATCTGCAATGGAGAAGCTCTTGAATTGTCAATTACTCTCCAGAAATGCTTCRCCTATCTTTTCGCTATTAATTTTGCTTTAATTACTTGAATTCATCACTGTTCATCTTCACCGGAGTCCTCAAAGCATCACATGCCCCTGTTCTACTGAGGAAAGACCTGATGCAAAGATTTGCTCCACTCCACAAGTAAAACCTGAAAACAGCAATGTCAGGCTTTCCTGGCCCTTAGAGGAACTCCTTCCCCCCTTTCTTTGCCCTGCCATAATCATGCCATAATCAACAAGGGAGTAATTTGTGCACCTGCAAGCCAGTGGATGGCACATATCAGTGCTTGCTTCAGTCTGCTGTCTGCCTTTTTAAAGCTTCTTAAGGTCAGGTTTTTTTTGTTTTGTTTTGTTTTGTTTTGTTTTTTTAGGTAGATGGAAACTAAAAGGAAACTCATTGCAGAAAACAAGCTCTTCTGGAAGGGTCTGGTTGTAGCAGTAAGCTAGTTTGTCGTTTTTAACCTTGCTTCAGTCATTTTAACCTTGCTTCAAGCCTTTTCAAAATACGTGGTCAACTCAGGGAGTCTAGTTTGGCAATGAACAATTTCCTAGCAGTACTTAGGAATTAAAAACAAAACAAAGCAAAAAATATACCACTAATAAAAGTCTATAAATAACATGAATTTAAAAACTTGTTCCCCTCTGATTATCTTCCCTGACATCCTAAGAGTTTGGACAAGAGATCTAGGGCATGGTAGGAAATGGAAGGGAGGGATTGACCGTGCATTACGTCTCACTCAACCTGTTAATTTTTTAGACTTTTTTTTGATTATCAGCTCCCATAGTTCATGACATCTGGTACCATCATGTCCTGAAGGCCGCAAAACCCCTTGAGTCATAAGCAAAAATGAGCATAGATATTTTTTATTCATGAATTATGCATTAGCTATATTCTCTGACTCACCTATAAAAAATTCATGAAAGATATGTGACTGAAAGTACGCATTCTGACAAAAAGAGATGTTAGTTTATTATATTTAAGTTGGAGTGCTCATTGTTTTCATAGGCGCACRCTCACTGCCAGTTTGCCTTTGTTGTATTACTGCTTTCTTCTTTTCAAGCATTTTCCTATCATCCCACTAAGTTGAGAGGATAAAGCTAGTTTCTTTGAGCTAATATTAGTACAGTCCTAGGGAACTGGCTGATGAGAGATACTCTGAAGAAAAARTCTCTGAATTCTGCGTTGTGCCAGAGCTTGCTCTCGGCTGTGCACCGTTAATGGTCACTGCAGGAGTAGGAAAGCAAGAACACCCATCAGTCCCTAAATCCCCTAAAAAGTTGTTTTAGTGTTTCACAGCTTGCCTCTGGGGACCAAGACCAGAGTGAAACTGTTTTGCCAAATATCCCAGATGATCTGTGAGCATGGAAAATAAAAAGTTGTTGCTCATCCTTATAAAAATGAGTAAGGAGTTCTAGCCTTTTCCTTATTTATTAAAACCACTTTTCCTGGGTCAACAGAAATACCTATGATAGTAAATGCACTCCARTACAAGTAATAACTCTAAGGTTTGGTCCACAGTAATTAAACAAGGTCGCTAAAATATACATACAAAGTATKAACAGGATGTGATTTAGATTTTAGAAAAAAATAAAACAGTAGAATATTTGCCATTGACATGAGAATTACAACTAAGACAAAACAAATCCTAATAAATTAAAATATGTTGTGTGTAAATGTTTTGTACAAGCAGAAAGGGAAAATCAGGATCAATACATTTTTGTCCTGTAAGCCGTACTCAAAGTCACCATGAAGTCACTGGCTGTTTAGGTTCTACATATCCCAAGCCACCTCAGGTGTTAAATGTCATGTGAATGAACCAATAAAACCTTTCAAAATGATAGCTGAGAGATTACAGTGGAAAAAGAACAAAAGCAGCAAAAGTGTACTATTTTTACACAACTGAATTGAGCAGTGGATGTAGTGATATAGCAGAAACGAAAATACACCAAAATGTGTTTGGGGACAGACAGAATCTTTCCAAGACAAAATTATATTATGAATTCTATGTCCTAGATTGAATTTTAAAAGAGCAGTAAAGCAAAATTAAAAAATGCAAATGAAGCAGCAGAAATCAGCTGTACCACTGCACTATATGAAGAATGTGAAGGTGCAATCTGTGCCATTAGTACGATGGAGTAGATCAAAAAGGAAAAAAGAATTAGCAAGGATTTACAAAACTGTAGCATGGACTTATATTCCTGACAGTCTGCACAACTTTTCTTCAAACATATGCTCAGTGCTGAACATCTAAAAGCTATGAAAAGTAGAATGCACATATTGCATGAAAGGAAAATGGAAAATAGGTCTAGGGACATAGCTGCATTTTTAAAGATAAGTAACTAATTATAATTGGGATGAGGGTTGTTTGTGTTGTTAGTACACAAGGGAATTGGATTAAATTTTTAAAAGTATTTAACTAAAAATAAAAACTAGTTAAATATTTACCTGAGAAGCTTTAGATTAACCTCTATGAAAGGTTTACAGTATTAGAACAGAACAACTTTTGGGAAGATGAATATGCGTAGAAAGATTAGAAAAAACAGACAAAGATGTCCAGATGGGTATAGAATTACAATAATTGAAAGCTAGAGCAGGTAGTCACTTGGTACATTATAGCTAAACAAATATATCAGTTATGTGGGAAAAGTCGGTGATCCTTTACATATCTCAAACTCAAACCATTCCTATTTAAGCTGTAGACTTTCTGTCTAGTTGGCTTTTTGTTAAGCTGCTAACTACCATTTACTTTCAGAAGAAGCTTTTTTCAGCAATGATGTGGCACCTCTTTGGAATCAGTTGAAAGAATATTGATTCTTCCTAGGAGGATTCTAAATGCTTGAATGAGCAGCAATATTTCCTTCCACAAGTTTTCTTTCTTACTTCTATTATACTGTAAGGTATGAATCCTTAAGAACTCGTTTGGCAAAGCTAGCATATATGATGGAAAAGCTGGGACTCCTAGTCTTRCTTATATTCTCTGATGTCAGAAAAAAAAGGAATTAAAAGGTACACCCCCAAACCTCGCTTCAAAATCTGCAGCATCCATAACTTAATTCAGAAATAAATTTAACAGTGACCAAGACAAAATAGTCCCCTCCCCTGTATCCTCACTATCCCACCCTCCTTATACTGGAGACACCAGGAACAGTTGGGATTATAGTCTTAATATATTTGTCAAGAGCTACCAGATTTCAGCTRTAAGTATGAAAATCATATTTGTTCTTTAGCTGTAGTTGTTGAGGTACATTTTTTAAATGACAGGAATTTTTAAAAAAATTATGCAGTTAATGAATAAAATATTGATTTTTTTTTCCTCTTTCTCAATATTATGGTTCTTAGAGTAATTTTTTGATCATCACAAAAACACCAACATTGCCAGAATAATATATACATAGAATAAACAGTTTGGCTGAAACATTACAAGATGGATCCTCTTTTGAGATGAAAACAAATACTAAATACAGATCAAAATTTTTCTTTCTTCTATAAAGCTAAGAATGTGAAGAGTAGTATAAATCTATTGTACTAGCTAAAATCTTTCGAAACAAAGACAGGTCAAACTATAGGACAGATAAAATAATGAAAACTAAGGCATAGCATCTTGCCTAGTAGGATAAAGGGAAAAACAATACACACAATTTCAGGAGCAAAATAGATCTCAGACAGCAGGAAAAGGCAAATTACTTGTTAGAACAAAGAAAATCAAAACTAGAGGAAGTCAAAATGTGAGCGAAGTAGAAAAAAACTAAGATGATAAAAAAAAGTAGGAAGAAAGGTTTTAAATAGTGATTCACAGAATCAAGGACAATTTGAATTGGAAGAGACCTCCCCTGGAGGGACCTCCCCCAGCCTGAAGACCTCCTCTGGTATTCACAGCCTTTCAAAGATGATGGTCTTGGAAGAGTGTGAGCCTGTTATCTCAGGTCTGTGCTGGCTGCAGCAAGAGAGAGACAAACAATTTTCATAGATCCAAGAGGATCTGAATTTCAGMCAGACATGCCAAAAGCCATGCATCTCCAAAACCTGTTAAAGAGGGTGCATTCTTTGCTACAGATGAACAATTCTGCTGACCATCTGAAAAAACTGAGACATGGTACTGCACTTTAGTTAAAGTTTTTCTTTCGCTTTGGGAACAATCTTTAAACTAAAACTTCCAAAGGAGTTTCAATGAGGCAAGTATTTTGAATTCAGTGAAAAAAACAGCACAGACACATAACCCAAAATTTAGTCATATAGATCTGGATTAGCCTTTGAAGAAGTGAGCAAAAAAAATCTACCAAGAACAAAATTGGATACTCAAAGCTTAGCTTGGCACCATGTCAAGATGTTTTAAATGGAACTAAAGGACAAGTTTTTCCCTAAGGAACAAAATCAGCTTGAGAAGAGACAACTCATTTGTTACTTCAGTCATCCCAAGAGCTCAAAGTGACAATGGAGAAATGATGACAAATTGAAAGACTGATAGCAACACTTCAGTTATTGCTTACAGTATGGATTCACTGTTACACACTGCTGGCTGAACAGGGCACTAATATTTCTGATATTTGTTGGTCAGTATCTGTAAATAACCTGCGCCATAAATACATGGATTGTTGTTCTGCAAAACAAAAAGTACTGTATCAAAAAAAATCGTAGACAAACAGGGAACCAGCTAATAATGGCATCGCAGAACTGGAAAGAAAGAGCAAAAACTAAAATCAAAAGATTATCATAGGACACAACAATTACATCAGGGATATTCAAAAGAGAATAGTAACCTACAGTAAGCACACCGGTTAATACAGAGTAACAAAAAGAGTTTGACTGTTTATTTCTTTTACAAAGAAAAGCTAAATTCTTTGTAAATTTTTCTTACAAACAAAAGCTTCAGAATTACCAGCACTAAACAACTTGTACATCATGATAATCAGCACTTCCACTCAAGAATCTTAAATTTTCTTAATGCTGTAGATGAAACTAATAGGATGAATTTTAAGCTGACACAGCAACAATACCTTCCAAGAGGTGATAAAACCAAATTCCAGCTACAGTTATTGGGACTATTCATTGTTCTTTARATTAGAATTGTTAAAATAAGAAATTAAATTTATGGGGTTAATGTCATCCATTGCATTAAATTGGAAGTATTCTGCAAGAAATCAACTAAGTAAATTGTTTCATAAAGAACATTAACAATTATAGCAAGGAACTTTTAAAGATGAAGTGGCATTAAAAATAGCAGACAGATACAGAAGAAACAGAGGGATGGCACTAAAGACATTTAAAAGAAGGATACTGAGATTAATAAGGCAGAAAAAATAGTATTCCTGCATGGACTCTCTAGTTCAAGTTCTGCAGAGAAGAGGAAAATTAGGTAGGACTTGTTTAAAATATCTTAGCTCCAGGTCGAATCAAAGAAGTAATCTAACCTTACATAGAAATTTTATCTTATGCAAAGGATAATCTACTCAAGGCAATAAAAACCAACCCATTATCATTTTAAGAATTTTCTCCTTAACTAGGAAATTAAAATATATATCTCTRAGTTCATAGCTTGTCATTCATATTGTTGATTATATATTATTAATCACAGAATGCAGAAGACTTCAGACAGATTGACATTTATTTTATATGGGCTTTCAGTGCAGATATGATAGTCAGCTTTTAGCCCTAATTGCATGGGTAATAAGCTGCTTATCAGATAGCTTTCTGTGTGTTATAGTTTCTCTTACAATTAGATAGGATAAAATGTAAAGAAGAAACATTATTGGATTGTCATAAGTAGGATAACAAATAGGTACAAGATACAGAAACAACTATGACATGAATGTTATTAATTTCAGTAGTGATTCAGTCTCTCTAGCTTGAGATTCAATGTCCAACATTAATCCTACGATTTATCCAATATATCTCTAGTGCCCGAGTTCATTACAATCACATTCATTAAGCAAATTTCAAAGCCAAAGAACTATAATTCAAGAAATAAAGTACTTGCTCCAAAATGCTCTGTTGATATTTCTAAGTAGAAAATGCAATTTCTCGTAAGTGCTGTGCAGGGTCTTTCTTAAAAATATATTTCAAAAGTTTTTATTTTCTATGAGCCAGATGTTGCTCTTGCCTGTACCTATAGTAATTCTAAGTTGCTTTAGAATACTGAAAACCTAAACTATTCACCTAAAGATGACAGTACAACACAGAAAAATATGTCATGCTCCATCTTCAGTTTAAAGAACAAGTATGCAAAGGAAAAAGAAAACATATTTTTTGGCTCCCCTTCTCCCCTTCTTTTCTCTCCAAGATTGCTGAGACTCACTGATTACATATGCTAGGCTTCTGTTCACTTCTGGAATAGCAACACCACCTCAGTTCTGGTGGGACAATTCCAAGAGAACACACTATTRGTGCTGCAAAGAGACACCTAATGTCATTTCAGCGGTGTCAAGGAAATGGCTTCATAATATAAGCTGAGCACACGGTCAAAAAGCTACRCTTTAAAAAAATACTTTTCAAATCTCAGTTTGTCTTCTTTTCATTGATGAAAATTAGCTGCTTTGAATAAGTCTAAAATARCTTCAATTTTTTTGCAGAACAGTTAATTAAAAGGAAAAAAAAATCTTTTGGTCTAGTCAAAAGTATATACAAATGCACAATAAAACTCTCCATGTTAAGACAATTTTGGAAAGGAAATAGACATTTGAATTCAAATTCCTCATATATATAAAGAAATTTCAAAATGTCAAAAGTGAAAAGCCATGAAAATTTTAGAAAAAATAAGTGTATCAGAAGAAAGTGTGTTCTTTCCTAAACTATCCCATAAAGTCAGAAAGATGATCTGACAAAGGATGACAATATTTTGTGAGTAGTCTGCTTTCAAGTTTTCTGCAAATAGATTTACAAATCTACTAATTTGGTTTTAAAATTTCCTGAATATATTTGAATATTTTTTTCACCTTCCTCACTACTAAAGTCAACTTTAATTGAGAATTGCTTCTCATTCTGTAGTGAGACAGTGTAATCAGTCAATAAGTAAATGAGTGTATGAAGTGAAAAGAAACTACACATTTCAATGATGCTCTGTGAGTTTTTTGTTTGAATGGGTGTTTGTGAATATTCATTTGACAACATAAGGCTATTATATTCACAAGTAGTCTAGATAAAGAAGCATTAATTTTATAAAAACAAGACATAAATCCTAGCACTTRGGGAGGGAAAAAAAGAAAAGTTGAGATGCAAAATTTGGTGCCTAGCTCCTAATAAATTCCAGAGCAGCCAAGCATGCAAATATCTTTCAATACATGAGCTTAATATCACTTACTCAAAACCACAAAAGAAGTCTGTGGCAAAGCAGGAAATTAAACTGGGAAATTAAACATCGTAGCATTGCAGCAGTTTTTTAACATAATCATATATGGTGTATATGAAGTGGTCCTTGCTCCTTTGAGCTGCAGACACCACCTCTGAYAATCAAATCTGTTATTTCAGAACCGAACTCTTTGACCCCACCACACAAAATCTCCATAGGGTAAGTTGTGGAAGCCACAAAGTCACTTCTAGTGTATTCTGTGCTCTTGKTCTGTTTGGCTTTTACTCATTCTTATAGTTCATCCTGTGAAAGTACTTGGTGATTATTGTTCTGTACTGTTCTGTAATTGGGCTGCAGCAACACCATTTATTGCCCACTGGCATTTCACTGAAGATAGATGTTCATGCTGAGCAAAGTTGGCTGCTGGACAAATTGTGCTAATCAAAGACCGTTAACCCTAGCTGAATGGGATCCTGAGTCATAGACCTTTTCCTAATTCTGCACTCCCTAAAAAATACCAAGATGCTTCTAAACTAACCAAACCAACCAACCAATCAAACAAAAAGCTCTAAAAACAAAACCAAAAACCTTCAAAAAAACTTTACAAAAAACGAGAAAAGTTGAAGTTAACAGGTCTGACAGAATAGAAATAAAGGACATGTTCCCACTGCCCATTGTGTCCTTGTGGGCACATCTTTGCTTCCAGTTTGGTTTTACGTAATTGTGTTACTTTCTGGGTTGAACTGAACATGCATTCCTTGTCCTTAGGACAGCTCTTTCCATCACCTCTGAGGCTGACTGCTCCCATCTGTCAGTCTGTCTGCTTGAGCTGGAAACTTGCAGCTCCATGCTGTGAATTTTCTCCTTGCCATATCTCAAAGCTTCTTGAACCTGTTCAGCCACTCACCAGGGAGGGACAAGTCCTCTCCATTCCCAAAGAGATCCATCTCACCCTGCCACTTCTCTATTTAAAAGAACATACATAATCATTAATGAAGAAGTTTATATTAAAAAAAAAAGAAAAAAAAAAGAAAAAACCCAGGTGTGTCACTCAGAAAAATGTCTTTTAGAAACTTCAGTATGATTTAGTCATTCTTAGCATCAAAAGTGCATAACTTGCCAGCAGGAATAAAAAACAGCCTTGCAATTCCTGATGTTACACAAGTGGCAAGTATTAGAATTAGCTTGGGCGTAGCCCAATAAGCTATTATTTGATATCGTTCACTACCATTACAAACTTGCTTCTATRTACCCTAAGGTGCTTTGGAGTAAAACACTACATTTTAAAAACAATCTTCTTCTGATTCAATTATCAGTTATCAATGACCTGACTTACTATTTTGGTTAGTAGCATCTCCCTCCTTCTGGAAGCTAAAAAGACATTTTCTTTATAATTTTGAATTGCCCTATTCCTGTAGGGAAAAAAAGGAAAACCAACAACTTTACTGGAGATAGTATGTTTGTTATCAAAAGCCTTTCACTGCTTTTAGCTTTTATTTTTCAGTTTGACAATAGCAAGCAGTCAGTACTATGTGTTGTGCTATTGGCTAAACTCCACACTGTGATTACTGAAAATAATAGCTTACACTGAAGAACAGAGCTAAACTGTTCACTTGTCCAAATGCTGTATTTTCTCCGTTATTGCAGATCATAGCTGAGAGGTGGATAAAGGACCTTTATTTGGACACATTGAAAATGACTTGCTCACAGTTAAGATGCTTTCTTGTCTGAGCAAGTTCACTTTTCCTGAAGGTGTACAATATTTCTTCGTGTTTCTTTTGCCTATAGATCATAAATTATGATCTTCTATTCAAGACATCAAAACCGTTTTCACATATATCTTTAAAAAACAGATCTTTTTAGACAGGAACACAGAAGAATGCAGYGCTAAAATAACAGCAGAAGTTGATACAACAGTGGATAATGATCTCAGAGATGTTCAGCTAACACTAGCTGAGCAGCTGGTTCAGTCATTTACCCTCATTTTCAATACTATGTTTATTTAAGCTCCTTATATATCATGACATGTGTAATGTTGTGAATGAAATATGGTAATCCTCCCAATATTATCTAGAGAATGGCTGGGCTGCAGCTATCATACCTCACTATTTGTCACAGCATGTGTTCATCTTTTAAGATACTACAATTAAATGCAGTATCTTAAATATTGCATTTTAAATGCAATTTAATTAGTCCACTGAGCTTAAACTACTTGTGCAGACCACGGTCAACATGCTGAGCTCCACAAGGTTGCTGCTGTCCAGCGGTTATTTAACTAGACAATTTAAGTAGYATTTCTAAAGCTTTCCTCTAGAAAACCATGAATGAAGAGGTGCATGCTCTGTGACTTTCCAAGACCAACAAGGAGTTCTTTTCTCTTCCTTCCCCTCTGTGCACATATACTGTGTACCACTGTCCCATTGACTGCTCTTTCAGGTACTTCCACTTTTTTTTTCTTTTTTTTTTTTCTCCTTCCCTCATGCATGTGGGTTGATGTACTTGCTTCCCTTTTCCTTCTCGATTCCTGTGACAATTTGAGATTTCACCTGGTATCCCACCCCAAGACATTCATCTGCCACATGCTCCTGATAGAGTAGTGTTTGCTTCTAGTGGTTACTTTGCAATTTACATCCTAGCAAATTATTTTTTGGAGCTTGGCAATGAGATCCTTGAACTGGGGTCATACCCATCAGGGATACWGGAATTTCAAAAGTTTTGTGATGAGGTTTTGTGATCTTAAGGAAGAGGTAATGTACTCCATTACATAGAGAGAAAACAATAAACAAATAGAATTCTAAACTGAATTATAAGTGAGATTAAACTATATTTTAAATTGATTTTCTTACCCCTTCTCCATGAGTTTTGTCCTGTTGTGTGAAAGAGGAAGGTGGATCGCACGGCRTTGTTTCTCTCATGAAGTTTTTCCTGTTCCTGTTCCTGTTGCAGTCCTGATTTTTTTCTTTCCTTCTCCTCCCCCTACAACCCCGCGGCCCTGTGAGTAAAAGTGTTTCCTACTGGTAGTTCTAATGAGATCACTGGTCTTGAGCTTTGAACTGCTCAATTTTATTCCATTTATTTCTGAGCTTTTAAAGGTCATCCWGTTTGTTCCTTAATGCTGAGTCCTTCTAGCTTTAAGTTTTCAGCAGATTGCACTGTAGCCCTCTAAGTTGTGTGTTGAGGTCATTAATTAAAATACTTGAAAATATCAATATCAAACAGTTTATTTGTGAAGATCCTGAAGAATAATTCTTCTACTATATACTTTCCTTTTGATGCAACCAATTCCTATCTACCCTTCATCTAGTTCCTTGACCATCTACATTTCTAGTACTGAATTCTCTCATGAAATCCAAATAGATRAGATTTACTGCATTCATTTTCTCCAAAAAATTTCCATGACTTTCTTGGTTTACAAAAGAATGAATGTCTGTATTTTCATTTTGAATGCTATTTTATAGATCCATTATATTTTAATCCTTTTATTCTGAAATCATTTTGATTAAGAATTTGAACTTTTTTTCTGTAGTAAGCTTGTATTGTTTATTTGAACCTGACATATGATACTAGATACTAATATGACTTATTAGAAAAAGAGAGAGAAAGAGAGGGAGAAAAAAAGAGGGAGAGAGAGAGACTTGCAATAGAAAGACTTTGGGAGGATGTGTGACTAAGAAATATAAATAAGTTACAGAAGGGAGGAAGAGAAAGGAGTGAATAGTTTGCTGACATTCAACTAAACTTTAATCATTCTTTTTTCAAAAAAGTAATTGCTATTTACAGGAGTTCTAGGTCATGATCCCATCTTGCACCCAACTTAGAAGAAATATCTGAACAATACAGCACACTGTGAGACCTGGGCTGTGAGTGAGTGCATCTTTAGGCCTCCTAAAGTGCACTGTATCATTAAAAATAAATCAAAGTCTGTAAAAGTTGACAGATTGTAGCTGTTTTCCTCACCCCACCTGCTTTAATTTGACACTTTTTCAGAGGAAAGTTGCCATTCATTTCATATCAAAACCTGTCAAATTCTTTCCCTCCACTTAGCACCAGAGGACTCTAACTTTTTAGTATGGCGTATTGAAAAACTGCAGAGATCAGACAACTCATATGCAACAGAGGAAAAAAATTAAGGGTATAAATGAGTAAACATTAAAAAGTTAAAATAAGAGCAAAAAAGTCACAGTTCAAAGCATTAAAATTAAATTTTAAATAAGAACTAAATAGTATTTGATACTTATGTTTCTACACAGTATTCTAACACTACAGGAGGGAGGCAGGGGAATGCATTTTTTTTTTTTTTCCCTACCTCAAATACAGTTCATAAACATCTTACTTCTGGACCTATATCTTTTAGCTACTTTTAAAAGTAGGTAATATTACTTGCATATTTTCCCTAGGTAGGATCATGAGGCTTTGTAACAAAGAAGTGCATAGTGTCACAAAATAGTAAATCTCTGATTACAACTTGTCACTCCTTTCTGATGTCCGGTAAACTTTCTGTAACAGGTAAAGAAGATTTAAGCAGCTTGGGAACACTGTTCTATCACCTGAAGGATAGAAGAGAAAAATGACTTTGACTCAGTGCGAGTAACTGAAGTTAGGCCTCCTGTATGTCAGTATAGCAACAAGAGACCAACTATTTAAGGGTGGATGACCCTCAGCAATTCTTCCTAAACCTAATTGGCCTTTCCTGGCAAATTTTACCAAATTTGATTCCTTTTTATTTTTATATAGCAAATATATGCTATATAAATTTGAAATTTGATATTTTTGAAATTTGATATTTTATCCRGAAGAAAACATATTTAGTTGACAAAAGTCTAACCAGAGCTCAAAATAGGGCTTTTACTACCCTCTGTTTCCATGTGCAAATAGTAGTTTTTCAAAGACTTGTAACACTGCTGCATTTAGATGCATATAMAATAACATTAGTAGGATAATTTCTCCCTAATTGAAACTATATTTTTTTCTTTAAGGAAATTAAAGAAATAAAAAGAATGTATAATTTTTGGAGAAACAATCTGAAGGAAGACAGTARCTGAGGAAGGAAAATCTGTATACAAAGAATTAATTTTTAGTAAAATCATGAATAATCAAAGACTAGTGGTTATATGGAAAAAAGTTAGGTAATATTAAATATATGTGGGACTATCTGACTAAATCATAATACTATTGTATCTGTAAAGGGAATGCTGGAAAAAAAAACTTGAGCAATAAAATACATTTTATATTAATCAGGGCATTCTGTAAAATGTGTTACTGCTATGGGTTTTCAGCTTTACTGAAGGCTCAGTCCCAAGCAGTGACTAGTCTCCCCTACTGGTTGATATTTTCATTGTTTTAATAAAATGAAGTCATAATGTTGTCAAAGTTGCAGAGAGGAATGCAATTACTCAAATAACAAGGGAAAAATCCCATAGAATAGTGTGAAACCTGTCTGCTCTGCACAGTCTGTATTCTTTGCAGAAAACAGTGAACTGGAGCTATAAGTTTCTACGGACCTCCCTATACAGGAAAGCTGCAAGTTTCTAAGCATGCTTCACATCTGCAATAGTACAACCAAAATCATCCAGTCCCAATGTTATGAATTAGTTGATTGCCATGACTACCTAAGATCTGCAACCACAGCTTTTACAATAGGAAGGAATGATTCATGAAGGAGTCCACGCAATGTAGGGCAATTTAATAACATGAAATAAGCTCATCTGGAAGGCAGGGAGCAGGTGCCTCCCTCTATTAAGAGGCAGACACAGCTGGCTCCTTCCTTTGACATCCAGGAGACATAATGGCACCAACCAGTACTGCCAAGGTTGAGCAACTTACATAAGAAGCAGCTGGCTCTAATTTAAACACTTTTTTAGGAAGAACAGAGGAAGCAGACATGTAAAGTAGAGAGCTGTAACAAGTATAGAGCTGCAAAGTTGCTTTATAGGAACGTACTAGAACAAATGCTACAGAATAGGCAATTACATCTGTCTCTGGTGGCCCCAATACAGTTTTATTACAGCTGCTGGAAACAGCATGATTGCAGTAGGTATGGGTAGAACCTGCCTGCTCTTAAAAGTCGTGCCAACTGAGCTCCAAGTAGCACTTCATTATCTTCTAGCAATACACTGATGTACTGTGTGGACTCTGTCCAGTAGCAGACAGCAGTAAATATGCATGCTAGACAGAAGATTAAGATATCCTTGCTTTCCCCAAACCTATCACCTGAAATTGCCTCGGAGAAAATTAAAGACTTGACAGGAGAAGATGCAAGTAAAAGTACTCAGGTGTATTCTAATGTGCTTTGAATGAACAATACAGTGATAGTGTCTATCACTCTACATAAAATTGTGGAATAGACAATAGAATATTCACATACTCATTAAAAATACATTAAATCTATGTCTCATTGTTTAAAAAAAAAACAAAACAAAACACCACCACTACAAATACTCCTTTCTGAATTTTAAAACTTTAAAATAAGGGTAAAGAAAAGAGATAATTATAGGAGAATTTTTTTCTAAGGTAACAGTTCTATTTATGTGAATTTTATGAAAATTATTCAACATTTTCCAATAATTTTAAAAATAAATTGTGAGTTTAATAAAAATGATCTATAAATTTTATCCATTAATATTCTGGAAAGACAATTTTCCCATAACTAATATTAATTTCAGAGTATTTTAATAAAGAACTTAGCCAATTAATCTTCTGTGGCTGAAAGTATAATAGTCCAATTAAAGTCAACATAAAGGTTAACAGCTTAAATACATTTGTTATTGCTTTTATATTAATTTGATCCAAAAGCAGTAATTCTATGTTAGTTTTGCTAACATCATGCATACTCTTTCACACTGCCTTCTTAAGGAGTTGAGTGTCATTCTGAAATTCACTGAATTAATACAACACCAAACCAAGTAGGAATATCTAATCAAATATTTCAGTCATCTTTAACATTGCACAGTTAAAGCAATATTTTTTGGATTTAAAATATGCTAATGTAGTTGATAATTCAGCTCATTGTACACCTGCAATTTAAGTTTCTCTGCACAAAACATAGCAGTTTCTTGAAAACAAGATGAATTATTCAGAGTTCATAATGAACTCAAAACCACAAATCATCTTTCAGTGCTTTCAAACTCTCAGTATGATGGCTAAGAAGCTTGCTGTAGGTGTTAATTAATGGCAGCATTAATTGTTAATTAGCAAGTGTTAAAACGGTAGCAGAAATGAATGCTGAATACATTTATACTTACTTTAGGTATGCATTTTAGGATAGTGGCATATTTTCCAGATAACTTGATTGTTATCTTTTGTGCAGAGTCAAAGTAGTTTTATTCGACTCATTCTGGGCAGATTTTCTCTTACTCCTCTGCTGTAAATAGAAAAGTATCAGGCAACCCATTTCAATACCCCAGTTCTTGCGACCAGATCCCTTAAGAAATCACAATAGGAAGTGAAATTACAGCAGCGGGTTGGGGATACGTAATGGAAGCCATTCATCAGTGCATGATGTTTTCCTGGATTTCTTCCGCTTTGAGTCCTAGTCTGAGAATGGCTCAGGGAGCAGGGTCACAGCCGAGAGCCACGTGCCGGTGAGGAAATTCCCCTGTATCGCAAATTCTCTTCAGTTCTGATCTTTTGAATCATCGGAGTACAGAATCCATGTAATCTATTAGTGAAAAAAATAACACTTCAGTGTAAGAGTACCCCTGTAAGCTGAACAGTTCTAGTGCGGCCAAATTCTATTAGAACGAAGACAATTAATGACAGCTTGATATCTTTATGAGTAATAAAATTATAGTCACCTATAAACCAAAGAAAATCTACTGTTTATAGAGACAGGGAAACCTAAAGTACCATCACACTTACAGACTATGTGCAATTCCAATTTCTTAAAAAATGATGCTACCTTATGAAGCACATGAAAGTTCAATAACAAACTTGGGGTTCAGTGAAATATTAAAACTGTATACTTCCAGTAACAACACTAACATTAATTTCACAGCCATTTAATACACAGAAGTTGTAAGGATGAATACATTTTCCTTTAAAAATAATCACCAACCCTTAGTCATATTTCAGGCTTTGAAATTCTAAAGTGAATCATAAATATTTAACGCAAGTATTGTTCTATGGTACCCATCTGGAAGAAGAGTATTTTCTCCTTTGTTGATTAAAACTTTATTGACCTTATTGTCTGTCAGGTTCTGCTAAGGGGATTTTTGCCAAGCAAATTTTTAATATTGTGCTTGCCAAAATGCATCAACAGATTCTGTAAAGGGTAATCATAAAACCATGGGGAACATTTAATATTACAGCTAAGACCATGGCATTTACTTTTTAACTTTGCTTACTCTAAGATTTTCTGCAGTTACAATGGGAAAATTAAATGCAGACAACAGAAACACCTCTGCATAAAACAGTGAAATGCCACAGACTTGATAATTAAGGGATGTCGTCGGCTGACTGACAATATTTCATTACTTAACACCTAATACTTTATAACAAAATCCTTCCTATAAAATCTCTTCCTCCTTTGTTTTTCTCTCTGACAGACAAAGATCAGTTTCTGGAAACAGTCACCAGAAAAAAAACTTTGGACAACCCGACCGCTGTACTTTGTGAGAACTTTGGAAAAGGAGCCCAAGGACCCCACCATGGTCGGAAGCAAAAAGGACTGACGGCTGGGTTGCTCTGCGGGCAGGAGAGAGCAGAGGTGCAAAAGCCTGCAGCATCACTTCATGAGTCCTGAAACCCTTCTAAAGAGAGTTCAGCAAAGTTAGATGGAGGTGGAAATCACAGAATCATAGAATCAGTAAGGTTGGAAGGGACCTCTGGAGATCATCTAGTCCAACCTCCCTGCTCAGCAGGGTCACCTACAGCATGGTAGACGGGATTGCATCTAGGCAGGCTTTGAAGATCTCCAGAGAAGGAGACTCCACAACCTCTCTGGGAAACCTGGTCCAGTGCTCCGTCACTCTCACAGGGAAGAAATTCCCCCTCATGGTCAGGCTGAACTTCCTGTGCTTCGATATCTGCCCATTGCCTCTTGTCCTGTCACATGGGACAACTCAAAAGAGTTTGTCCCTGTCCCTTGACACCTTCCCTTCAAGTACTTGTACACATTGATAAGATCCCCCCTCAGTCTTCTCTTCCCCAGGCTGAAAAGGCCCAGCTCTCGCAGCCGTTCCTCACAGGGCAGATGCTCCAGCCCTCTGATCATCCTCGTAGCCCTACGCTAGACTCTCTTCAGTAGCTCCCTGTCTCTCTTGTCCTGGGGAGCCCAGAACTGGACACAGTACTTGAGACGAGGCCTCGCCAGGGCTGAGTAGAGGGGCAGGATCACCTCCCTCCACCTCCTGGCAACACTCTTCTTAATGCACCCCAGGAGAGAATTGGACTTCTTGGCTGCAAAGGCACATTGCTGGCTCATGGTCAGTCTCTCATTCAGCAGCACTCCCAGGTCCTTCTCTGCAGAGCTGCTCTCCAGAAGGTCAGCTCCCAACTTGTACTGGTGACTAGGGTTACTTTTCCCTAGGTGCAGGACTCTGCACTTGCCCTTGTTGAACCTCAGGAGGTTCTTCTCCACTCAGCTCTCCAGCCTGTCCAGGTCTCTCTGAAGGGCAGCACAGCCCTCAGGTGTGTCGGCCACTCCTCCCACCTTGGTATCATCAGCAAACTTGCTGAGGAGGCACTCTGTCCCCTCATCCAGGTCATTGACGAAGAAGTTGAACAGGATGAGACCCAGTACTGAGCCCTGGGGGACACCACTAGCCACAGGCCTCCAACTAGACTCCACGCCACTGATGGCAACCCTCTGAGCTCTGCCTTTCAGCCAGTTCTCAATCCACCTCACTGTCCACTCGTCTAACCCACACTTCCAGAGCTTCTCTAGGAGGATGTTATGGGAGACAGTGTGAAGGCCTTGCTGAAGTCAAGGTACACAACGTCCACTGCTCTGCCCTCATCTACTCAGTCAGTCATTCCATCATGGAAGGCTATCAGGTTGGTTAAGCAGGATTTTCCCTTGGTGAATCCATGCTGACTACTCCTGATCACCTTCTTTTCCTCCATATGTCTGGAGATGACATCCAGAATGAGCTGTTCCATCAGCTTTCCAGGGATGRAGGTGAGGCTGACSRGCCTRKAGTKGCCTGGGTCCTCCTTCTTGCCCTTTTTGAAGACTGGAGTGACATTGGCTTTCTTCCAGTCCTCAGGCACCTCTCCAGTTCTCCAGGACTTTTCCAAGATGATGGAGAGTGGCCTGGCAACAACATCCGCCAGCTCCCTCAGCACCCGTGGGTGCATCCCACCCGGGCCCATGGATTTGTGGATGTCTAGCCTGCCCAGAAGGTCTCTAATCCTATCCTCCTCAACCAAAGGAAAGTCTTCCCTTCTCCAGACTTTCTCCCTCACTTCCAGGCTCTCAGATTCCTGAGGGCTGCCCTTAGCAGTGAAGACTGAAGCAAAGAAGACATTCAGTAATTCTGCCTTCTCTGTATCCCTTGTCATCGGGGCCCCCGCCCCATTCAGTAGCGGGCCCACGTTTTCCCTAGTCCTGCTCTGGCTGCTGATGTATTTGAAGAAGCCCTTCCTGTTTTCCTTGACATCCCTTGCAAGTCTCAGTTCCAGCTGGGCCTTAGCCTTCCTTGCAGCATCTCTACATACTCTGACTGCGTTCCTGTAATTCTCCCAAGTAGCCTAATAAGGTGGAATAACCTAATAAGGTGGAGTAACCTAATAAGGTGGAATGCAGCAGGACAGAGGAGAAGACCTCATTCTAGAGAAAAAGGACCCTAAGGACCTTAGTCCTTAAAGCCATGTAAGAAAATCAGGTTTCAGATACTGCTACAGAATTCTATAGATGGTATATATATAAGAATAACCTTTGATAAAGTAAGTGATTGTGCCGTAGGTGAAAAATCTTGTTTCTTTCTAACAAAAAAGCACTTTGCAAATATCCTGCTACTCTAAGCCAACTAACATGCTCTCTATCACTGTTCTACCAATGTTCTTTAGTTATGACTTAAACAGAGCATTTTTCAGAAATAATTGAAGGTGCTCTTATGACTGGATGGCTAATTGTTGAGACAGTGAGTCTTAATCATCTATATCCATATTGAGATCTATTAACACCCTCTCATCCCTCTCCCATTCCCTCCAAAGCCAAGAGCAAGGTAAAACAGCTGGACATGCTTGAGTTTAGTTAGTTTAGAAAGTGCTTCCTTCTTGTGGCAGGCCAAAAATGGATCACCTGAGGTTTCTGTTCAAAAATCACTTGCCCTCATGCAGTCTGTTACCACATCTGTTCAGAAAAATAGGTCACAGATATGTAAATGAGTAAATTAAAGCAATAGAATAATTGACTCTGCATCCACAATTTCTGACCTCAAAAGATGCTGACCTTAATAGCTGTAAAATCCACTTGTAGCTGGCAAAAATCCAGCAGTGGAAAAATTGATATTAGCAGGAAGCATCCACAAACAAATTTACAGTGACAAGCAAGTGCCACAAAAATATTTATGCATACAGATGTGCTGCAAAAACTAGTTTCAGTGACCTGTTTTACTCTGTGCAGCAGTGATTACTTCTGCTCTTACATTACATTTATACCACTGTTCTCACTTTTTCCCTAACACCACTCCCCAGCTATGATGACACAGCAGTCACTAGCACACCTGCAGCACAGATACATCCAAAAGCTGAAATCATGCCTTCCAATTACAGCATAGATTATTGCATTTGYGAGATCAGATCTCAGCCCAAAGATTCAGTCTTTATACTAGAAATTTGGAACCTACTGAGGGCCTTTGCTTTGCAAGCAACTGTCATTTTCAGAATCCTTCTTGGAGACTGCAAGGAGATTGTGGGGTACTTGCAAGGTTTAGTATAAGAAAGACAAAATACTGAATTATATTAGATGCTTTACACTGCTTGCTTTAAATTACTGGGAAGCTTTAGCTGTTCTTTATGAATTCCCTCCATCTCGTACCAAAAGATGAGCTTTACAGCAGTTCACTTTAGCGGACTTTAAGTTAATACACATGTAACTTTTATTTGTAACATGCTAACCTATTCTTTCTGCAATACATTTTGTCAGCATCCCTTGCGATGCTGTTAATCTAAATCAAACACACAAACTGCTATTCTGTACTAGAACTTTATTCCAGCTATACTGGGGAGGTTTAGTTTCAGCTGTTATGCACGTGTATTAAGAGAACTGCCTGAAAAGGATCCACATCTCCCAGATGTGCTACAAACTTGGGGAGCTCATACATAAAGTGCAGATAGACGGACAAGAAAATAATGACGTGATACTGGCAGCATGACAGGTGATGGCCTCAAGCAAAACAGCAGCCTAAGCATTACTGGGATTTTTAGAGATTTTTTTGGTAACAGGGTTTATTTAAAGGATACTGCTGGAAGATCATAACACACTGCAGAAGTGATAGTTCTAGAGATTCCTTGCCATGTCTGAGACATTGCAAACTTGAGTACAAAATTTTGGTATCTAGAACCTATCATCTATTCATAGAATCACTCAGGTTGGAAGGGCCTCAGGAGGTCTCTCGTCCAAGGCCTACTCAAAGCAAGGCCAACACTGAATTCAGAGCAGGTTGCTCAGGATTTTATCTGGTTGGGTGTCAAACATATCCAAAGGTGAAGATTCCACAGCCTCTCTGGGCAGCCTGTGCCAATGTTGGACAGTCCTAATAATTTTTTTCCTGCAAATATGCAGTTGGAACATCTCCTATTTTCATTTATGACCACAGTCTCTCTTTTTCTTCCTGTACATCTCAAGAAAGAGCCAAGCTCGGTCTTCTCTGTAACCTCGTACATACCGACAGGCTGCTGTCAGGTGCCCCTAAAAGCCATCTCTTCTCCAGGCTGAACAAACCCCAGTCCTGCAGGGAGCAAGTGCTCCAACTCCCTGACCCTCCACTGAACTTATTACAGTTTATTGATCTTTTTAATGTATTGAAAGACCCAAAGCTGCATGCAGTACTCTGGATGTGGTCAAGTAAGTGCTGATTAAAGGGGAATAATCACTTCCCTCAACATACTGGCTGTTTATACTGCCCAGGCTGCTGTTGGCTGCCTTTGCTACCAGGATGTGTGGCTGGTTCGTGTTCAGCTTGCTGCCCACCAGGGTCCCCAGCAAAATTACTTGCCAGCAACCCAGTCAGTCCTCAGCCTAAATTACTGCAAGGGTTTATTCCTTCCCAAGTGCAGGACTTTACATTTATCCTTGATGGATTTCATGAAGTTCCTGTCAACTCGTGCTACCTTATCTAAGTCCCTTCAAATGGAAGCCCTGCTCTTGAGCATTGTTAGTTGTGCTCCCCAGTCTGCTACCATTTGCAGGCTTGACACGGGTGTGTTTTGGCTCCTCCTTGTGCATTCTAATAGCAGCTGTAATCTTATCAATTTTTTTCTCCCCCTCCCGTATTGATGCTATCTTAGTATCAATATTTAATATGCCAATATTGTTTTAAAACTGGGAGGGGAACAGAGATATAAGCTCAGCTTGTGAGAAAGAGGTGTTAAATCTATATTTCACCATGAACAGATGGAGTCTTGCCTGCTTAGGTTGTTGTATTTAAAACTCAGGATATATTTTCATTAACTTTCATTAACTTTCATTTCGCCTAAAAGATTTAAGTTTCATTTATGTTTGAACCTTTAAGCATTAAAATACTAGAAACAGGCAAAATACGTTTGGAGATCAATGAAGGAAACAAGATTCAGTACCTGACTTTCTTAACAGAAAGTCTCAAATACCATAGCCATATTCCCTGTTGATGTAAAACATTACATAAATCTTAAATGCAACATTTTGAATTTAATACATTCTGCCTGGGTATGGTTGATTTAATGACATTTTGAAATAGGCTCTGCAATTCTCATTAAAAAATATAGAAATCATTCTAGAATTTTATATTTTCATTTTTAGATGTATCAGTTAAATTTGCATATGTAATCCCTGATAGAGAAGGAGAATTTTTTAATAATATAAATATTTTAGAAGAATTTTATGTACTCTGTTGGTTTGCATATGTATCACATAGAAAAACCAAACAGAAAAAGGAAAAAAAAATAGAACAAAATGTGCAGGATGAAGTTGTGCAGTC
>NW_028187055.1:3075047-3076819 GCF_003343005.1 Rhea americana | reverse complement strand
AAAAAAAAAAAAAAAAAAAAAACAGAAAAGCATTCCAGAGCTTTGTATCATTGGCCAAAAGTTAATGATACTGTGGAATTTCCTAGTTTGGGCTCATAGTTTTACAATCTAATATTCTTTCAAAATCTTTCATAGACACATCCACTAACAGCGGTTGTGCACATGGACCATACAAGATACTTGAAAGAGAAAAGAATAGGTGAAGACTCTATTTACTGGTGGAAAAAATATTTTGTTCCTTTCAGTAAGTTCTTGCATCTTTCTATGCCTCTGGCTATGTTTACCTGGAGTGTTCAACTCCCCTTAAGTCTAGAAAAATACCTCAATATGCTTTATGCCCTAAATTGCTTGAGCCCAGACCTTCCAGAACCATTGGGACTCAGCTCAGGGTACATCATGTTTATGTCAGCTCCCTGAGTCTGAAGATTTCTTAACCATTCTGTTTTCATGTGAAAGTAAATCCTGAAAGACTTCGGTATGAAACTGTTCTACCCTGCATGTGGTCAGGCTGTCAGTGCGGGTGAAAGTTTAGCCTGTGTTAAAACTGATTGCAAGCTATGAGCTACAAGCCTAGCCCACATAGACAGAGTTCCTTCATATTCCCCAAATCTCTTTGTATATTATGCAYTAAGCTTCCTAAAACATGTACATCTAGCACAACTTTAGGGCACCGGAGCTAGCAGACATGACATGGGGGCTGTTGCTGCAGATCAGAGTCCTTTCACAGTGTCAGCTGGAGGTCATTCAGAGTACAACAGGCCGTCTAAGATGACTCTATGGTTGCACACACAAATTGCTTCTCCAGTGTCATGGGAAAGTTTGAAAAGAAATTTAGGACCCTTCAGTTTTGGACGCCATCTCTAAATAAAAGCTTTACTTAAAATAAAATTGATACCAGCAAATGAAATGGTCTTCAGTAAAGACAGTTCAGATTTAGTGGTTCATAAGTCTCTCTGAAAACTGTGTGCTCCATACTTCTCTCAGCTCTTTGCTTTATTCTTGAAGGCCAGTTTCTTCATCTTTGGACTCACAGTGGGAACTTTCCATCTCCTTTCTTCTTTGAAACTGTCATCTAGTCCTAAACTGAAAAGAAAATCATTGTTCTTCCCAGTCCTACCACATGATACTGACACCCTTCTAAAATCTCCTTAGCTGCAAAGAATAAATGAGCAGAGGAGCAGAGCAAAATCACCTCTAACTGTGGGTTCCTAAGCTTAGAAAGAAATGTCTGAGTATCTCTGGTTAGACCTTTGCCACTTGCATGTGTTTTTCATAGCACTACTCTGCAYACAGTGTTCACTGAACTTCTACAATAAAATATATTACAGCCTCTGCATGTAACAAGAATTTCTTCTTTCTGTTTGCTATTTACACAACTATTATAGGGTAATTCTAGATGTTTGTATGCCATTTTCTTGTCTTGGTTAGAAGTAAAAAAATGTAAGAAACGAGAGGCTGAAGTAATGCTTAACAGGAAAAGTTTTACACATGAAAGCACAGCTGTGATTTTTGCTGCAGAGTCACAATCTATTGTAGTCTTAGGACATCATGAAAGTATTTTACTGCTTTTGAGCTCAGTGGTTAGTTTCYGTTAGAAGACCGGGTTACTTCAGGCTGAATTCTGTTCTGAAAACAGATTTAATCAGCAGCTACACTATCCTGTATTGTGAGATTCAGATTTGGGTGATTAAGTCTAACATGAATGCAGCTGTACTGGGTCAGACAAAGGTCCACCTACCAACATACATCTCTCTGAGAGCATATATCTCAGG